>NC_050512.1:22824466-22832276 GCF_002922805.2 Oryzias melastigma
AACAGGAATAAAGTAGGACAGGCTCCATTAATACCAGCTTTGATCATTGGAAGTGTCCTCATGTTCAACATAACAGGATGAAACCTTGTTTAAAAAGCTCTCCAGCTTCAGTAATTCTACAGGTTGTTTGTTTTACTGTTTGTTCCTCTGCAGCGTTTTATTAAGACAAGTCGTTCCCCGATTGCCAAACCAATCCTTCTTCCAAACTTATGTTCCCTGCTGGCCTGTTTCCACTCGCTTTTTTAGGGGGAAAAAGTGAACTTGACAGGTGTTGGAGACCCAAGCCAGAGATGTGGAGGGGAGGGGGCTCCTGTGAAGGTTACTAATGAGCTGGGGTTTTATCCTAGCTTTGTGCGCAATCAAACCCACTTTTAGCTAATGTATTTTAACACCTCTGACAAAGAACTAAGACCTGACTCAGCAAAGGCAAAAAGAGAATTAGAAAAAGGAAAAAAAAAAAAAAACGGCAGCATAGAAAGAAGTAGTGAAACTGAGCAACAGGAGGTCAAGAGCAGCTTTGTTATTTTAGGTGATGCCTTACAACACCATTTAAAACCTTTGTGCACACTGACTGTAAACTTCAGCTAAAAACTATAATTATCAACAAATAATGTGTCTCACTTTATTTTGATTGCAGAACTAAACTGACTTCTACACATGTGACAAAAGACGCAGAAAATTGGCTTAAAAATAAGGAAAATAACACTAATTTAAAAGAAGTAAATTACTAGAAAGCAGTAAAATATCCCTCAGTGCAGCAAGAAATATTCACTTCATGAGAACTGTTATAGTAAAATATTAAAATCCACAAACATGGAGTTCAAGCATTCAAAGGGGGAAAGTAAGCTAAAGAAATCTGACATAATTTCTAAAATTTGAACATATATCTCCCAATAAAAGTTTTGCTTTTTTTGCTAGTTCTAAGAAAACTGTTTGTATTTTTTAATTATGCACTTAATTGTTGTTCATTTTTATTACGGTGACAAAATAGTGTATTAACAAAATGACAATACAGTCTTCATAAAATCTAAAACTAGCACTTATTTTTAAACCTCAAGTCTATTTTTTTTTCCAAAATAATGAAAATAAATGCCAGTCTAACTTATCAACATCTATGGGAATTTATAATAGCATTTGAACCAAAAATTACAGTGCAATTTAAATGTTAAATCAAGTTTTTTTGCTGTCAATTGTTTGAAACAAAAGAATTTTGACCCTTTTTATGAATAATTTCCATATTTTTATATTTTAACTCTTAGTGAGACAAAAAATCTCAACTGTGCTGGTTTTAAGAAAAGCTGGGAAACATCTAGAGCAACTTTAAACCGGATTCAGTGTCTTGGATGTCTGAAAAAAAGACTTTGCAAGTAGTTTACAGCGTGCACAAAATGGGACATCACATGACTTAAATAAACTCAAAACAAGTAAGAAAAACTACAGAAAAAGAATCAAATCTTAATAAATTTTTACCATTCAGGAAAAGAGACCAAACAAACAATAACAAATGATTCCAATATTTTACCTAAAATTTCAGCTTTTACCAACTTAACTTAAAATATATTTATAATTGAAATAATTTAAAAACAATATTTTGATGTGCAGTTTTTCATATTTCCGGTTTTTTCAAAGAATCAGAATAACAACATTTCTCTTGTGCAGAAACTGAAGAAAAAATAGGAAAAAAATCACATAGAAACGTTTCCACACCAGCCTCAAAGTGGATTACTTCCTTTTCTTAATTGTTTGGTTTTGCCTTGTTTTTATAAAAATATTCATATTTTTTAAAAAATATTTTTTTTCCAATTTGAAGGCTTTCCCAGTCAATGCTTAAGTTTAGCACAACTCTATAATAATCATTTGTACTGGTTATTGCTGCACACTTCATCTATTTCTAGCGTGGAGAGATTACAGTGAAAAACAACCTCTCGCTGCTCCTGCGCTGAAAACCTCCCATCTGGGTGTGCAGCCGAGGACCACCCTGCTCGATTTTCTGCCCTCCATAAAACACCCTCGCTGTTTTTTTTTTTTTTTCTCTTCTTTTTTTTTCATTCAAACTTGAGCTTTTGATCCCATCTTGTAGCTGTGTTTGTTTGCTGTTTCAGTGAACGTACATCATGTTGCCGTTTGTTTACGATGAATCAGGAGCTCCTATGGAAACCCAAACACTCATCACTCTTGGTGGGTCAGCTGTCAGCTCGCTGGTGCTGATTAGCAGCACTGCAGAGAGGGATTTTAAATTAGAACTCCTTCTTAAACAATACAGTCAGATAAAATGGTCATTCGATATCTGATGCATTTTATGGAATTCACATTTTTTTTATTTTTTCATGACAAACAAAAAGATAATCCTCTTTGTCTCACTGCATGAAACAGTTTGTGTTTGCAGTGTTGTGTCACGTATGATCATTTTTCAAAATATTCTGCACATAAATTAATATAGATGTCACTCTAAAGGTTTAACAGAAGGAAATTTCATTTTTTTGGTGGTTAAGATGCAAAGTTGAGCCAAACTAAAACTTTTAGACATATTAACTTGAAAAAAGAAAAAAAATCAACTTAAAATAATGAAAATATTGATGCAAATGTTTGATTTGTTAAACAAAATCCAGCTTTCACCTCTCAATAAATTGTATTTGCATGCACATTTCAAGTCTTAGAGTAAATTGGGATCCAAAAAAGCCAACGTTTATGTAAAAATGTGCCAAAAAAACATCGTGAACCTGCATCTGAAACTAATCTGCAACACAATTCCCTGTTATTCACAACTTGTAGCACACATAGTGGCGGTGGTGGTGGTGGGGAGGGAGGGGGTCATGCCATAGTCGTCTGTGCAAGCTCAGAGCAGTTCTCTTTGAACTGTAATCCTCCAAAGATCCAGACAAACAAGTGGAACACTCAAGAACCACACAAAGCATGGGTTGCACTTCAAAAACAGTAAGAAGATGAGAGTGGAAAGCAGCACGCACATGTATGCAGCCTTTCATAAAGTCCAATATGTATTTACATGTGGAGGCCAGATTTGTTTGGGGTCACACAAATCAAATCTGAGTGAGGATGGATGGAGGATGGGACGACATCGAATGTGAGAGCGAAAGGCAACATTTTACAGTCTTTGGACTGTTTTCAGACACGAAAAACTTCTGAATCTTTATGAATTTCCTGTTTGATTCTGAAGCTGTTGTGCTGCTTTCTGCTCTTCCTTTTCACAGTTTCAGTTACTAATTGCCACACATGCTTTAGATTCACCTCCCAGAGTCTGTCTAATGCTATCCAGTTTCCTCTGTTGGTGCCAGATCCTCGTCGCTTCCTCTTTGTCAGCTTCGTCTTTGTTTTCTCTCAGTTTGTTTAGTTCTTTTTTGGACTTCCTGCTTATCCAGCAACTTTAGCTTTTTTTTTTTAGATTAGAGTTTGTGCCTTTATTGTTCTTTAACAAGCACCAAACAGTTTGTGTTAATTTTGAGGAATTTGCCATTTGAACCTGCAGGGTGTTTCTGTGCCGGGAACAGGTGAGAGTTGTTGACTGTGACAGAGAGAGGAAAAAAGAAATGCAGGAAAAGCTGCAGGGGATGAGGAAGTAACCTCCAACACATTGACAGTACATAGAGAACTGGACTAAATGACCCCTCCCACCTGGAGTTTCAAACAGGAAGTACACGCTGGCTCCAAGAACTCAAAATCAAGTAGACTTCAATAGAAAAATAAACAGCTATTATTCAGTAATTTCTTTTTAGAATAACTATATTTTAACATGCTCTTGTGAACCATATTTTTTATATAATATTTTTTCTTTATTTTAAAGGTTTGTGGTCTAAGGTGGAACGTTCAAAACATTTGAGCTCACTTTCAGGTGGAAGGGGTTGAGGACTTTAAAAAAGCTCACTCCTGATTAGTGAGAGTGGTTGCCATGGAAACGATGCCTTAGCAACTTAGACCAATCACTGCTTCGCAAAAAAAAAAAAAAAAGAAAAGAAAAAAGGTTGTTTTGTTGGATCTGAAAGTAAGCCATTTTGAATGAATGATATCACACTAACTTGGTCCAGTTCTCATATACAGTCGGTCCCACAGCAGTACAGCCTTAGATTGATGATGTGACATGTTCATCAATATACAATATATTTAAATATAATATATAACGCATAATTCTTTAGCAAAAAACAAATTTAGAAAATGACTTAAACCTTAAATGTTTTTTAGATGAAATCCACAACAGATGAAAAAAAATAATTGCACTTGCATTTTTTATAAGATAAGGATAGGGTAGTATGAAATTTGAAATGTTGATTTCAAAAGCATTTGCTCACAACATTATTAGCTTACAATGCAAAAATATTGATACAAGTGTTCAGGAAAAAAAGCACCTTATTTAACCATTATCTCAAATATGATACTCTCATTTTTAATATGGTCTAACTTTATCATAAATAATTAATTATTGACAAATTTTGCATTATTTCAATACAACAAGTACCCTAGTCATTAAAAAAAAAAAATTTTCTTGTTTTGAACAATTAGCTAAACTTTGCCAAAAGTGTTGTTGAGATTTCACGGAGGCAGCCATTTTGAAAAAGCACTTCTACTGCCCCTAGTGGACTGATAATGAACTACAGGGCAGAAAACATGGAACAAGTTGCATAAAATGAGCTTTAAAAGGAAAGTTTGGATAATTCTAATAAGATAGGGGTCTCAGAAAAAACAATTACAAATGGTTATTTAGGGTTAAAGTTATAAAACAATAGAACAAATAAATCATCTGCAAACATGTTTTCTGTAACTTTCTGTAAGTTTGCTGTCGAAATCAGTGATGCTGAAACAAAGTTAATCAAACAAATCTTTGAACCAGTAAAGGTTGTGTTACAGACTGATATTTTCACTGTGATCAGGAGTTTTCTTGGTGTCGGAAAGACTGGCTGAAAACACCCACACTAGCCCACACACACTCCTCACTAAATTCAGAGTTTTTAAAGCAATCCAGGCCCAGCATTTTCAAAAGTTTATTGCCTTTAACATAATCAGGAGAGTAAATTCCACCACACCACTATGAAACAACAAATAGCTATTACAGCAACAAGTGGGCTACAACCTAACTGCAGCCAATTATCTACCAAAATAAATTTTACTAGCTCCAGGTAAAAAGCCTGGCCACTGACGGAGCAGACGTATTTGTTTTCCCATGCTTGCTTGTTTATTGTGTCTTGATGGAGTATGAAAGTGAGGTCAGCCGAGCCTCTGCGGAGAATCAGATTGTACAAAAACATGATCGTCTGCTCTATTCAAAGTTCTGTGGCCGAATAAGTATTGTTTTTCTGTCATTTTCGAGGGTACGTTTATGTCATGCTGTGTACGAGCTGCACGTTAATCCTGTTAAACTTTATTAATTTGGCCCGAGCTTTCATCCAGAGTTTAAAGGGCTGCAGAGAGGGCTCAGCTATTGTTCACTTTGCAAACAGCTGTAAACCACACACAGACCTGCATACACATGCTGAACCAATCAGGAATGAAGCAAGACATCCAAGAACACAAAAATCAAAAAGGTAGATGGAAAGAGAAGGAAAAATGAGCTTTAAAGGCAATGCAAAGTGAAGACTGCATAGAAAAAGGTTAACTAATAATAAAAAGGGGACATTAGACAAAAAAATCTAAAAATAGTTTACACCTATTGATGCAAATATGCATCAATAGGTGGCTGGAAATAAATTCAGGGATAAGGAGGTAAATAAATATAAAATTAAAGAATAATACTATATTCTAGTACACCAAGTGTTCTGATTGTACAAATATTGTTTTTAAAACTCTGTTCTTTTGTCACAAAATAATGTCATTGCAAGATGTTTTAATTGTTCTTTGCTTAAACAGTAAATCCTACATAAAAAATAAAATTTACTTTAAAAAAGAAAAAAATGAATTATTCCCTTTCCTTTTTAAAAAAATATGATTAAAGACTCACTCTGATGAAAAAAAAAGTGTGTTTTTAACATGTTCTTGTGGCATGTTTCTGGTGATGGAGGACATATAATACAAAAAAAATAGGCTAAAATTGCATTTCTGAGTATTTCTTTTATTAAAAATAAACATGAATCAGGAGGAAACAAAAAAAATGCAGTTTGAAAAATAAATTTTTTGTGATATAGAAAACTCACTTGGCGGGCCACAAACTCATTGTTCTGCTGTCTCAGCACTGGGGTGGGGAGGGGGTGGTCCAGAGGTGAATTTTTAACAAACTCTTGCTGCTCTGCAGAAACTATGTCCAAGAAGATTATATTTTTTTCCTCATTTTGGCTAAAAACTGCATAATCACAATTAAAAGAACATTGGGAACTCTTTGGAAATAGTATAAAAGATGATCAGAGTGCAAAAAACAGTTTGCAGAGAGATTATGTATTTTATATTTTTCAATAGACTATATTTACACTATTAAATTATGTGGATTAGAAACTTATAAGGATAAACTATGATGAAAATTGTGTTTTTAACATGTTTTTGTGGTATTTTTCTCATGATAGAGGACATATATGAAGAAACAAATTGAATTTTAAGTTTTTTTTTTTTTATTTAAATCAATGTAAATCAGGAGCAGATCAAAAAATGTCATTAGAAAAAGTTTGTAGGTGTGACTTAAAACTTTAACAGCAAGCTCCCAGCACCACTCCATCCTGATGCATCCAGTTGTAGATGACTAGATCCATGTACTGTACATTCATTTTTCCACGTTCCAGTTGTCATCTGTCTCAAAACTGTACGACTGGGTAGCTCATAACTTGCTTATCATTTTTGTAGTATGGCTAATAGAGAAAGTGTAAACGAAGGGATGATGGGAAGTCAGAGCAGGCTAACTCCTATTGAGAAGCAGATTTCTGATGAACTCCTGTTGAGAAACTATGTCCTAGAAAATGGCACAGGGGTTTTAATTAAAAACATCATAATCATAATTAAAGAGACCACTGGGAACGCTTTTAAAATAGATTTAAAAAATTAAATGGAGTTGGACTTTAAAGAACTGAAAATTGGAGTTTGCAACCCTTCAAAATAAAAATGTACAAAAACAGAAAGCAGAGTTCCAAGCACTATTATTGCTTGAGAGGACTAAAAAGACCACATTCAGAACCGATCTTCCTCGGCCCGCTCTGTCTCTGAACGTGTTTTGACAGCTGGTGATCAGCCATCTAAGTCTGCATCATGGCAGGTTCCTCCAGGAGCAGAGGAAGAGATGAAAACAGAGCAAGTGGACGTGTAATGTATACAAGCAGATGACAGACAGACTGAGCAAACAGAAAACTGGGAGTGAGAAGGAGAGGAAAGCTGCACTCATAAAGCAGGGGTCCCGGTAACAAAAGAGTCTTTTTCACTGCCTTCTCTGTTTCATAAACCACCTCTGGATGCTGAGCAGCACATCTGGTGTGCAGATGTTTATCTCTTCTCCATCTCCCATTTTCTCTTCATCCTTCCTTTTTCTTTTCCTCCGGGCAGCCTTGGTGTTAATCCTTCTCTCCTCCGCTTGGCTTAGACCACCCACACGCAGAGCAGCGCAGTGCAGCCCACCAGCCGACAACGTGTGTGTTTGAGGCCGAGCGTTGCATTAATTACAGCTTCATCTGGACAAAAGGAGATCTGTGCTTACATTTCACAGAGACATTTCAAAAACTGAAAAGAAGGGCCATATACATCAAAAAGTTATACTTTCATTTATTTATTTTTTTTACTTTTATATTTGTTCACATGGAAATAATAGAAAATATACCTCTGACGCTGTGTTTTTGAGGGTTACAGAAATTAAAGTGATTTATTTTAAAGTAAACTAGAAAAATTGCATTTC
>NC_050512.1:22832409-22892469 GCF_002922805.2 Oryzias melastigma
CATACTGCAATCAAACTAATAACAGTGTAATTTCCAGTTGGACACATACTAACAGGGTTAAATTTATATGGATTCATTTGTAAATGGTAAACTATCTCAGTGTAACTAAAAACAGTTTCTTACCAAGTTCTACAAAACTTTACCTCTGTCGCCCTCTGGTGGTTGTAAATGTAATAACAACAAAACCTTTTTCTTGTCAAGTGGGAACATTTTGACACTTGAAAACCTGCACATGCCACACTTATAAGACAATGTTATTCTATTATTATATAAAGAATGGGAAACAAAGATACATAATCACTTTTTGTTTGAGGAAAAACAAGGAAATGTGACAAATCTGCTTTGTATAAAGGCAGAGCATCCTACTATTTGTCCGTCCACCCATTCATTTTGGGGTCATGGGGTTGCTGGAGCCTATCCTAGCTACTGACGTGCAAAGTTGTAGACAGGTTTGTTGCAGGGTCACACAATCACACTCAAACCTAAGGACAATTTTAGAGTCAGAGGTTTGCCTGTGAACATGCAAACTTACAGAAATGTCCAAAACGAGGTTTGAACCAAATATTCCTTGCTATGAAGTGAGATACCATGTAACCCTGAGGAGCATTCATCAATTGATGAAAATAACATATCTTATAGAACAATGTGTGTGTATTTATAGAAAAATCTTTATTTAAAAAGAAAAGAGGAAGATGGAAAGTACACAGAAGGCCCAAGTCTAAATATGCAAAGGAGCTGTAGCAGCAAAAAGAGGATGCTTGCTGACTGTGACAAGCATCTAACTGACAGGAAACAAGGCCTCAAGTGGGTCATTTAAAAGAAATGGGACTTTAAAATTCCTCTGGGAATTAGCAGGCAGTGTTGCATAAGAAACTTAGAAAAAGTTGCAAAATATGTGTTTTTTTTCCCTTTATGACAAGCATCAGCTTGCAACAAAGAATGAATTAGAACAGCTTTTTTTTTAAATAAATACATCATTATTGATGATACACAAAATGTTGTATTAATCTTAGTGTCTCGCTATTTACAGGCTGATCACCTCCATGCCACGGCGCATTGATGCAACACTATTGCAAATGGAAGCCAGATGGTGCATAGACATGAATATAAATGTCTTGATATCCATCTTGAAATGCTAGTATTATGTATTTAATTTAGTGACAAAGAGTTACTAAAGTTAGAATATTGTTGCCAACATGTACATTTTGATTTCAATAAAACCTTCTGTTTAAGCTAATGTAGGGATATTGCAATTTTTAACCCAAATGAGAGAAAAGA
Organism: Oryzias melastigma; assembly: GCF_002922805.2. Taxonomy (NCBI): domain Eukaryota; kingdom Metazoa; phylum Chordata; class Actinopteri; order Beloniformes; family Adrianichthyidae; genus Oryzias; species Oryzias melastigma. The sequence continues at coordinate 22,833,688 of NC_050512.1, forward strand.
TGGTCTGTTTGAAAGATTTGTTTTTTTTATTTATCGTTTTTGGCTGGAGTTTTGAGTGTAAATCTACAGACTAACCGGGTATTTGATATGAGTTGAAGACGCACTAAATGCAGACTTTTTGTCCATGGTGTTCACACTGGAAAAGCAAGGAGGGGCTTCTTCTTCTTCTTCCTTTTCCACTGTTTACTACTGCATGTCCACCACCTAGAGTTGGAAGAGGCCAAAATCTGAGACCCTGATTGGTCAACTGGTTTAATTTTCACTCTGCGTTCAATGGTCTGTATTTTATACCCAAAGCCCGAAAAAGTCGCAAAAATTTGTGTGAACGTCGGAGTTTTAAACGCAGATGGCCAAAATGGAAACATTTGCGCCTTTACATAGACTTTTCATCGGAAGTGACTGCATGAACGTGCGTTACCGAGGCCGGTTTGAGGATCAGTGTTTGTTTTACTGAGCTGACCTCTCATTTTCATCAACAGAATACCAATTGACTGAATTTCACACATTAAATAAATGTTTTTACAACGCCCTTTTTAAAAAAAGAAAAACAGAAAAGGTAGAGATGGGAAGCCAAACACCAAACAGGAACACATCTATTTTGACGAAGCACAGAAAGGTGAGGGGAGTGTGGAAAACTGATTCGCTCTTTCCTATTATTACAGGCTGAAGGCTGACAACAGGGCCGGGTCACTCTGTCACGCTCACACGAGCGGAATTTGGACGACCGCAGTGCTGATGATGAGTAATATGGGAGAGGAAATCAAAATATGCCATTGCTCTAAAACACACACACACACACAAGTGGGAAAAATCCAAAACACAGTTTTCCACATGTGCTAAAAGAAAAACATGAGCAGGAGAGAAATTTTCTGAGCTCACTCTATGAGAATAATTAGAATTACATTGACAAAATGTAGGTGGATTGTTTTTAAAAAGCATCAAGCTCTTTAAGTTTTGCTGCCTGACTGTAGGTCGGAGGTCAGAACTTAAAGCTCTAAACCTTTTATTTTCTTGCTGTTCTAGAGTGAAAACAGATTACTTTTCCTAAAATAATTAAACAAGTAAACTTTGTTTATTTAAGTGATTTTACAAAAATGAAAATTAATTAATTTGAACGATTTATATTGTCCTTCTTTTAGAAACTGTTAATCCTCTTAGAAGTTGTTTTCTTGTATTTTTTTAAAACATATTTTTGTATCAAATATACATAAATATATCAAAATGTCATCATTTCAGCTTGTAAACACAGATCTGTGCAATCATGAAAACTGCTGAGTGAGTCTCTTATGCTTTGATTAGCTCACCAGTTCACTATTTTTACTTTCCTTGGTTTTTACAATGAATTTAATCAGCTGTTTTAAGTTTTCCCACCACACCTTGAGAGTTTTGAAAGGTGCTTTCACACTAAATCACCATTTCCTTCCTAATTTCCTTATGTTAAGGCTCAGACTTTCTACCTTCAAACATGGAGCTTCTATACTTTTACACCTGTGGCCATGGCAGAAATTTCCTGTTTGGACAAGGCCTCGCCAAATACCCTAATCTCACCCATGTATTACCCTCACCCTACAGCCCCCCTCCTCCGCAGAACCAGGAAGTGTGAACAGGAAGCAGCTGTCCCTCACATCCGCCTGCTCGCCCTTGGCCAGGTGCATCCTGGGAACGGAGCAATGTGTGACCGTCGGCATGCGGTCGACACTGTACAAGATGCAGTCACTGTAATCAGGATCACAGGGAACTGTAAATGCCAAAAAATGATAATAAATATTAAAAAAAAGTTGGATTGATCTTTTCTTCCTTAAGAGCTGTAGCTTCAGATCCACAGGCCATCGGAGAGGTTAAACTCATTTATGCCTGCTCTGGGTTTAACTATATTCAGGATTTGAGTATCATAAATGATAAATTGCAAAAATGGCAGATTAGTGCAAATGAACCATTTGGAAGATGAGGGAAGTGTGACGTCATGTGACCTTTTGTTAGACTTTGGTACCTTTGTTGACTATGAAGTATCACTGACCTTTTCAAAAATTGAAAAACATAAGACAAATGGTAAATTATGTAAGCTTATAGAATGCTTTCTACTTTCCTTAAAGCGCTTAAAAGTCACAGTTCCTCTCCCCCATGCAAACACATTCACGCAGCTCCACTGACCAAACCCGCACCAACCTATAACCACCAGGAGCAACGTGGGGTTCAGTGTCTGGCCCAAGGGCACTTTGACCTGCAATCTTCCAATCAGAAGTCGGCCGCTCTACCTCTTCACCACGGCTGCATGAACAGGATAACAGTTATTGGAACACATCCAGCAAGGCTGTTCTGGTGCTGACAGTTCAACGATAACCTGTCAATCAAAAGACCACGCCCCTTTGTGCAATTTTAATTAAAAGACGAGGTTCATCGAAGTAGCATGTTTCTATTGGTTAAACTGCAGCCATAGATGTGAACCCGTTTGTGTAGCAAGCAACCTCATGCTTGCTATGTAAATTGATCTGGCTACAATTACTTTTGTGTTTTAAATGAGCCTTAAACTGAACTTTTACTCAATTAAAAAAACAAAACACAAATTAGGCAGGGGAATTAAGAAAGTTTATGATGGGTAAAATACGGTAGCCCTGAAGTCCAAAACAGTTCAATAAATCACTCAATTCAAAACCATTAAAGATCACAGATATAAAAAATAAAAAAACTTTACATTTTAAAAATGAAAAAAAAAAAACTAAATTATAGAAACCAAAACATAATTCCAAAATATGAAACTAAATAAAAAGGAAAAGTTTCAGAAAACAAAAGAAACACATTAAGAAACCGGAAAAGGTCGGTACTGTGACATCACTGATTGGATGATGACATTTGTTTACTTTTTCAACAGGAAGTTATTTGGCATGGCGATATCTTCCAACAGAAGATCTTTCTTGAAGCTTCTGACTGCAGCCGCTGCAAAAGTTAGATGATTGCTCAATTAACCCTTTACCACAGTTTGGGCAAAACATCCTTCTGCTTTCTCTCTCGTCTTCAAAACTCAAACGTCATCGTCCAATCATGGATGTCCCATAGTACCTACCTTTTCTGCTTTCTTATCTTGTTTCACTTTTTGACATTTAATTTAGATATCTGGAAGTTACTAGGGTTTATTGGACTATATTTAATGTTTTGGTTGCTAGAACTTTATTTTGAAATTTTATGTAAATTTTTATTTTTGTTTTGCTTTTTTAATCGTCATTCTGATCTTTGACCTTTCCATGCATGGAGGTCATCGTCTCTAACCATGTATAAATCAAGCTATAGAGATAGAGCTTGATCACCATAAACATGATACCATATTTCAAATTATTTACAGGTATAACTGCAAATAACTACAAACAACTTTTAGGGACAGTAGTCGATTAAAAAAGTTAACTAATTAATCGCAAACCTATAAAAAAGGAATTCACGATTAATCGTGATTAATATTTTTTTTTAATTACAGTATTTGGTGACCACTTATCTGTAAATAATCACGAAATGAAATCATATACAAAACTGTACATTTAGAACAATCATTTTAACTTTTTTCTAGAAAAAACATAAATGATTATTAATTATTTTGACTAAAACACTCAGAGTCACCGTATTTACTGCCAAAGATAAAAGACACTGGTCCAAATTCTTTCACTACATAGTGCACTTTATAGTGCGTTTGCCATTTTTTAGAGCTGTCCAAATCTAAGATTCCAAAATCCAGTGTCCTTAAAATGATCCAGAAGTCTTTGCAAAAACCAGTGTGCATCCACACTCTCTAGAATGCCAAATATAGACCACAATGCATTGCGTTGTAAAAAATTTTTATGTAAAAAAAATAAATGTTATTTATTTTTTAATAAACCCTCCATCATTTTTTCCTCAGATACAGAGGACACATAGTCTTTGTAAAAAGTTGATTTTTATGAAATGACTGAGAACACCAAATTCCCTTTCTTTTTTTCCACCATTTCAGCATCGGCAAAACCCACCCCCCACCCCCAGGACAATCAAGTCAAACAAACAGAGGGGACATCTGTCGCAGCAGAGTTAGACAGGCAGAGCGTCTGTCCCGGCCAGTGCTCGCAGCATTGTTTGTCACTTTCTCCATGAAATTCACTGTGAATATTGCCTCAAACAATTAGGTTCAAGTGATCCCTATCGCCGCGCGCACAATAGTGTTTACACGACGCGGAGGAAATGTGGCCATGGAGCTCACTTCAGGGAGTGTGTGTGTGTTTTCTCATGCAAGGGCATGTCTTCACTCCATGATCATTTGGGTTTTTTTAGACTCAATGAGGAATGTTATTTTTGGCTATGATTGTAGTACTTTAAAGCAATAATCTTGTGCTTTTCCATCTATATTTGTCAAATATTTCCTTTGAAAATTCACTGATTTAGGGGTGTACGAGAATTTACATGTATGACGTTTAGGCAATTAATTTTCAATGGAAATAAATAGCCTCTCATCTAAACAAAGGTGGGTTTCAGGCTGAATTCATCACCAGAAAGTTCAGGGAAAATACTGTGTCTTCTTATTCTCTGGTTCATACTGTTCAAGCAATAAAGTTTTATTTTAAAGAAAAAGTGCTAAATAACATCCCAGAGGAGTCCAGGCAACTGTTCTTGATTAAATAAAATGTGTTTAACTTGAACAACAATGGCCCTCTAACTGGATCAATACCAGAAAAGGTGATTAAAAAAATAAAAGAAAAAAACTTTACAAATAAATCCAACATTTAAAAAAAAATCTTACTGTCAGTGCTTAAAAAAATCATTTTTTAAGGCCTTGATTTGAATGCATTTTGAAAAAAACTGAATATTAATTGTACATCCATACTGTACAGAGACTCCCTGCATGATTTTTGTTCTTTTCTTTAGATTTATGCCTCACAAAAAATACAACTTTTAAATTTTCTGCAATATGTGACATGCAGTCAGTTGCACAACTAGTGCTGTTTAGTTGGTTTAGTTTAAATATTATCATTTATCACCAAAGAAGGATAGTTTATTTTTTTGTCACTATTTTCTCTTTCTGACAAACAGTTATCAAATATTTATATATATATATATATATATATATATTTTCAAACTATCTTTTAGAATAAAGACTGGCCTTTTTTGGTGTTTTTAACATTTTTTGGTAGTATTTTTCTGATGATGGAGGACAAATATAAAGAAAATTAAGCATAAAGCTGCATTTCTGAGTACTTCTACAATACAATTTTGAATTAGGAGCAGATGAAAAATGCTGTTTAAAAAATACTGTAATTGTTACGTAGAAAATATGCCATCTTTTTCCTGATTTGAGCTGGTATCCGGCTCAAAACTGTACGATATTGCTCGCCATTTTTCTTGCACCTGTAATGTAAGGTTGGGGTTTTAAAAGGCTGTAATCTAGTGGGAGAAAGTGTAAACTGATGGGCGATAGGAAGTGGGGCGGGCTTATTCGGCACCAGCAGTCCCCCCACAACTAAAAGGCAATTTTTTGATGAACTACTGTGGTTTTGCAGATACTTTGTCCTAGAAAACAATACAAGTTTTTTTTTTTTTTTTTGTCTTGGGTAAAAACAGTATGTTGTTCACCTTTCAGATTAATCAGCCTTTGCTGAAGAGTTTGAATTTTTACTTGTCAAAGTTAATTTTTTAAAAGTTTTTTGTCACTATTTGTCTGTTTTTTTAAATTGTATTTTATCTATTTTTGTATTTACTTAGTTTAACTTTCAATTATTGTTAAAAATGTTTAGAATTCAGACTAGCATCATCATCACATACCAATCCCCTCTCACAAAGAGGTCAGAAAAGAATTACAGTCTAGTTGGGGATATAAACTTCATAATGACAACAAGCACATAATCGTTATTTAAAGACTCGCCCGTCGATAAACCTGTTTCAGGTGGGCAGGACCGCTCTGAGATTAAAACAATCCTCTCTTGATTTCTTCCTCACTCAAGGGGAAAGCGGAAGCTGTCTGTTATCGTTTGTTTCTATTATTATTCCCCATCTACAGTTTGAGCGCTCACACTGTGACCGAATGAGAGTCAACAATTTGTCTCATGTCTGTTCCCAAGAACACTGGGACTGTCTGACAAGTCAAGGTTTTGTTTTTTTTTACCTTCAAAGGGGAAAACCAGCTGCTTAAGCTGCTTAGTGACCCAGACAGACAAATTGCTTTCTTTATGAATTTATTTATAGCTTGCTAAAAAAAAAGAAAACTCCTAACACATTTTAGTCAGTCTATTTTTTACTTATTTTTTTGCTTTTAGCACAAGATAGACAAACTGTATCAGCATGTATAACATCAAATTTACCCATAAACACAAGTGTGAAGAGATGCTGAACTGTGACGAGAAAACTAAAGAATAGGGAACTTTAAAAAGTTGTCAAATGTTTAGCCAAAATTGTGCAAGATATGAATTTTAAAATGTGTTTTTGTTTGTTTCCTACAAGTACATTCAATACAGTCAGAATTTAGTTATTCAACATAGTGTTTTACTAAAATGGTGCAACATTTAAACCACAATTACATCCAGTAAATGAAAGAGTTGTTTTTCTAAGACTAATTGAGTAGTGTTAAATAAAGTTAAACAGGACAGTATATAAGGATGGACTAGAAACGTTGATCCCGAAGGATTTCTTTTTGTCCCCTGGGCAATTTTTTTATTTTTTTATTTTATTTTAGGCAAATGTGTGCTGCATCTGCAGGCGTAACGGTGCCACTACGTTATTCTTGCACACAGAGTGTGATCAGCCAGAACCACAGATGTCTTTCACACACAAATTGTAATGCTCTCTGATTCAACACACCCGTCCGCAGCCTCTAAAGTTGATGATTACAAAGTCGACTACAATGACAAAAGGAAAAAGAGAGACCATGATGATGATGATGATGACGAGGTTGATGACAGATTTGCTGCTGAGCAAGCCACCGTGTTTTCCCAGGACCTTTGAAGGTCAGGTGATTGTAAAAGGCTTGAACTGCTTGTATTTCAGTCGGTCTAAGAAGGAAATGACTGAGAGAATGTAAGAGAAGTGCTGACCCTGAGGGCAGAAGAGACGGACGTGGACAGGTTTTGAAGAAATGGGCGGGACAGATAGAAGGAAGGAAGTTCTTGAAGAGGAAAGTTACCACGGCGATGACTTCTGTATTGGGAACTGGGTGACACAGGTTGTCATAAAAAGAAAACCCGTATATGTCCCACGTGTTAATGATAAGTAATCAGCCGTATGCGCTGTTGAAAACATAGTAATGTGAGTTAAAGTTGCTTGTTTTCTAAATGTTTCTCAGTAAAACATGTTGTGATACAAATAACTATTCAGATGAAGAAACTCTTATGGAATGTTCATCATACATTTCCACTGTGAAAGACAGTATTTAAAAAAGCAACCAAGAAATAAAATGTTATGATTTTTTAATTTTATTTTTATTTTTTATTTTTTGCATAATGGTGAACAAATGAGGTATTTGGCTAACAAAAAAGTTCACGTCATTAGTTGTATTGTATTGTATTGTAATGACTAGGGTTAAAAATAAACCTGCAATTTTGGTCCATTCTTCCATGCAGATCTTCTCAAGAGCTGTGATGTTTTATAACTGTTGCTAGACTTTCTACCGCCTCCACAGACTCTTCATCAGATTAAGGTCCAGAGATTGTCTAGGTCACTCCAAAACCTTGAAACGTAGCCACCTTTTTGTTGCCCAGGCGATGTGTTTAGGATCACTATCCTGTTATAAGATCCAGACACAATTATATATTCAATGTTCTGACTAATGGAAAAGATTTTTGCCCAAAAATGTCACTATTTGTTTCCTTGTTCTTGCTTTCTGTAACCCTTCTGCTATCCTAGGAATGTTTACATTAAAAATGGGTCATCTGGACCCCAAAAGACAGCACGCTGAACATTTTTTTCCAAGTATTTTTTTATCTTTATTGGTGTCCGTGGCAGACGTAAAATTCTGTGCACCTTTGTCTACCTTTGTCATGGGCGGGATCACGCATCAATATAAGGGTGGGGTCATCTGGACCCCATAAGAGAGCGCGAGGAAGATCAGTCGTTCACTGCCTCAAACCATGATGCTTCCTCCCCTGTGCTTCACAGTGGGTTTGGTGTTCTTCAGATGCAGCTCACTATTCTTTCCCCTCCAAACACGGTGAATGGCGTTTATATAAGAGTTCCATTTTGGTCTCATTGATCACATGACATTTTCCCAATCCTCCTCTAGATTATGCAGATGGTCTTTGATAAACTCCAGACAGGCCTGGATAATTTCTGGCATAAGCAGGATGCCTCCTTTGGAAAACAGCAGGATTTGAATTGATGACGATATAGTGTGTTACTTAAAGTAATCTCTGTTACTGTGGCTCCCATCACCAGGTAAAAGCTTAATTAGATCCTCAGGTGAAAAGAGCTTGTCAATTTTTCTTTTTTTTTTCTAATATTCCATGCAACTTACTATTGACATGGTTGAATTCAATTTCAATGAAAGTATCGATTAGTTGTTAGCAGGCTGCTAGAAGTTATAGAAGCTGAGGAAAGTATGGTGCACTGGGGTTCTGCCTTCTATTTCTATCTTTCTATCCCAGCTCCATCCGTAATCATAGATTGGTTTGTCCCAGTCTTGTTCAGGAGTACAACTGGCATCGGGTGTCCTCTGACAGCTCTTTGGGGCTGGTCATGGTGGAGAGATTGCAGTTTGACAGTTTGAGGGTGCGGACAGGTGCATTTTATACAGGTTACCACTTCAAAATGGTGTCATTAAAACAGGTTACACGAGGAGAATAGAAGAGCTTCTTAAGCTATGTTCACACCGAGTAGGTGACAGCGCGTTTTTAGCATATGCTATTCACGCTGGACTGTTGCTACCCAGTGCTAGCACGTCTACCTGATATTTGAAGAGGCTTGATGTAAAATGTTGAAGCGGTGCAAAACTTGCGAATCTTGCTCCAGGTTTTTTCTTTCACAGTTTTATTCCGACATGTGAAAGACTTGGTATAGTATAATTCCTACCAGGAACAAATCGTAATTCATGAATACTCGTACTTCCATGTTCCAAGGGCGCTTTTGAAAAGGACCCATTACTAGATCGGAGTCCGTGATTGGTAAAGTTTAACAGATTTTAAGTATTGGCGTTTGTACAATGAGCGGACGTTTTGTATTCAGAGGCCAAAAACGGACTTAAAAACACACGTAGAGCGAGTTTTGAATGCGGACGCCCAAAACAAGTATATATATGTATTTACATGGTCTTTTCATTGAAAGTGGTCACCTGAATGCGAATTTCTGTAGCGTTAAAGAAGACCTCAGAGGTCAGAATTCCGGCTTGTTTGCAGGAGCTAAATCCTTGTTTTCTGAACCATTGTTTGAAGAAATTCTTTAAGAATCAATGTGATGTCATTCTCTCACAGTCAAAGTGCATTTATGATGAGCATCTCTTTGAGTGGGACAACTTGAATTGGTCACTAGATACTTTTTTGCTCCTCTTTATTGTTTTCTGCCCATTCTAAGGTTTTGTCATCCCAACAGATTGTTGGGAGTTTGTTTTTCCTCCATTAATGACTGACTGAACTAACTTTGTCATTATGGTTTTGTGTTGGAACACACATGCACCACGTGTCCATGTCACGCTGTCTGCTTAACAGATTGTAATGTAAGTGCTATGGCACATATTTGCTTGGAAATAGTCCAATCCCTTCAAAGTCCAGGACTAACCGGTGTGGTGTTGCGCTTGTGTGTGTGTGTAGGTGTGAAGTTGATCGTGTGTGTGCGTCGGTGTGTATTGATGGAGGTGGCAGAGGAGGGGGGGGGTGGAGGTTCCTTATCAGCAGAGCACAGGCAGCTTTTGAGGCTCTTATCAGCAGCCACCACATTGTACGAGCACATCCTCTTGTCCAGCAGGGAGCGGAAAACTCTCCTTGCAACACGGTTCCCTTTCTCTCCCCCCCACCTCTCACACTCACCTCTCATTTGCCAGGACCAGAACTCTGGCAACCAACTAAAGCATTGTGTCTTCCTGGCAAAGAGGGGGGATAGGAATAGACAAGACAGTGAAAGACAGAGAGGTGAGGATGACAAATGGGGGCGGATGGTGGAGACCATCTATAGAAACCCACTTTGTCTTTGTTTAACGGAGCAAGTTCTCAACAGAAAGCTGAAGAAATTAGTTGGTTGGGACAATCCTGGTCTCATTCTTTTTTTGTCTTTAAATACTAATTTATAACTCCTATTATAAGGATCTTCTTGAGGAGTGTCAGACAGTTTGGCTCCAGTTCTTTCTTGTAAAGCGAACTGAAGGAGGACGGAGGCGACGTCAAGAGCTGCGCAGATACAACATGCGCAGTCGCTCGGAGGGATTTTGCATGACCGGCAGACGAGACACGCTGGATGTCAGGATGTGTCTGTAAGTACTTTTTCACTTTTAAACTATTATAATTGACTGATTTTGTAGGCGAGTCTTGAGCTGCTTCTAATCGGAGTTAAAACATTGTTTTATTTTTTATTTAGTGGTTTGCATACATTTCTGGTTATCGTACCATATGGCACATGCATGACATGTGAAGGGAGCTTCACTATAACATCGCAAAAATGTCAATATTCTGTTTACAATTCAGAAATTAAATACTTTAAACATTAACTTTAATCAATAGTGTAAACAGAGTTTTTTAAAATAGAAAATACAGACCTCTAAAAACATTATGATAAGTTAATGATTATATTTAACACCATATTGCATTAATTGATGCCACATTGTATTAAGATAAAGACAAGCAAAAGTATTGGAATTTTCTTTTATGACATTTTTAAGTCTGTTATTTAAATATATATATTAAGAAAACATAAAAAGTATGAGGATCTGCTTTCATCTAAACTTTTTAATAATTATTGCACTTTATTGCTGTTGTCCTAAAGAACTAAATAACAAAAACTACATTTACTAGTCACTATTAGACATTACTTTGAAAGATGAATTGTTCAAAATATTGCAATGATGAGCAGAAAAACAAAACAGGAACATTTACGATTGCAAAAGCTGTGAAATTATAAGAAGTGTGTTTTGCTCAGAGCAAAAACAGCAAATTTAGAGTTAATATTTGAATGTGAACCAGAAATGTTTCTTTAATTTGCTGGAGATTTAATGTTTCTGTTTTATTTGTTTAACAGAGTATTTGAGTCCAATCTTCAAGGATCACCTTGAGAGGAGCTTAAATCACACATCCTGAACGGGACACAGACGAGTTAAAGGCTGCCACTCCAGACTCAATGAAAGCCTGATATTGGCCACTTGGAGCGTCAGACGAAAAGCACACACCCATCCTCTTCACGTGAAGTGGCTGCACGCCGGAGCTGAGTTAACGGTGCCAAAGGAGGAATACATTGAAAGGAAGCGTGGATCGACCCTTTTACGATGTTCTGAGGGAACACGCGGTTGCACAAGAGGCGGGAGCAATGACCGAGGCCGTGTCAGAGTGACCGCTTTATGGAGCGTGCTCATGTCAGAATCGCTAAAATGTAGCAACCGACGATGTTGCACACGGAACAGACTATAGAATGATTTTGAGATTACATATGGACAGATTCTGACCTGGAGTTCCATCAAAGATGCAATGACATAAAGAGAACTGGAGGACTTTTTTGGATTATCCTGGAAAAAAATACGTTTTTTGAGGAAAATGAAGCACAAGCAAACGTTAAATTAAATGTATGCATCTAATTTTAAGGCCGACTGTTGAAAATGAACATATGAGTTTATCTAAAAAGAACCTGAGAAACACAAAGGCTGGGAAGAGGACTAGCTCGGCACAGAGACACGTCACAACCATGATGGAGAAACTCAACTCCACAGGACCCTCTGCCTCACCTCCAAACCTACCTCGTCCCTCCTCTTCCTCCCCACCTTCATCCTCCACCTCCTCACCATCCACAGAGCAGCCCAGCCCGCTGGATGCTGTCAAAAGCCCACCTTCTGCTCACAAAATCAGGTGCATGGATGCTCTCACCACCCCTTTGACTCCCATCGCCCTGACAACAGGGCAAACCAATCACAAGACAGACACACCTGAACCTGCCAACATGGAGATGGATGAGGAAGGTATCTGGTCAAAGAGCACAACTGGGGCAGCCGCATCAACAAACATGTCACCCACCCTTTCCTCCCCGCCTCCCCTCCTCCCGGCACCCACCAAGACGTCCCCTTGCCTCCTAACAACTCCAACCACCTCTGCAGCCCTGCCTTTGTCCTCATCCTCCTCAACTCTTCTTCAGCACATTCCCGTCATCAGCCTCAGCCACAGCAAGCCTCCGCTCCCTCTACCAAGCACTGCGTTGACCGCCCTCCACCCAATTCCCAATCTGCTGCATGGGGACCTGCACAGCCGCCAGCAGACCTGTTTGCCCATGCTCAGCCCGGCAGCTTCTGGATTACCTGGAGGCCCCTCCTCTACTTCTCCTGGGCTTCTGCTGCCTCAGCAGTACATCCCTGCACCTCCATTCCTAACCAGGTAATATGAGTTCATAATCAATGATAATTTACATTTAATCATGCAACCTACTAGAGATACTTGATCCCTTTTTGGTTTGTCTGTAAAAGGCTGAAACCAGAGACGAATTCATCTTATTAACATGATTGTTGCAAGTTTAAAGTAAAAATAAGATAAATTTAAATAAAAAAATACAATACTAAATGTGCAAAAACTATTAAATCTACTTTACTGTAACTTGTGAGCATAAATTTACTGTTTTTTTGAAAACAAGCATTGCCCTGAAAACATCTAAATAACAGTATTGTGTGAAAAGGGTAGCTGCATCAATGCTGCATTTCTTAATGCATGTTTATAACATGTACGTTTGCATTGATATAATGAATTTTAATCTTATTTTGCATACTGACAGTGACAATATTCTATTTTTTGATTGAGCTAAATGAAGATTTTCTGTATATGTCACTCCAACAATCATCAAAGTTGACTTTTTGACAGCTAAATGTGGATTCTGATTATTTTATGAGGCAACACATTTAAAACTTGGTATTATACTTCTATTTTTAAGTACAGAATGCAGTTCTGGACATTTTTAAACAGTTTTTCAAACTGTTTTTGTGGCAAAATAGGTAAGAGTTCACCTTCTAAATCAGCAGATGAAAACGTTCCTACCCGTCCGTCGTAGACTCTTTCTCCTCCTTCATTTGGTTTGTTTGCAGCAGCTCTCTGTCAGGAAAAAAAAAAAAAAGAATCTGTATGGAACAAAGTTCAATCAACTCAAGAAAAGTGATCACATCCCCAATCGTGGTTTCCCTCAACCCACGAGCATCACTACCCCCCAGTTTTACTTATAAGCAGGTTGTTTTTTTCTGTATTATTAACATCCTGGTGTTTGTTTGTTTGTTTGTTTTTTGGCTAGTTCTTACCTGGGACAATCAGGTGGAAGCTATGGTGTCATCAACAACAGTCGCATCAAGAGGAGGCCGTCATCCCAATATGAGATGGAGATCTCGGATTGTGAGTTCTGTGAGAAAAAAAACAAAAACTGTTTTCACACTTTACACCAGGTCCTCCAGATCCACCACCCTGCCTGTTTTCCAGCTCCCCCTGCACTGCTTGCTGCTGATTACCTGGACAAGGTGTGTTCATTCATTCAGCAGCTGGCAGGGCTTGGAGATCTGGAAAACAGTCAGGGTGGTTGATTTCAAGGATCAGGATTGAGCACTCCTGCTTTACACACTAATATTTGAAAAATGACTTTTGATTATTTGATGTATTGGTTTACTTCAAGCAATAGATGTAGACAATATAAGAAATCACACAGATATTTTAAACTCTTTTCAGAAATAAAATAATGCAATAATAAAAAAAAATAAGAACATTGATTTCTGGCTTTTCAGAATTCAATTTAAAATAATACTATTTGTATGCTAGAGACAAAAATGAATGGATAAAGATTAAAGGATGCTATCATGGTCCAGTAACAAATACATGGAAAGTGACGTGGTTTTACTTCAAGCAGAAAAACATTTTATGTTTTTATTTCTAACAGGAAAAAAAACCTATATCGTCTTATCTTGTAATGTCTCTGGCACTTATGCAGCGTTAATGTATTTCTAACAGGCCCTCCTCAGAAACTGGCCCGCCGCGTCTTCACCAACAGCCGTGAGCGCTGGCGCCAGCAGAATGTGAACGGAGCGTTTTCGGAGCTGAGAAAATTAATCCCCACACACCCACCCGACAAGAAGCTCAGCAAAAATGAAATCCTGCGTCTGGCTGTGAAGTACATCGACTTTTTAGTCACCCTGCTCAATGACCAGGCCCAGGGCAAGGGTGGGGACTCCGCGGAGGGGGGGACAGAGGACGAGAGGCCTGCTGCTGGGATGGACAGCAGCAAGCAGAAGCCTCTTTTCCAGACCGACGCTTCACCAGAAGCGGCCCACGCGGCCGCCGTGTCGAACCACAGAGACTCCGCAGACTCGGTCATCGCCCTGGCTAATTCCCCGGCAACCTCCAGTTGCTATGGCGACACAGATAGTGAGGAAAGCTTTGGGACCAAGACGTCTATGGTGACCAACAGCATTCTAGGAAAGGTCAAAAGTCAAATAAGGATGGTGGCAGCCACTAATGATGAGCGGTGACACCAAAAAGATACCAAATGTGTTTGATGAGCCGAGGAGGCTTCAGTTTTAGTGAAACCAAGCAGTGTTGAAGATTTTGTTTCTTGATAGTATTTGGTTTGTGTTTTTGTAGTGTTGTGCAAATGTATTGTGCAGCAATTCAACACCTGACGATGGCTTTGGAGCATTCTGAGCTATGAAAATGAACTGATTAAATGTTTCAATCAACTAAATCATTTTTTTCTTTAATCAAAATAATGTTACCCTTCAGGACAAGACATAAAAATGCACACTTTCCCTCAAAAAGGTTCCAACCTTGAGATTAAATGCATTTTATTTCAGTTTGACAGCCAAACACTACATGCTTCGCCACATTCAGTGACTCTGCTGTGCAGATGACAATACCCTGAAGTTGTGACACACTTGTACCAGACAGAAATAAAGTGGGCCTTAGTTTGCTGTTCCTTTTTTAACATCCTCTTACTCTGCTAAAGACTGCTCATTGTCAGCACAATTTCTCAATATTTCCAAATGTTTTGTTGCCTTCAATTCAGGAACATTCAGACCCGTTCCGAGTCCGCTCTAAGCGTCCGTTACAACAAGCACTGTTCCATCCGAATAAGTACAGCAGCACATGTGGAAATCCCCCATATCTTTTTTTGCAAATCTAAATATTTTTTAAATGAAGCCTCTGGACTCTATCCATTTTCAGAACCCGTTGAATTCTTTTCAGGGTTGCTGGAGCCTACTCAGCTACTGTAGGGCGAAGGCAGTGTACACCCAGAACAAGTCACCACTCTGTTGTAGAGTCACACTCACATGCACATCTAGGGACAATTTAGAGACAATTTAACCTATGAAGCATGCTTTTGGACGGTGGGAGGAAGTCAAAGTGCCCAGAGAAAACCCACCAATGCATGAGGAGAACCCAGTCGGGATTTGAACCACTTTGAAAAATCTGTCACCTTTATATTGGCAGGATTGTGAAAACATAGCTGCAAATTAGTAGTTAGGCACAATGAAAGATTGATTACGGTGCGATTAACAATTTAGCTGTCAAAAATGTTGAATAAATAAAAAAGGTAAAAGAAGTAAGAACGTTAAGAAGTTGTCCTGAGCTGCTCACTGACTTTTCTCCAACATTATCTGTAGAAAAAAAAATCCACTTTGTGTCAGGAAGAAAACAGGTTTAAGAACACATAGATTCTAATCAAACTATTCAGATGATCAACATCTTATAAATACGACTTTCACTTTCAGCATCAAGCTTTACTTCTGCTTTAACAATCAGTTATGTAGTACAGAACCCTTGAAACGACAAAAATTACTTGTGGCCACAAATTTGTATTTTGTGTACACAAATTAGTATTTCATAGGAAGAAAAAATTGCATTTTAGTATCCTTTGAAGGGCGCATATTAGCAATTTGTGTTTGTGGCCACAAAATATGAATTTGTTTGTATAAAAGATCATTTGCTTGCACAAAATGCTAATGTGTCCATAAAATACTAGTTTGCCACCACAAATGTTAACTTTTGCACACAAAAGGATAATTTAAGATCTTAACATGCCAATCTGTGTACACAAAATGCAAATTTTTGCCAATACAAAAGTGATTTGTGGGTACAACGTGCTAATTTCAGGTCACAAAATAGTAATTTAGCTTATTTGTGTGCAAAAAGGATAATTTGTGTACTAAATACTAATTTGTATGTACAAAATGCTAATTTAAGATGCATATGTGAGTACATGAAATGCTAGTTTATGCCCACACAGAAGTCATTTGTCCATACAAAGTGCTAATTTAAGATCATAAAATGCTAATTTGTGCACAACATGCTATTCCATGCCCAGATAATAATAATTTGTGCATACAAAGTCCTAATTTGAGGTCACAAAATGGCATTTTGTGCATTTGAAATGCTAATATGTGTGCAAAAAAGGCGAATTTGTGTACACAATACTAATTTATATGTATTAAATGCTAATAATAAGACCACAAAATGCATGTGTGAGTACACAAAATGCTAGTTTAAGCCAACACAGAAGTTATTTCTCCATACAAAGTGCTAATTTGAGGTCACAAAATACATTTTTTTTGTATGAAATGGTAAATTAAGATCACAAAATGCAAATTTGTGCCCACAAAATAGTCATTTTTGTGTATGAAATGCTATTTTAAGCTAAAAAAATGCTAATTTATGTACAAAAAAAATACAACTTTGCATCCTGAATACTACTTTGTTCATACAAAGTGATATTTTGAGGTCACAAAATAGTAATTTGTGCATACAAATAATAATCTGAGGGCACAAGATACTAATTTGTAACCACAATTTTTTTTAATTTGAGTGATCAATATGTCTTTTATTTTTTAAATATCATGTCCAGGGCTCAGTAACCTAGAGGCAAATTCTTTACAAAAAAAGCAAAGTACATACGGCGGAACCAGACAAAGATTTATGTGACAGCCAACAGTTTGGGGCGTGTGGTTGAGCTGAGGAAGATCAGCATGGATGTGGGATGTGGTTAAAGATGGGGTTCAGCCTGTTGGAGAAGGGTTAAAAAGCATGCAGGGGGGGGGTGAAAGTTGCAGCTGCAGCATGGCAGTCACCCAGCATGCATGATCAGCTCTGTACTGGTGCCAGGAAACGGCTACAGTTAGTGCTGTCTCATTGATGGCCAACGAGCTTCCTGAAGGCGCGGCGGTGAATGTAAGCGTTCGTTTAATGGATGGAAGGGAGAGGGCTGGAAAATACAAAAAAAAGTGTCAGAAAACAGCCACCAGGATGCTCAGGGAACCCATGTGCACTCGGTTTCAGGATCACACAACAGGAAGAGCCGCTTTCACAACACTGCTGCTGCGGCGGTGCATCTGCTGCACTGACCCCTCCCCTTTTTCACCCCACTACAGAGGTCAAATGTTTTTTATCCATCTTTCCTTAGTAATGGTTTTACAAAAATATATTTGTTACATACACATGGGATGTTAGAATCAAAATATATCACTTTCTTATACTGCACTGAATACATTTCATAAGCAAAATCTAAAATTTAATAGTAAATTGTTCTACTTTAGGCAAAGCACATTGTAATAAAAAAATAAAAATTAAATAAACAGATCTGTTGGTTGTAAAAGCTGTGCGTTTATCTTGGGGGCCGGGCAACACTGGGCAACCTGGTACTGAGAGATAATGACGCCACCTCCACCCCTCTAAGCCAGAAAACAAACTATAAAGTGTCAGTTCAAAACTGAGATCGTCTCTACGAAAAGTACTAGGAAAAAAAAAATAGTGAAAAACCTTAGATAGAGCTTTATTTTTAATTATGATCATAATCATTCCAGTAAGTCCAGAGAATTCCAGTAAAGAGGAATTTTCTGGATTCATAAGAACAACAGAAATACATTGTTTTTTATTGTTTTGTCAAAGTTTTCTGCTTACAAAATCCAAGTAAGATTCATATTTGAAACCATTGAAAAAAAATGGCAGTTAATGGAAAAAAAGTAATTTGTTTTGTAGGATTTCTTTCATGCGATGCGCAGCAAGACGAGCACATTTTTTAATCATTCACTTTTAATGAGACACATATTTACAAGACATAATAGATAAATTGCCTAAATATAATTCCCCAAAATGTAAACAATAAAATATGGTATTTAAAAAGAGATATTTGAAATTTAAGAAAGATATGCAGCACAAAAAAAATCTATACATGGCGAATTGGATTGTGGATTTAGCTCTTTGAACTTCATTTTTTATTTTTATTGTGTAGAAAAAAATGAAAAATAAATACTATTTTTAATGGAGTCAGTTCATATTTTTGTATTTGTTAAATTAAATGTATTGCATCCATGCTCCATTAAGTTCTTCATTCAGATTTCAGACTTTTCCCTCCATCTGAACCATTTCTGGCAGCTTCAGACCTCGAAGAGCTTCTGCTGATGAATTTTTGTCGGCCCATCTCAGACGCTGCAGATCCAGCAGCAGCTCCGACGACTCCCCAGAACAGCCCTCCGAAAAACACGCCGAGCACCAGTCCCAGCAGCCCAGCTGCAAACACTATTTTAGGAACCTGTCTGGCACCGTTTCCCATCCTCTCCCACAGAGAGCTTTCAGCCACCATAGTGACCCCCTCTTTTGCCCCGGAGCCCATCCTGCCCCACACTGGACTCTGAGCCACCTGCTTTGCACCAGCACCAATCCCAGCTCCGACTCTAAACGATCCGTCCGCCACCAGCTTGGCTCCAGTTTTGGTACCGGCCCCTAATTTCTCCCATAGCGGACTCCCTGTCACTGCTTTGGAAACATGTCCTGCAGTAGCTCCCACCTTTCCCCACAGGGAACCGTCTGCCACCATCTTTTGGATGGCCCACACCGAACTGCTTTGCGCCTTCTTTGTTTCTTCAGGCTGCACTGAGCTTTCTGACATCAGCTTCGGCAGCATCTTCATACTAGACTCCACTTTCTCTTTAAGAGAGTCCAGAAGAGAAGGCGACAACTCAGACATGGTAAGTAGAGGAATGCTCTCCAAACTCGTCAGACTTACACTCATCTCTGCTTCATCTCTCACTTCCTCAAGCTCATCTACTTCTTCTCTCTCAAATAAAGTCTGCATGTACGGCTGTAAATTCATACTCCTTGGGCTGAGCGGTTTATCATTTCTTACCGCCTTTTGGTTTAGTACTTTTTCTCTTCTCTCTCTTGCTATGTCTTGCTGCTTTTGCTTCACTTTGTCCTCTGCCTCCTGAAAAGCAGGAGAAGTAAAATATTGTCCGCCAGCTTCTTTCATCGTTAGCGCCACCAAAGCCAGTAAATCAGCCACGCTTTTCTTCTCACTTGGACCCCTCTCCATGATGTGAAACCTGTCCCTGCACTTCTCAACGAGCTTCAACAAATCCCCCCTCTGATCCGCTATGTAGGCCTCCACGCCGCCGTTCCCGATCATCCCGCTGTCCCTCAGGCGATCGGCGTAGGTGAAGAGGACCACGGTGTGCTTCGTGACTGCATCCGGGCCAAAAACCTTCTCCAGGGCTTCCAGAGCCTGCAGCTCGGTTTTTGCAGGCTGGTCTAACGGGACGCACAGCAGGAAGGCGTGAGGGCCGGGGATGGACAGGACAACAGAGGAGGAGATCTGAGCTCGCACCTCCTCAGGTGTCTGCTCTGCGTTGAACCAATCAGAAGTGTCTACTACTGCCACCTGCAGGACAGGAAAGAGACAGCAATAATTGGTGTAATTTTTATGAAAATTATGAACAAAAATTGAAATATTTTGACTATTATGAGTAAAGTAAACCTAAGAACAAACCTTTTGGCCTTCAACGACCGCCATCTTTCTCTCACATTTCTGAGTCACTGCTGTGAAACTGTCTGCCTCAGATCTGAAGACATTCTGTCCCAGAACACTGTTCCCGACTGAACTCTTCCCAGCTCCGGATCGGCCGAGCAAAACCAGGCGAAGCTGCGGCGAGGAGGATGAGAAGGATGGGGCACGCGCTGAAGCAGAGGCGGACACGTTTGAAGACGGTTGAGGAGTGGAGGAAAAGATGGGGGAACGCGGAGTGGAAAAAACGGGAGACGTCGGAGGCGCTGCTCCGTCGACACTGCTGCTTCTGTCCTGAACTGCACAGTGTCAATTAAAAGTTCAACGTAAGAAACGCGGAAACCTTTAGCTGTCACAAAAGTAGATGATGTAAAAGAATAGGATAATGTGGCAAAGTTCAAAGACTTACAGGAATCTGGGGTTCTTGACGAGGTCATAAACTCAGATAATTTTGAGAAAAGGGCTCCATCTAGAGGAAAAACACAGGAGTTGCAGTCAAGATCTTAAATTATTTCTAACTTCTGGAAAATGTCCCACTCATGCATCCACATTTACCTGAATTCAGTGAACTTAGAGTGCTGTTCAGCTGAGGCTCATCAATAGACTCTGAATAGGATTGCAGCTCTGGTTCTTGAGTTGAAGGACGCCCGTTCTGAACTGGAACTTCAGAACTTTTATTAAACTCTTGTTCAACGTTTCTCATTTTTGAAGTTATAATGGGCTCTTCATTTTCTTCTTCTTCTTCTTCTTCTTCATAATTTTCTTCATCTTCTTCCTCCTCTTCAATTACCATTTCAAGTTCACCTGTGCCAAAAAGTCTGCTCCCTTGCAACTGATCTTGAATAAGTTTCAACAAGAGTCTCTTTTCTTCATCATCATCATCATCTTCTTCTTCTTCTGCTGCTGCTGCTTCATCATCATCATCATCATCATCATCATCTTCTTCTGCTGCTGCTTCTTCATCATCGTCATCATCATCTTCTGCTGCTGCTGCTTCTTCTTCATCTTCATTTTCTTCTTCTTCTCCAATTTGACTCTCCAAATCTCTCATTTCAGCAGTTTTCATGTTGAATACTCCTTTTTTCTCCACCATGCGGTCCACCTTTAGTAAATGTAAAAATAAAGATTAGAAAAATGGTTGAGATTGTTTCTTGGAAGCTGATTTAAAGGGTCACTCCAGATTTGGATGACATTTTATGCTCAACCCAACATATTTCAAATAATTTGTATACAAAAAAAATACTTAAACATGTAGCGTCTGACTAAATTTACTTGTCTCGAGAACAAATCAACAAAAACTAAAAAAAAGAAAACTGCTTTAAAAAAAAAGAACCTTGCCCCACCCATCTTACTGTCCAAATTCATTCTTAAATAAAACATTTAAAAACATTTTAAATTAATTTTTAGTTATATTTGTTTCATTGGTGTAAATATGGAACATTTGTTTTAATAAACAAAATATTTTCTATTTTTATTATCAGTGGAGGCTGTAATCATAACTTCTTGAGCCTGTTGGAAGAATTAGGATCTCGCAAAGAATCACATGATATGCTGGACTTGACATTATCAAATAGTTATACAAAGGAAAGGGTAGAGTAAAGGGATCACCTCTCTTCTATTTTTAGTATTTTTACAACATAGTTGGAGCCTAGATTGAATGTCGCACTCTACTCATGCAACCCTGCGACCCATTATATAATCAGAAAAAGACAATTATTGCCCTTTTTATTTATTTATATAAGTAGAAGTAACAGGGTTTCACCAAGTTTTGTTTTAAAAATTTTAATGAAAATTTTACAATAGAAGCACAGCTAACGAACCCTTTGACAGTTTATTACCTATTTTTGATGAAAATGTAGCAGCAAATCAGAAAAGTAAAGGTTTAAGTTTCATGAATTTTGGGGCCCAAATGTCCTCCAATTCTAGAACAACACAAAAGCTTTTAAGTCTTAAAATATTAAGCCTTGTTGCCAAAATGGAAAAATGGAGAGGAACAACCTGAGTGCACCTTTACTTCATCGGCAGCAAATACAAGCCACAGACAGCTGTTTTTGCATAAATACACAGGCATTTGCTTAACTAGTAAATTATCAGTATGTGCAGACAGGATTGTGTCATTTGCTGCGTATGTGTTCAGTCTTTGGGAACTTCAACTGTCACTTTAAACCATTAAAATTCAATTTACCCCAATGACAGATGCCAAGTTCATCCTGGAAATATGAGAATCTTTCTAGTTAAACAGGTTACAGAGCATAAAGGTTGATTTTTTTTAGGAAGTTTCTCTGTCTCAATGCTCTCACAGATCTAGCAGAGCAGCATTAAACCTGCATATCTAACATGAACTGTTTTATTTGACTCCATTCTCAGTGTTTGGAATATTTTTGAGAATACTAATGTATTAATCTATTTTCAATTGTATAAATGACTAAGACAGTAATGAGTGAATATTAATATGATATTTAAGGTTTGAACAGATGAATGTGGTTGTTTCTGTTCTAGCATAAACAAGACCAAAACAAATCAAGAAAGTTAATCTCAAATTACTCAAGCTTCAATTGGTGTGACATTCACTAAAATTCATAAAAAGCAGAAAAAGACAATTTATGAAAGTTTTAGATTTTAGTGGAGAGTCAGCAAAAACATGCCCTACATACAGCCAAGCATGGTGGTGGAAGACTTATAATTTGGCTGTTTTGTTGTCACTGAAGTTCACTGAAAGGTTCTGAATAATAAAATAAAACAAAATAAACTTTAGAAATAAAAGGGTTAAATTGACCTGTTAAATTGAAAAGTTCAAATTTTAACCTTGGCCAAATAAGTGATGTAATAAGTGAAAATTGTTACCATGCAACGGGTTTGATTTTGTTTATCTAGAGCTGGTTCTAGACTCTTTTGGTTTCTATCAAATGACTCGCACTGGGATTTTTGTTTCCTTGTCATTCAACCATTTAAAAACTACTTTGTTAAATGCTAAAAAAAAATGTATTTGCATGTCAGTTGCATCACTCTAGTTGGATTTTTTTGTGTCTATGCTCTATCAGTTTTATGAAGTTCACTAGCTGTGTTAAAAGAAATTTGGTCAGTAATTTTTTTTTTATTTAAGTTTAATATTAAAGCTTTTTTGCAGGTTACATGTGCAGGAAATTGTATGCAAGTCCACCCACATTTCAGCAGTTATGCCATTATCATAGCTGGCATTCTGTTGGGGTAATTTTTTTTAAAGAATTTAAGAGGGTAAAAATGAAAATGGAAGTGCATAAAGTTCCAGGAGACCTAAAATTAATTGGAGTCAGAAAGAAAAGCTTGAATTGAAACCTTTCTGCAGAAAAAAATGAAGAAGCAAAAACACAACTTTGAATTTTAGCAGAACAAAAATGCAAAAAAATGCACTACAAGTTTTGATGTTAAGGTACGTAGAATGTTCAGTACATTATTTCACACTTGAAGCAAGGTTTGGTCTGCAATTAAATAATTATCTCATTACTTCTAAACAAAGGGAGAAAAACGTATTTAGAATTCCCAAGAATGTATATTTCCATAGGAATAACAAAGAATCTGAAAAACTGGGAAATGCTGCATTCATTAATTAAATAAAATTAATTAAATTTACAGTTTTTCATTTCTTGCATCTTTCTTCAACATTTATATTTTATTAGGTATTTATTCCAAATTATTTAACTTTAACATTTACCATTTAAAAGTGTTACTTTTCAAGAAGTTTCTATTCAGATTTGGAGACTTTAAGCAATAATATGTAATTTTAATAAATCTGATACTCAAATTTTTATGGATCCACTACAATCCGATTTAAATCAGAGTTTCTGTCCTACACACAGAAATCTAAATCTCTTTATTTAAACTTTGTCATTCAGAATTCCATGATCCAGCCCTTCAACACACACAAACATAACCTCAGGGTTTTTGTTCAGTACTCAAACCCTTTAAATATCACGCCTTTCTCCCATTCTCACTTAGTAATTTTGTTTTTTGAAAATTTCCACAACAAGTCTCTGCTTTCAAGTGTCTCCTCCATCTTGGATTTTTCAATAAGATTAAGAAATTCTTAACCAATTCTTGGGAAACAAATGGAAAGTAGAAACTGAAGTCTTCAAATTATTGTGACTACTTCAATTCAAACCACTCCTGAGAACAATTATGTGTGAAGCAAAGTCAATGCAAACTTTGTCATGTACCCAGAATGGCTCACCTTCTCCAGCAGCTCGCTGACCTGCTCTCTGTCTTTTAAGTTACGATTATTCAGAATGTGGAAATTTCCACCACAAGCCTTGATCATCTGCCTCAATCCTGGGTCTTCTCTCTGCAGGTATTCCTGCAAAACAACAATATGGCTTGAGTGAATATAAGCATACATCTAAAAAATATCTGTTGAAAGGATGTAATACATGCAAAAACACATGATGTAGAGAATCTGGAAAAAAAGGGAAACTTGGGTTCTTTTCCCTGGGAGGGGAAAATTAGCTGGTTCCAATGTGGGTCTTTAGGCAAGACTGTAATCACACAGTACTGTTCAGTTCTCATGCCTCTGCTTGGTGCAGTGTGATTCATGTGTTGGCCCTCTCTCCCACTGTGGGAGAGAATCCAGATTTCAGGTGGCTCATCTGCGCTCCTGTTCTTGGCCATGGACCTCCCCTCTGCACAGACATGGTAACTAGAGGAATGCTCTCCAATGGACCTCCCCTCCCCTAGTTTAGCAACCAGCTATTGTTAAATTTTATGATTGATTTCATGTTTTTGTACAATTACCGGTGCGTAGCCCATTAAGACAACTGTTTTGTGATATTGGGCTATATTAGGGGTCTGCTACCTGCGGCTCCAGAGCCAGGTGTGGCTCTTTCATCTCTCCATGGTGGCTCTCTGGCTACACTTTTGGCTACTTTGTTTTCTAGGTTTTTTAGGCTAGTTGGGAGTTTAGCTTCTATTTTAGCAACATGCTAATGTTTTTGGCTAATTTGGCATCAACGGAGGGTTTTTTTAGGCCAATTTAGAGTTTAGCTTCTATTTTAGCAACACGCTAACGTTTTTGACTAATTTGTTTTACTGATATTTTGGAGTTCAGCTAGGTATGCAACAAGCTAGCTTTTTTTGGCTAATTTGACCTTTACTGTGATTTTTATTCTTATTTTGAGTTTAGTTAGTATTTTAGCAACATGCTAACATTTTTGGCTAATTTTATTATTTAGTGGGGCTTTTAATGTATTTAGAGTTTACCTTCTATTTTAGCGACAGGCAAAAATTTTTGACTAATTTATTATACTGAGGAATTTAAGGCTATTTTGGAGTTTAGCTAGTATTTAAGCAATAAGCTAGCTTTTTGGCTAATCTGTCTAGGTTTTGATCAGTAGAAAACAAGTACAAATGGCTCTTTTACTGTTAAAGGTTGCCGACCCCTCGGCTATATGAAAAAAGCTGAATTGAATTGGTCAGTGGAAAGAAGACTTAGGTTTGCAATTGCAAATGTAATTAAATAGCATTTAATGTTATTAAAATAGTTCAAAGAATGTCAGGCTCAACGATTCGCCCTCAAATATTTTCCCCTCACTACAAAAAATTTGGACACACCTGCTTTAAGTATTTGTTAATACCTCAATCGTTCTTCCCATCAAGTAGTCTCCGCAGGTCAACAGCACCAGAGTGTGATCCAGCACTTCCTGCCCAAACATGACTTGTAGCTCTGCAGGCACACGGGACTCCATCTGGACAAAAAAGGAAACAAAAGAATATGTATAATTTAAAGATCAACTTAAGATTTCACAGCCTATGTTACCACACAAATGTGTTTGTGTACTATCTCAACGTTTTTATGTGCACCATTAGGAACAACTAACCTCAGTAAACTGGTTAACAGGAACCAGCAGTAAGATAGCATGTGGTCCCGGTTCCATCAGAGTCACAGCCTGCTCCGTCTCCTTTCTGACGCTGTCGTCCACTTTTTCACCGGCCCAGTACCATCTCGGAGCCTCCACGAGGGTCACTCTCCGGCCCTCGGTGAAGGCTTCTCGCAGCTGGCAGCTTTTGGTGTCATTGGTAGAGCGAGAAGACGGCTGGTTCAGGATGGTGTTGGCAGACAACGTCTTTCCACAGCCAATGTTCCCCAGAAGAAACAACCTCAGGTCTGAGGAGCCGTTGATGTTCTCTCTCACGTTTTTACTCATTCCTGACGTAACATAAATAAGAATTCAGATGTGAAATGTGCTTCTTAATTAGGGATCAACATTTACTGAAGCAATTGTTTTCCACTTTTAGAAGACTGTCCTCTAAAGCTAAGTTTATAAAGGTTTGTGTTTAAGAAAAATAAAGAAAAGGCTTATGTTATTACAGTAAGGATGACATTCTCTACACTGAGAAATGAAAACAATACCTGAAAAAAAGGATCTATTGTACTGAGAGCAGATCAAAAGTAATCTAGAAAGTAGAGTAAAGGTATTTCTTTCTGTTTGGTTTCTTTGTGAAAAGAAAGAATACGTCTGATTGGAATAAGAACAATTTCGCAAGAAACTAATCAGCAACAAGCATCTGAAGTTAGTTTGAAATAATCAGGAAAGACTGGAGTTATGCTGATGTGGTTTAGAAAGAAAATCACATTACAACAATTGTTAGAAATTTTTAGAGTTAAAAAAAAACAAAAAAACAAAACACATTAAGCTTGTTTTCCTAAAAGTTTCATGTGCATAATTGCATGTATTTAAAAAAAACATTAAAGTCCCACTCCAATTACCCTGTTATCTATTGTAAAAGTGTTTCAAGAGATCTTCTAATTATGATCATTCCATTTTTAGTCAAAATTTAAAAAAAAATGTTTTCTAGGACATAGTTCCTGCAGAGCGACAGTATTTCATTTGAAATTTGTCTTTGAATTGTGGGCAGGAATTAATGTGTGGAGTAAGCGTGCGCTGACTTCCCATCATCCCTTTGTTTACACTCTCTCCAACTAGCTTACAGCCCCTATCATCCCCAACCTAAAATTACTAGTGCATTAAAAATGCTCAGCAATATTGGAGTTATCCAGCTGAACAGCTCAGACGAGAAAAACAAAGACGTTCATGGATCTATTTGTCTACAAGTGGATGAATCAGAATAAAGTAGGGCATGGAGGAGTTAGGTAGTTTGTACAGAACTTCAATAAGCTTTTTCAATGAGGATTTTTCATCTGCTCCTGATTCAAAACATTTGAATAGAGAAATACTCAATTTTAAACTTAATTTTCTTTATACATGAGAAAATGGTAAAAACACCAAAAACACTATTTTGGTTTTTAGTTTTTTTTACAAAGCAAAAGTAATTTCACAAAAAAAATATGAATAAAAAAAAGCATTTCTTCAGTATTTTGTGAACCTTCTTTTTCAGGCCTTTGATTTTGGGTCACGAGTTGAGAGCAGAAAAAAGCAGCCATTGAATTTACTGAAACTGACACTTCAGTGGAGCATTAAGCATTCCTCAGATGTAAAAGCTTTTGAATAACCACACCTGCCAGTCCAGTTTAACTACATTCAGCACAGACTTTCACATTTAGACCATCAAATACTTAAACAGTCATCTCAAAACAAAAAATATAAAAATATAAAGATCCCAAAATTAATGTTAGACTAAATAGAAGATTCAATTCACTGTGACACCACTATAGTATGGTCAAATATGCAATAAATCAAAGTTATAAATGATAAGATGCACCAAATAAAACATGCCTATAACTTTTATTCTTTTCCACTTATTGCTGAGTCTTGCAAAAAGACAACAAATGTTATCATAAAAATTGTGTATACTCTTATTTTTATTAGTAGCATGTATGATTCAACAATTACGAACTAGATATTCTAATGTTTTGTAATCAAGTTTAAATCAGAACACATACTTACTGTGTTGGAGGAGTTGTAGTTCATTCGATCCCCGAACGTATTCAGCTGGCTCCAAATTCTGTCTTATCCAGAGAACTTCAGTACATGTTTGGTCTCCGTAGACAACGAAATGCTGCCGTCTCACTCTCTACTTTAACTGCACATGCACACAAACACACCCAAACACACAGAGCTTTTTTTTTTTGGAGTGTGTACAACAGGTTTCTCCGTCTGCAGGGTACTATGCATTCCAAGAGAAGGTGGAGGTTGAAGCAGCATCCTCAAATGACTCACTCCACCTCTGTGTCATCTGCTGCACCCTGAACTCCAGGGTGTCTTTAAAAAAAAAAAGGATGTCTTTCAGGTTTTGCAGTCACTAAGGTGAAAAGCTGGCAAACGAAACTAAGTAAATATTTTGTTGTTAAGTCAAGATGGAAAAATGAAGCTTGCCTGTTAGTTTATAAACAGGCCAAGAATGTGACTGCTGAGAAATTTGAAACCATTGACTGTAGAAATCGCTGGACAGATCAACCCCTCCCCTCTTGTGTTCCAAATAAGAAGTACAAGCTGGTTTCAATAAAATCCTATTGACTTCCATAGAGAAATCGACAGTAATTTTATGGTACTTTCTTCTTAGTATCTTCTATTTTTTTCTTTCTCTCAAGTTATAAACTGACCAATCAGAGGCCTCAGTAAAAGCATGTGGTGCCCACTGCTTTTACATTTGACAGATTATCCCAAACCGCTTTCAGTGGAACTTCAAACAAGCTCACTCGTGATTGGCGACAGTAGTTCCTCTAAAAATGTGACTCAAACTGACATGGACCAATCACTCTTATGGGTTACAAAATGGCGGCAAACGAACAGGAAGCCATGGCGGCAGCTTTGGGCTCATTTCACGAGGGCAGGAGGTAAGGCCTTTTCTATGAGTGACGTTAACACCTCGTTTTGTCCAGTAGAAGAATACATGTCAATGCTTGAAACACACCAAAACAAAAATGTCCTTAATATATTTTTTATTATTATTTTAAAAAGCTCAGATTTATTGATTTTTTTTTAAAGAAGATGAACACAGATTACTACCATCTCAAGCTATTGTCACACCGCCATGGATCAGGACCTTACGATCTTGCAGTGACTACAAACGGACTACAAATTTTTTCTTCTTCTGCAGTTTTACATGACGGCAGTTTACTCCCTAAGCTAAGAGGATACAGCGCCACTTCAAAACACTATTTTCTCCGGTAATCCAAACACGTTATTAATGGCAACTCGGTGGCTTTTTTTCGAACTGTAAGCCAGTCAGGAGAAGCTCTCGGTTGTTGAGAAAAACATTAATTCTTGTGATCAAGGAGTTTTACTGTTTGAAAATGACTCTGTGGTATAGTGGGTGAAGAGCGGAAGTGACGTGTGGTTCGCGCAACCGTTTTGCTTCCACCCACTTCCAATGAAAATTAGGCGCGCCATCGAACTCGCGTTTTTCGACTCTGAACCCGAAAATGAATTTTGCTCCCATTGCAGTTATAGAAAAGGGTAAGAAGAACATTGCCACGCTGTCATTAAATTGCA
Organism: Oryzias melastigma; assembly: GCF_002922805.2. Lineage (NCBI taxonomy): Eukaryota > Metazoa > Chordata > Actinopteri > Beloniformes > Adrianichthyidae > Oryzias > Oryzias melastigma. Next base: position 22,863,024 of record NC_050512.1, read on the forward strand.
AGTTTGTGATTAAACATTTCGATAACAAACTGAATAAGTCTTCAGCTATGAACAAGTACTTCTCTTCTTTCATCGAGTCAAAAACATTCATTTGTGCTTCTGTCTGTTCAGTCCATTGATTTCACTGCTTCAAGTCACTTGAACTGAAGAGAAGTGAAGGGACCTTCAGAGAAGAAATATTATTTTCAGAACAAACATTGATATTGTTTTAAAATATTCTTTGCTCTTGTAGAGTGTGTTGAAGCCTTCAGATCACTGGGGCTTCTCCCATGATGCACTGGGCCCTCATGCCCTGTACGTAGTTACTGACTTTACTCTCTTTACTCTCCATTTGCAGATACTATTTTGGCAGTAGCTAAAGTATCTCTTTTAAAATGAAAATGTGTTCGTTGTGCGTCTCCTTCCTGCTCTCCTAGTCCATCAATGCAGATGTTCATCATTCCTGATTCTAAAGGTTTCTTCCTGCTTAGCAAGAGTCATTTCTCCCCACTGTCACCTTGTGCAGACTCAGAATTGGAGATTTGTCAAGAACAGTTTTCAAAATATGTGCTAATTTTTTTTTTTTTTTTTTTAATGAAAACAATTTTTTAATAATACTAATAAAAATAGTTTTTGTAGAGATCCTAAAGATAAATTACTGGATTTAATATATAAACTAATTTAAACTAATCTGCATCAATGATCATTTCTGTGTAATTTAAACCTTTTTTTTAAATAAAGTCACAGGAGTAAATATATATTATGGCAATTTCTGAATGCAACATTTCTTGAGCTTTTTTGACTGAAGCTTCAGCATCTGAGCTTTTTTTAATCACATAGCATCTGTGTATCAGTATTCAAGTTTATCAGGCGGTAAAGACATGCGTATGTAAAGTTTATTGCGATACTTGCAAAAATGAATTGGCAAAAAGATGCAAATCAAATATAGTTTTCTTTCATGACTTATAGTCCAGGCATCAAATAAGCAAAATTTTCCAGAGAGGATGCCTTAGAGAAAAAAAAACAACAAAAAGAAAAACAATAAATGCCTACTGTAAGTAGTGTCTAAAATGTTGCGGTTGAAGGAGAGCTTTTCTCACCAGTGTGCAGTCTGTGCAGCCCGACAGCTCGGGTATTTGAGAGGTGAGGCTCATCAGTGGAGCCAGGGCACAAAGCATGGAATCCAAAAGTAAAGAGAAGGAACTGGACAAACACACCATTTTCTGCAGAGACGCAAAAAGAGGCCCATAAAACATGACTAAAAACTAAATAACAGTTAAGTCTGCTAGTGTGACAGCAGATCGTCACTTATTTTCAAAGTGATGTTTCAGAGGCCGAGATAGTGAACGACATTCAGAACTAATGTTGAATAAAGCCAAAACGCTTTTCAGTAAAAAGAGAAATGAAAATATGATTTAAAATGCAGCAAATTAATCATAAAATAATAATTATGTCAGCATGTCTCACTTTACATGAAGTAACAGTCAAAATCTTAAAATCGCTCTGACTTTTCTACTGAAAAGTATTCATTTACAGACTTTTACTCTGAAATGAATAAATAGTATAAGAAAATGTGGTTACAAAAACACCTGGAACTTTTTATTGATTATAATGACTTTTAATTTGTCAAAGTAGCTACTTGTTACAGGTATAATACCTGCACCATTTTTATTCAGTAAAAAAAAAAAAAAAGTTAAAAAGTTAATTTGAACTCTGCAGAAGTTTCATAAATGTCTGACTTGTTCTCTCTCTTTTGTCTCGTTCGTCCCACATAAACACAATGGGGTATGGGATATATCATCACACTTCCTTCTTGTTTGACAGCCTTTCACCAGATGGTGTGAAAGATTCTGCAACCAAAGATTTCAGAACTTGGATTCATTGGTCGGTTCTCTGTAACACCTTCTTCCAGTCTTTAGTGGTTTTCTAACCCAGATGAGTCTTTTTCTCTTATTCTGATGACTTTCCTGCTGAAGCCCAACCCATCGATCCTGCAGCTCAAAGTCTTCTCTTCACAATTAAAACAGATACTGGCTTTAATCACAATGAAGCTGTCATCAAGTGATCCACCCATCAGTAAACCTCAGCTCTGCCAGACCATCAGCATCGTCTGACGGGGAAGGAACCTGGACTCACCGACACATTCAAGTTCTTTGCTGCTTCTCAAGACAGATCGAAAGTTTTCTGTCTTCTGATGGTCTCTGCCTCTTCCACTGTTAGTTTCTTTTTCTCATTTTTTTGAAAAACAGTAAATGACTTTCAGATGTAAAATACTGTTCAACTAAAGGTCATGAGGGGTTGGTGGCACAGTGTGATGAGAGGATTGAACGATTTTACCACAAACCTCAAACAATTTAAATTATTCAACTGAGTTTTCATATTTTATTGCTGAATTTATTTCTATTTTGACCATTTTTCTATTTTTCTCACCGCAAAAATGCAAATGTCAACTCAGGAAATGGAATAAACAAAGAAAAGAGTCAGTAAAAAAGTCAAAATTTGATTTGTTTTCTCAACTAAAATGAAAGAAATGCAGAAAAAATCTAAATGAAAAATACTTGCTAAATTCCTCCTAAAGTTGGTGCTTTTGTTTAGGCCATTAGAAACATTTTTGCATTAACATAACTTGTCAAACAGCGCCACCTACCAGATTCTGAGGACAAATGTCTTCCAGTGTGTTTCTAAATGCAAGATTTAATGCAACCCAAGTGAAAGAAAAAAAAATGACTAAGTTAGAAGAAAGTTATTTCTGTTTACAAACTTGGATCCTAAAAAGTTTTTTTTTATTCCTTTAATTATTAAAGCTCAAGAATCTTTTTTTTATACATTAATCAACAAAATAAAATGTGTCATTTATTAAAACAACTGATTCTAACTTGAATTCACCAGAATTAATCATCATAAATCTAGACACAATATATTTTTATATATTGTAAGATGTTGTGCTCAACATGTGTTTGGAAATCTAACAAAAAATGAAGCTGGAATACCTAAAATCCAAACTCTTTTTAGTCTGTTTGGTCAATATGTTTCAAACTCAAATACTTTAATTATTATTCGGCAGGAATTTTCAGAAAAATCTCAATAAAACAGAAAAAAATGTTTAAATATTGGCCTATATTTTACCACACAGTGGCCTCAGAGCCTTTTCAAAAATCGACACGGCAAACATTTTATATTTGCAGAGTGTTTGACAAACACAGCTGTGGGCTTTCTTCTGTTCAGGTTAGACTGTGCTGCAATGTTGGAGCTTTTGCTTTGAATATTGGCAAAAAAAGAGGGTGAAGTTATTTTAAAGTGTTTAATCTTCAACAGATGAGGGTCATTTAGTGACTTATACAAAATTATAAACTTTAAACTAAATATTACCTGCAAAAATATAAAAAAAATCTTTTAAAAGTAATAACTTAAGTGAGCCATACTTTAAAGAAACATTATACCAGAGATTGGATTGAATATTAAAGTTAGTTTTTTTTTTAATAAGTCATGGAATTAAAATAATCCAAAGAATATTGCTGTGTTTTACCTACATTTGTTTCCTGCAGATGTTGCCCAATCAAAGACAGGGATTCCCCCAGGAGGTGCAGGTGAGCGGCAGCAGAGACAGGATCTCCGCTTGAACGTCTGGACGCAAACTTGAGGGCGTCCGTTGTTGGACTGGTCACAAAGCGTGAAGAAGCAATGGGACTGCTGGGCTTGCTGGACAGGTTTGGTACCGCAAGGCCAGCCTGGGTATAGAGATCAGAAAGATCCGACCTGCTCAAAACTAGGGGCATGGACAGACTTTCAGCTGGATCACGGTGACCTTCTCTATCAGGACACGCCCAATTTTCCAGCAGGGAGGTAGTATTCATCTGGTGGAAATAAAAAAAGAATTTAATATAAATATATGTTGAATAAATGAAATTAAAATATATTCATAAACATTTATGAATGAAAACTAGTCAGCAGCTCGTCTAAGAGAAATTTTCTTTGAAGTTATGAACAGTGAAATAAATTAATTTAGTGTTCGTTCACCTCTTCCTCCCGTCTCATTGTCCATTCATCTGAAAACACGTACACTGCATGAGCAGAGAGAGAACCAGAGGAGTCTGACCACTGCAGTTCAGCGTCTGTTCTACCTAAAAATTACAAAATAGCCTTTAGTTTAGGATTATAGTTTATTAAAGGGTGTAAATAACTGAAAATAAACGCAGACAGGTGATTAGCAATAAAGTGACATAACACAAAATGTTACCGCTCAATATGCCATTGTGTTGTTTCTTGGAGTCATCCAGTTTCTGTGACGGATAAACAGAAAACAAATGTGAGTGAAACTCACTTTATGTCAGGTAGGACAGTTCAACTTCACCTGGAGCAACACACCTGAACGGCATCAAGACCGGGTTAGAGGAACAACTAATCTGACTAAAGCGCCCACAAAAAACTAATTCACCATCTTCTACTCCTTGAAGCAGATGAAAAACCCACCTAAAAACATGTTTTACATGGATTTGACAAATTAGAAAAAATGGTGAAGACAATTTTTTTTGTTTTTTTCCTAAATGAAAATTTCAGAATTTCTCCTAATTTGCATGAAAATGTCACAAAATGCATTTTGTTGTCTTGTTCCCCCATTCTGATATTTACAGCAATTTATCTATAGTATTTCAGTCAGAACAACCAACGCTCAATGCATTGAGCTGTGTCTATAAGAATCTGACAATAGCCACAAAGGCTTTATCATAATTAAATTGTATGTTAAATGTATGTTAATATCTAGAATATTAAATAAACATTTTAACTCAGCCCAAGGACTGGTTTAAATTTGACAGCATTTTCACGGTCTGGTCTGAACGGTGCTGAAGTCAGCATTTTTAATTCTTCCAGTTTCTGAGAGTCTATTTTCAAAATAAAATGTTACTACAAGAAATTTAGGTTTAAAAAAAAAGTCTAAAAATATCAGTAGATATTTTTTAAACATAGGATAAAGATTGATGATTTGTGGGAGTCGTTTCTGAATTTCCCAATTAAGACTAAAAACAAAAATTCCTTCAGGAACACAAAATAAACTAAATGGAGATAATCTAAATTAGGACATGTATTTCTTTATTTTCGTCTGTGGCCCGGTATCATGTGACCCACGGACCGGTACCAGTCTGCAGCCAAGGAGTTGGGGGACCACTGTTCTAAAGCATCAGACAGCAACTACAACTTTACTGTCTTTTTAAAATCAAGTTTTGAAATATTCTTACCTCCTGAAGTCCCTTTGTGCCAGAATTCTTAGCTTCAACCAAAAGGTTCTCCACCTCCATGGTAATGTCTTTTTGGTTTTCTCTGGGGCCATCACTGTCTGTTTCGCCATCCATGTGTCCTCCTGTGGGGCACGGTCAGCTGTGGAAGAATACACAAGACACATTTAGGCAAAAAATAACAAATTCAGGAACATTTTGGGTAATCATGTTAGCCTTCTGGATGATGAATGAAAAAAAGTGTCTGATAAAATTAAACTTACTGACAGCAGGACATTAAAATTGTGCAACAATCCGACTCCAATCTAATTTTTACCTATTTTAAAAGCGTTCCCTGTGGTCTTCTAATTAAAATTATGCCATTTTTAGCCAAAACCAATGAACCTGTGTCGTTTTCCAGGACATAGCTTCTGCAGAGTGGCAGCACTTCATCAGAAATTTCCCTCCAAACTGTGGGTGGCTGGGACTAAGCCTAATCCCTTCCCATGATCCATCTGTTTACAGGCATTGTCAGAGTCATCATTTCTATGCTATCCAGGAGGGAGTTTGTTGGAAGGCCACACCTCTTCCACTGAAAACGCTCAGGAGAATCTGTCGATCAAATATTTTGAACGTTTGAGATGGGGGCCTGGGGCACCACATGCTTTTTTATTAAGGCATCTATCTGATTGGCCAGATTATAACTTGAATAATGCTAGTGCATTTTTTCATCTTCTCCTGATTCACAACAACTTAATTAAAGAAAACCTCCAATATTGTGCCCTCAATCATGAGGAAAAATGCCACAAGAACATGCTAAAAACAACAAAAACACAATTTTCATTGGAATGGCCCTTTAAAGATTAAAGGTGCACAACAAAGAAAATTTAACTGTAAGTGCACACATAATCCACAAAATCCATGTTTTTCATATATTAAAAATCATGAAAAAAATCACTTTTTGCTTTGAAATTTCAGTAAAACGTAATTGCAAATGCAATAAACCCCAAAGGAATGATAAAGGCACAGTTTAAAGGACACAAACACTGGATTTATATCAAAGTAATGGTTTTTGGTTAATTTTAAGGGAGAAAGGAAACTTTAAAAATTAAAATTTTTCTCAGTTTTTTACAGATTTATAGCCAGTTATAAAATAAAAGTGCTAAATGTGCAGCGTTTCCATAGTTTAACCCATTTTTAATGTCATCAGATACTGGTGCACGCGGGCTTTTGGCGCGAGGCCAAGAACCAAATGCTTGAGTTTACTTACTCTGCCGCACCGAAACGTGTTCTGCAGTCACGAATGTTCAACACTTTTCGGATTTATAGTTTGTCAACTTTTTCAAAAAACGAATCAACAGATTTCTTAAGTTTGGCGTCTGTCGTAATTTCCAGCGAAAATCAGCTCAGCTGACTAAACATTTGTCCCGCCCAGACGGAAATGCACGACTGGAGCCGAAGTCTGTCGAACGGTCTGCCATTAGTTTATGTTGGAGAAAAAAACTCAGCGCTGTCTCACGTTAACTCTACTCTCCCCTCCTCACTCCGCCTCCCGTCATGACTGCCGAGTCATGTTATCTTGGCCAATTGGTTCATACTGTTGTTGCCAGGTTGGAGGAGTTTCAGCCAAAATCACTACATTTTGAAGACTTTATTGTAAAAAAACAAGCAAAAAAGAAAAAAAATTGAAGCGATTTGTGAAACATTTGGCTGCTTTTCAGTGAAGGGGAAAAAATCCTAGTAGCCTACATTGTGTTTAGAAAATCCAGTTTAAGTACATTTCTGCAGCTTTTTAAGTTTTCTATTTTTCAAAATTGTAGGATAACTTTAATATTGCTCGCCATTTTTGTTTCACCAGTAGTGTTAGCTTGGGGGTGTTAGGGGCCGTGAGCTAGAGGGAAAGTGTAAAAGGGATGATAGGAAGTGTAGGCAGGCTTCACCCACAACTCAGAGATAGATTTCTAATGAACTACTGTAGTCTTTTTGCAAATACGATGTCCTTGAAAGTTACACAGTTTTTATTATTATTATTATATTGATTAAAAAAGCAGCATTACCCTAATTAAAATAGTGCTGGGAACGCCTACAAATTAGATCAAAAGATGACTGGAGTGGGACTTTATAGGAAATACTCAGCCAGTACATGAGATAGTGGTTAAGATAAATAAAATTGCATGAAAAATCAGATCTCAGAGAGTTTTTTTTGGTTCTAAATTTTCAGGCTGTTTGATACAATCAGTACCATAAATGAATCCAAGATACTCCACAAAAACCAACCCAGATAGTTTTTTGTTTTGTTTTGTTTTTTAATACATTTAAGAAAAAAAAAGGTGATAAAATCCCTCAAGCCATAAAAGCTCATCAGATTGATTCAGCTTTATATAAAACAATAATAGTTAATCATGTGTAAAAACAGATTTGGAAGAATTGTGTTTGTTTTCTCCAAATAGTTATTTTAACTTTATCAGAACAGATTTATTTAAAGATAAAACAAATCTCAGGAAGTCACTCTATCTAGAGTTTATAAAAATATCTATAAACATAAGAGATTACATAAAGATTTCCAACAATGTTATCTGTTTTCATTCTCAATCTAAAAGCTCTGAGTCATGTTTGGATCGTGCTTTCTTGCTGGTCTGGTTCGACTTTGGAATGTCCGTTTGCACAGTCATGTTAAGCTCCCAGCCTTCCCCCTCCCTCTGGTTTTCCAAAAGCAGAATTCCCGATGTCATGCTAACGCCAGTAGTCCCTCCCTCAGCAGATTCTCAAAACTGCTGCATCATGTTATCTCTCAGGGCCTCCCACTGAACTCATGTCTCGCTGTGACTCTGATCCCGTTTTTAATGTGGTGGGAGGAGACTGAAGCCACCAGGGTATAAAAGGACAAAGAAGGCAAACAAACTGCACAAGACTTCCAGAGTAAGAGAACAAGTCCAAAGGAGATCATCATCTTTAACTGGTGAGTAAAACATATATCAGATTTTAAGACTGTAAATCTGGCAAATTCTAAAAACAAGATAAGATGTTTCAAAGTGAATTTTGGATTTTAGGATAACAATGGAAACAGAGAGGAAGACTCAAACAGCAACAGAGCAGAATGCTGACAGGTTTGCTGAGATTTTCTTTTAAATCCAATTCATCTCCTTTAAAGTATTCATTTATAGAACAAAGCTTTTAATGGCTTTTACTTTCTGATAGAGTTCCTGAATGTTTTCTACCAATTGCCTGTTTCTTTTATTTTTCCCATGAGATAATTGGGTCCGTTACATTCAAATTGAAACTAGCAGCTCTTAAGGGGATTCCTCCTCTTTTTCAGGGATCTGTCTGAACAGATCAAGAAAGTGACAAAGGAGAGTCACGTCAGAGCAGAAAGCACCGAGCTCATGCTCAGCTTCCAGCGGGGAAAAGTCACACTTCCACAATATAAGGTGATCAAATATCCCAGCACTGATTTTTGCACTAATCTAGCTCTTAATCTGACACCAGATGTTGCTCTTTCTCCTGCAGCTCCTCCTGTGCTCCCTGTATGAGATTTACAAAGCTCTGGAGGAAGAGATGGACAGGAACTCCAGCCATGCTGGTGTTGCACCCATTTACTTCCCATCTGAACTGGCCAGACTGGAGTTCATTGAGAAAGACCTGGAGTTTTTCTACGGCACCAACTGGAGGGAGAAGATTGTTGTTCCTGCTGCTACAGAGAGATACTGTCACAGGCTCAGACAGGTAAACCTCATTACATAAAACATAAATGGGTTTTTCATTAGAGTGCAACTACTCATTTTTGGATGTTCCTCAGATTGGCAAAGAGAACCCAGAGTTTCTGGTGGCCCATGCTTACACCCGTTACCTCGGCGATCTGTCCGGAGGCCAGGTTCTTGGTCGGATCGCCCAGAAATCCATGGGGCTGAAAACCAGCGAGGGTCTGTCTTTCTTCACCTTCCCTGGAGTCTCCAGCCCCAACCTGTTCAAGCAGCTCTACCGCAGCCGGATGAACAGTGTGGAGCTGACGGAGGAGCAGCGGAACGGCGTGCTGGAGGAGGCGGTCCGGGCCTTCGAGTTCAACATCCAGGTAAGAACAAAGACATTGAAATCACTCGGTGTTCATTTTTGACCCAAGTAGAGCTGACTTTTTTTTTTTTTTTTTTTAATCGTTTGATTTGCAGGTCTTTGATGACATCCAGAAGATGCTGGACGTCACAGAAAACAAGCTGCAGAACAGTTTAACAGACTACAAGTCAGGACAGGCGAACACACTCCACGTCCCGCTCATCAGGATGGTGCTGGGACTTTTTGTGGCTCTGGCTACAGTCAGCATGGGGCTCTACGCTCTATAAATGGAGACACATTTTATCCAAAGTGTTATTTCACATTTCTGTAAAGGGATCAAGTCTGTTAAGACCAAAAGTAAATGTTACTGTGACACTGCAGCACTTTGTGTTCAAATGATATACTGTAAAATCATTTTTTTTTAAATAAAAAAAGATGTAAAAGTTTTCTCAAAGTTTTTTTTGTGTTATTTTACCATTTTCTAGTTATTGCTGTGCCCTTAAAGTGTTTAGCAAAGACTAATAAGAGGTTGGACGATCCAGGCGACTGAAAACCCTCAACATCAGTGAGATTTAAATTATGCTTTCTGCTCCAATTCTTTTATTAAAATCATCTCAAGTGTGGGAAATGTTACATTTTCTATTTACAAATACATATCAGAAATACTTTGATCAGTAAGGTGGTATTCATCTTTATTGAAGTTTCTTCAGTTTCTCAACATGCATAAATAAAAACAGCCAGATAAAATGTCCCGACTTCATTACAGATTTTCTCTTAATGGCATTTTTATACTACATGGCAAAGTGTGGCTCAACTCAGGCGGAAGGAACTTGGTTTTCTCCTGAATACTTTACTGCTTTCATCAGAACATTTGAAAAAAAAAAGGAAAAAGTTTGGAGTCACGAGCTTTGATTTTTGCCAAGACATGTTTTTTTTAAGTAGGTCAGGTCACATGATAATTATTATCCAATCAGAAGACCGTAGTGTCTTAAGATAGCTGTGGAATCAACTGATTTTGGTCTTAGAAAGCCGGATCACAATATAAAAATGCTGGCTCGCATGATGATAAAAACTGAACCGCACCATACCATGCAACAGAGAAACTTTCCAAGATCTGAAAACGGCTGGTGTCTGTCTCCCCCTAGAGGACAGCTAAAGAAAGACATTAGCAATTTCAGAAATGATTGTACTTCACATGAATTAGCCAACGTAGACCTTAAAAAAAGGCACAAGAAGTGCACAGTAAAATTAATATCAGCTTCTTATCATCACTCACACTTGAAATCTAGGTAAAATCCTGCTTTACAATACATTCCTCTCTAATAGTAGCATATATTTCACAATTTAGAACGTGTGCTTTACATTTAAGCATTATCGGTTTGTATTACCGCTCCAAGATTTTTGGAAATGCATGATTACTAATAAAAGACATCCTCAACCCACTTCAGGCTCAAAGCAACAACAGCATAAACGACTGAAAAGAGAAACCATTCCGAGTTCTACAGTGTTTCAGATTTGGGTTCTATCAAGGTGCTTTAAGGAGATTGCACAGCATTTTGTGTAAATGTTGATGACAGATGAACACAGAGGACACTTAAGAGCTGGGTTTTACAATGTCACATTAAAAGTAAACCCAGGGATTTGTTATCTTGTAAGGCAAAAACTTGGATTAACTTCTTAAAAAGCAGCTTTTAGAATAAAAAAAAAAGGATCTATACAACAAACTGTTTTAAAATGAAAGCTTCAAGAAAGTTGTAAAATGACGGCATTTTGCATCACAGCGCTGTAAACGTGAAATGTTGTGGGATTTCACAGTATCATTTCGTTCAAGACGATCGGCGTCGTCACCCTCTGTTTGGTGGATTGCATTTCAGAGACATTCACGTCCATTCTGACTTCACTTCATGCTTTCATAGGAAGCTCAGACATTTTTCTCATTAAGCAAAGTCCACCATTTACTTTAAAAATCAGAACTGCCAGTTAAGCAGAGGTGAAGCAAAATTCTTCTAATATATATTATCCTATTTTATTCATCTAAATTCATTTGGCACATTATCAACAACTTTCCCACCTCCAAAGAAATAAAAGGGGCATATCAAACCTAAGCATTGCACTTCTGCAAAACCACTTCTATAAATACCTGCTTCATCCCACATCACCGTGGCTACCTGTCGAGCAGAAACAGGACAGTCGTGCCTACGAAGGAGCACTTGTTTCTAGGCGGGAGCAGCCGGCGGGAGGCCGCTCAGTTGGTTTCGTAGGTGGACAGCAGGGCTGCGTCTACAGGCTCCATGCAGGAGGGGCAGGTGAAGGAGCGCATCAGCCACGGGTCGATGCAGCCCACGTGGTAGATGTGAAGGCAGGGCAAGAACCGAATGGGGTCTCCATACTCAAAATCCATCATGCAGATCACACACCTGAACAAGGGAGATTTGAGGACACAGTCAATCAATTATTTGTGTAGAGCTGGACACAAGTAGGGCTGTCAACGAATGTGAATATAACCGGCGACTCTAACAGGTGGTTTTTTTTACATTTTAAGCTTTGAGCCTTTACCACCTGAAGTGTTTCTGTCAAAACCTCCAATAGTCTTTGACATACCATAGCTCCTTATACCATCAACGTATTACTTGATGGTAAGCAACACCTTAGAGTGGCTTTTCACCAATATGCAACACATTACCAATATTAGAAAAAAATGTATATCGGCCCAAAGCCGCGTTTCTCCACAACAGAGGTGATTCACGCTGATCGTGTAAAGAGTTGAAACAAACTGTGGTTAAACATAAACACTGCTCTGGAGCTAAAGCTCCAATGTTAAAGTCTTAACAGTTTTACAAATCTCAACACTTGTTAATATCCTTAAAGTGCTTTGACACATTTTAAGCTAATCCTGAACACTAGAAAAAGTTTTGATAAAAGTGACTTTCCGCTTCCGGCTAATGATTTTCAGCCACCATCTTTTCTGCCACCAGGTCTTTCTTGACTGATTCTGTCTTGGAGAAAAGCAGCTTCGAACAGATATGCTGCAGAACTTTGAGGATGGAAAAACTGTGAAAATTTTCAGGATTTGTTGTTAAATGACCCAAAACAACACTGATGTTTAGGTTTGACCAAAAAATATATACATATTTTTTGCTGATTATTTTGTATGAAAAATGTAGAAAGTGATTTAGAGCAAGAATTAGGAACCCTGCATCTTATGAGGCAATTATCCCTTTTTTGTGCTAGCAAACGTCACCTGGGACATTAAACAATTCATCTTTTTTAAGATTAAATTGAAATTCGTGAAGTATACGTGTAAAATTTCAATGTCTGTGAATGCACTATATGCCAAGCATTAGAAGTACCATACATGACACGAACCGAGTACCAGCGCTATCACCTTTGGTAAAAAAATAAATAAATTGCACATCACCTTATGTAACAATAATTCTTGAAAAATAATAAATTGGTGACTAATTGACTACTTAAATAATCGCTAGTGACAGCCCTAGACATGCAAAACCCCCATTCAACGTACTCTTTCACTTTCTTTTCAGAGGAGTCAGAGCCGGGGTTGAAGATGCCCTTGGGAAGGTGGTGAATTAGTCCAATGCGCTGGGCAATTCGGATCTGCTCCTCCTCCGTCAGCTGGCTGACTGGACGACTCGCCCCAGGGGTTGGATGGAACACGGGCACAGGATGGTTGCGCTCCTGGAAAAGATTTAAAACTAATTGCATTATTTGTACTCTGAGAACCAGTTTAACAAAATTGAAAATAAAATACAAAAAATTAGTGATAAATTACATAATACTGTTCTGCCCTCGTTCTGCTTCAGTGACAGCAGCTGCATGGACTTTATAGAGATGCCATAAACCCGATAACCATGTCAGCCTTATAATAGTCATCAGGCCAGGAGTCAGATAAGACTGTCGGTGCTGGTCAGGTTAAAGCCTGTGCAGCTGTTGAGGAAATACTGGCATTACCTTTGCACGATATCCCAACTGAGATATCTGTCAAGTTATGAGACTTCAATAAGTCTAAAAGTTTCCTTTCAGTGTAACTGAGGACAAGCATCCCTCACAGTCGATGCTAGATACTGAAATCACTGATTATTTTGTTATATTATAACAAGTTAAATGAAGAGATGTGGCCCATGAAACCTGTGGTTCAAACAGATTAGGGTAAGTAGGTGAAGACTTTGGACCTCAATGGCACCAGATCTGGAGAGGTCGCTCTTTTTCCTTAGATCTTTGTGTGTTTATTGCACAGAATAGCAGCAATGCTCAAAATAAAATATAAAAAACATCTGATTCTTATGATTAAAAACTGATTTTTGAAGGAAGAAAATCAATTTTCCCTTGCACACATTTTCTTTTGAGATCCCAATTTTCCACACCCAGAGTTTATACTTCAGTCCTCTTTGGTTTTCCTGGTAGAAAGTCATGTGTTTGGCCAACATAACGATGCTATAAAAATCCTTCACCGCACAATCAGCAGCATGAACAAAACACACTAAGTTTTTGTGCATGTCTTGAGGTGACTAAGGGTTTGTTGATACTTGGAACTGCCTGGAAAAAAGCTTTTATATAAGGGATTTCCAACTGGGAATGAATTAAACCGTCCATCCTATTTGATCTCACTAAATGTTGAGGACTATATTAAATAAAAATTCTACATAAATGAAAGAGTTTGCATGAGCTAAAAGGATCAAACTAAATAAAACAAATAGTAAATCTTCAAAAAGTCACCTTTTTGCAAAGATAAGAAAGTAATGTGGCAGATTTCCAAACTTTAACTCAAAAGCTGACCTGTAAAACAATACTAATATTGATACTATTTAAATTAATTGATTAATAGCAGTTAGATGGCTTTAAAACTTACAAAACATACACAGCTAGATGACGTTAATGGTCTAAATATAACGTAATAGGATACTGCGTTTACATTTTCTGTTTGATCATCTTAATAAAAGCCTCTAAAGTTACATATATTATGTTAACACGTTGCATAACATGTACTAATTTGCTCTGGTGGCTTAAAAACAAGTGAACACATGCAGAAATGTTACTGCAACCAGCAGAATAGTAAGGTAACTAAATATAACCATTTATCCAGCTCACCTGTTGTGCTGCCGTCGGCTCTCCGGGCAGACTGCCCCCCTCGGACTCGTTCAGAGGCGAGAGGTCATCCGCACCTTGTGAAAATAGACAGTTTCCCATTGACCTGACACAAACATGAGAGAGGACGCTTTTTTATAAGGGCTTGACTGAGCCAACTTTGGACACAACGAGCGCGAGCGGTTTCTGGCTTCTCGCTAGCTTAGCTCGCTGTCTGTCAGACGGCGGTTCGCTCGAATTTAGCTTCACGGAAGAGCAACTTCTGTGGACGAAAATGCAGGAAAAGAAACCTCACCGCGGCGGACGACACACGGGTTCTAAACTCTGTCTTACAAGGTCATATTTGAGTGTCCAGCTGTGTGTTGTGTTTACACTAAATAAGCACCGGAAGTATCGCTATCAGGAAGATTTCTAAAACTGCACTTCCGCTTTAGGTAAGAACTCACATATCCTTTCAAAATAAAAAGCATATGCTCCTTTTTTATGGATTTTAAATTAAATTCCCAGAAATTATCGACTTAAATCTACATTCATCTATATAAACATACAACTCTGTTTAAAAAAAATACATTATATTTTAGAGTCTAATTACATTGGTCACTTATTCGGGTATGTCTGCTAATATAATTGAAATAACAGGCAATTTAATTTGATATAGTTGATTGAAAACTTCAATAAAAATTACATTAATTAGAATATAAATAAAAATTGACAGCTAAATTAGAAAAACCAGGCAATCTTCTTGACACTGTAATTACTTATAATCAAAAATCTTTTTTCTTTTTTTTGCCATAAAGGTTACAATTCATATCCAGTATGCATACAATACACACATCATAGATAAATTAAGATTTACTAGTTCTGCTGTCAGAGATTTATTGACAAACTGTCTTAAAAATACCATCCTAGGTTGTTTTTTGTTCTGTTTGCCAAGGTTATTTTCCAAAATATTAAATGTTTTTATAGATATAGGTTTCTAGAAAAGCGCTCGCATGGAACCTGGTATTAGTAGAAAAAATAATAGCCAATGCACACGAGATATGGGTTTTTGGTTAATTCCTAATATTAATGTTGGAGAATTTTTAATTTGAGTCTTATTTACATACATCCCATAATCAAAAGAAATGTAAATTTTGAATATTAATATTTTAATTAGTCACCCAAGTTAGTAAAAACCCTCTGTGACTTCAGGGGACTGCAAAGGTGATATATTGGTATTTTTATTTTATTTTATTTTATTTAAATGCAATTTAATTTAATTTAATTTAATTTAATTTAATTTTTTTTAATTTATGTATTTATTTGTTTGTTTAACACAAGGTGACAAAACATAGTCCACACATAATGATATTTAATAAACTAATCGTTTTTTCATTTATTTTTACCTATATTTAAAATCATAAAATGATTACACCACCGACCCAAACAGTCAAAATCACAGAAAAATAAAACAATGATGTATTTCGATATTCAATTATTCCGGCAGAGGGCAGTATTGCACACGGTGCAACCAGAGTGAAATTTGAAACTGAAGAAGAAGCAGCGCTTGGGCTTGAGGGTTTGTTTAACTTAAGCAGGGCACTCCTCAAGTTATACTTATCGTTAAATGGTAAGTTTTAGAGTCGCTGCATTATCTAACAAAAACATATTCATGTAGACTCAATCGTTTATTTTTTTAATAGTTTTATATGTGTAAAACCACATTTTTGATCTTGTATCTAAGTTATTTATTATAACGAATAGTTGCACGTTTCGCTACTTTCAAATATTGTTGTTGAGTATATATTAGTAGTTCATAGATATTCGGAATTTGGAGTTTCCGTAATTTATGACATAAAACGTGTTCGTGTTGTCACAACAAACTTAAGTGAAGTGGGTTCACTCCCGACAACATTATGCGGGCTGTAAGTTATGAGTCATAATATTAGTAAGGAGTGAGCGCTCTTCGCAAATACCTTTAAGTGCTAGCTAAGTTTAGCTAACGGAGAACACAGATCTCAGAGCGAATCTCACTCAGACTTCATGCAATTTATTTTTTGATCTGTAAAATGGACACATTAAACAGTCAGCCTCACTTAAAAAGGGAGGAAAAAACTCTTTGATTATGGACCATTTACCACCTACCACCAGTTGTTAAAGCTTCCTAGCTAGCTCAGCATACCTAGCTTAAAGTATGTATCTCTACCTCTTAGAATAGTTTTCCTGCGTCTTCTGAAGAGGCTCTGATCATTTGCAATGTGCAGCTACACAATCAGGACATTTATGTCCCCTTATTTACTTGTTACCATGATGGAGGGATGCTCTTTCTGAGGTGGGTCAGGTTGTGGATCAAATTAATAACACCCAGATCTGTTCCTATTAAATTGTACAATACACAGTCATTCTTTACTTTTTTTCGTATTCATTAAAGTTGCAAAAAATGAGCACACGAAGCATAATAGGGGTAGGATTATACCAGTTTGCTACTTCCATTAAGCAAATAATTAAGCTATTTGATGAATTTCGCATTTAATGGATAGTGTGTATAAGTGCAAACTTGTCTAATTATGGTTAAGAGTTGTATTGGCTTCATTTACATGTGGAAGTATATGGATTATTTTACTTATAGTTCACAAATAATCAACCAAATTTTGATATATATATGTATTTTTTGCTTGTCTATTTTAGTATTAATATTTTTTGATTGCTTGAAATAATCCAAAAGTCAAGCCTTTAATCAAAAATAAACTTACCATGGAGGTTCGTGATCTATAAAGTTTAGTTCTCTCCTATTGGACATAAATAACTTCTAAGCAAATATATTCTTATTACAATTCTTTAATGAAAATAATGTTAAAATATATATATTTTCTTTTACACTTAGGAAACTAGTATGATCCCCCCAGCTCCACCTCCACCCCCGTCGGTAAAAACCAAGGCCCGTCAAAGTCGTGATCCACCAAGACCTCAACCTGCTGCAATTCCATTTACCTCTGATCCTCCCAAACCTCCTGTCCAGGAAACGGGTCACGGACCGGATCAGAACCACCAGGTCAGTCTCTTTCAGACTCACACAAATGCAGCAGAAGTTCTGGAGTGCTGCTCACTCATGTGATGGAGATGTTTTTGAACACGCAGCCTGAAGAACCTTCCTCCTCGCCTCTCATTGAGGAAAATGGACTCCAGTCTCCACCGCCAGACAGTCAAGGTGACAATCCTCCCGGTGGGGAAACGATACTCCCGCCTGTGCAGGAAACCAGCCCCGCAGCAGAGGCCCTGAACAGCCAGCAGGTATGTTATCTCTAGTTTTACTGGAACGTTTAGGTTTTAGAGAAAAAATGTTCACTCTGTTTCGCAGAATGAGACGGCGGTCGAAGAGGATCAAACATAAGAGCGTGAAGTCATCCGTGAATTATAACTGTTAGAACAGGTATCTTGATGATTATGAATGATTAATAAGATCTCAGTGATGGTAAAACATGGAAGCTGGAGACATGTTCAGGTAAAACTATTTAGTTCTGATTGTTGTTCCTGTGCTGAGGATATCATTTTGTAACTTCAATTTTTTCCTTTGTTTTTTCATTTCCACAAAACAAGAGATCTTGAAAATGTTCTAATACGAGGGAAAAGAAAGGGAACAAAGAACAAAACATGTTTTTCTGCCCCTTTTACATTTTTTTTGATAAACAAATGCATATTAGAGTAACAATATGCATATATATACAAATATATGCAACTTAAAAATAATGATAAAAAAGGTACTGTATCTAAACATACATTTCTACAGGATAGCATATAAGTATGTTGGTGTTTTTTTTATCAAACTGTTTTGTTAAAGCTTGTACAACCACAACATGTCATAAGATTTCTATACATTTGGGAATATGAGTTTCTTATTTTCTGTCGTTATTTTTGTTCAAACTTCTTGTGGTAGGATAAATACTGTAATTTAGCTCGTTTTTATGGGAGCACTTATTTTCTTTCATATTTTGTGCAATCATGAATTTTTAAACTTACAAAAAAATTAAGGTACTACAACCCAAGCACTTCCAGATTTTTTTCTGCAAGTTTAGAAAAGCCGCGGGGGATAAACGTGTTTATTTTTGCTCTTTTATTGTAATTTTTTATTTATTTCGGTTGACACTGTAATAATTCCTATGTTAAATTTTGCACATTTTTGCAACTACAGTTGATATGTCGTCCAATGTGAAATAAAGAGCATAAATATTTCCAACTATTGCCGTTCTTGGTCAGTATTTAAGAACAAAAAAAAAGACGAGACCCGGCGAGGAGGTACAGTCAAGAACATCCTTTTTATTCAATCAGGTGCTGCTCTTCTCAAACTGTTTTTCTTCTTATGGAAAAGAAACTGTAATTAACACATGCATTTCACGTGGAGCCCTGGGGGTGTTCTCACAATGAAGTGGTGCTGCACTGAGAGCACGGACAGAGGCGTAGAAGACCAAGGAGTCAAGGAGGGGGGGCCTGGGTTGCTGTCTTTTTTTTTTTTCCCAATAACCATACACATTTAAGAAAAACAAAATAAACAACAAAGACACAGGACTGTCCAGCATGAGGAGGTCAGAGGAGGAAAGTGGCAGAACTTCCCCTGAATCCTCTTCAGTCTGAGAGGTCAGAGGTCACGTGTGCCTTTTTTTTAGCTATGTAGTTGGTGTGTTGTTTTAATACTGCTGAGGGTTCTACTTTGTGGAACCCACCTGGAACAATACTTCACTTGAAAAAATCGGTTTCAATTGATGTGGGATTTCATCCGAGTGATGCAGCTTCCTCTTTGGGCCTCATGCGGGACGCGCCCGGTTTATAAGGTGCTTGCAGCTTTTCATTTTTACAGTCCAAGGCGTCCCGAAAGGGGAGCCTCAACGACAGCATACCCTGATTGCAAATTTTTATTCCAAATTTAAAAAAAAAGGGAAACATAAAGGGGGGGGGGGGATAAAACAAAGCCAAAATATAAATAGCTAAAAACAAAAGAGAATTAATCTAGTCTGAGCAGCCCTTTCCTAACGTCCCGAAGCAGCTCACCCAGCCCTCCAGACCCTGTTGATCCTCCATGTAAACCTTGTGCACCCAAACCCTTTGAACCCCTGTTGGCCCTTCCTAATCCACCCAAGGACACCCCCAAAAGCCCGTCCGTGTAATTTGTTCACTTACATTAGCTGCTGAATGGAGAAGCTGAAGTAGATGGATATGGTAATACAATGTGAAGCATACAGACAAGAATAACATGTGAGCTAACTGCATTCTGCTCAGACAAAAAAGGTTTTTTTTTGTTTTGTTTTTTTTTTTTTGTTTCCCGAAATATCTTTTTTTCTTTCTTATTTTTTTCCCACCCTCCCAACAGCAGAGAAGGGCGCGCGAGAGACGGAGAGTGACGGACACACAGTTACAGACTACTCCAGTGTCTACCAGAAAACAGACAGTGGAGACAAAGGAAAAGAAAAAAGAGCCAAAGCTGAACAAGAACAACTTTTTTTAAGCTTTTTTTTTTTTTTTGTCATTTATCCATAAAAAGTAAAGAACTAATTCACACCAGTTTCTTTTTGAGCTTTACAAAGGTGCATATCTATATATATAATATAAACATATAGATACACAGCTTTGAAAAATGAATTTAGGATAGAGGGGAGGGGATTCATTTTGAACGCCGGAGGAAGAAGTTGTCCAGAAGCGCTGAACTGGCAATGACCTCTTGCCCCCCCCTCCATGCGGGAGGGGGGCACTGGGGAACAACCTGCCACCTCAAACCATTTTTGAAAACAAAGGGGCGACCTGGATTACAAAAATGGAGTCTGTGAACAAAAGGCACTTTCAAGGGGACAACCTTTAACTGCTGGGAAACTATACACTACAGCACGAGCACTAGAAGAATCATTTACAGAGGAGGGGGTGGAACAGGGGGGGAGAGGCTCAGCTTTTACTTTTAAAAAAAAAAAAAAAAGGTCTATTTCTGCCTGATTATGAGCTACGATTGCCCCCTCGATGTGTACAGAAGGTCTCGCGCTTCTCCAACGTGAGGAGCAGGTGAGGACGATAAGACACGAGGTTTCAGGGGAGGAATCGTCTGCAAGGGGCAACCCTATCGAGTCGACTTTTGCTGGTGAGTGTCCCGGCAGTTCTCAGGAAGGAGATCGAATGCAGATCGGAACAAACTGCCACCTCTCCCCGAACTTGATACAAAGAGAAGAATACAAATAGAGAGATAGAGGAATAATGCTGTTTTCCTAAATGGTTTGTTTTCACTCGTCGGTCTGAATGGATTTTTTTTATCGCGTTAAAGCACCAGTTTTCATCTGATGATTCTTTTTTGTGTCGGTTTTCTTTTCCTTCAGCCCTCCCGCATATTTATTAACAAATGATTACACATAAAACAGTAAAAAAAAAAAAAAAAAGAGAAGAAGGAAGTGAAAACAAATACCCCCAAACTTACAAAGACTAGGATTTCTCATGGCTCTCGAGTTTAGAGTCCTGGAGCGTGCGGACTTTAAAACAATTACCGTACATTTTTTTTCTCTTTTCTCTAAGCTTTCTTAAAAATCTCTAACAGACAAACACAATGATCTACCCAATGCATTGCACGTGGCTCAATCGACACATATTTTCAATAATAATACTTTCCATCAAAAAAAAAACAAAAAAAAAAACACTTCTTCAAATCTACTGTCGATTTTTGACATGTCATAATGCTGTGTTGCAGATGGTGTCTTTTGATTGGTGGTATTACTGAAGCGGCTTGTGGGGGGGTCGGGGTGTGAGAGTTCAGAAAATAACTAGACTGCCAGCAAGCGTGTGTAGCAAAAGTTTAAAAGGAGCATATATCATAAATATATAGGATCTCTCTGTCTTTACAAAAAAAAAAAAAATAGTTGCAGTCCTCTATAAAGATCCAGCCAATGGTTTCCACATGCACCAACATCCCCCCCAAAGTTTTAGCTTAAACGTGGGAGGGGGAATAGAGGCACTTCCTTATACTGTTATAGTTTAGATATATGCTTTTAGTACATAGAACTAATGTTTCTAGAGAGGCTAAGAGTAAATCCTTAGCTCTGCTAACTATCCCTGCAAAACAGAACCAACAGCCAGGCAGTCCAGTTATTTTGTGAGGTAAATATCTTGTCATGATAACAACAATTTTAATGTGAACATTTACATAGAAAAATTAAAATGACAAAAACCTTAACAAAGGCGATGTGGAGAACCAAATGTAAAGGCTTCCCTTTCTAATTTTGTTGTGGGTGGCGTCGGTGTGCATTGTATGCATGCGTTTGGGTTTGCATGTGATGAGCTCCCATACGGTGCTGCCCGTGGAAGAGAGATTTGCAAAAACTGCTGAGGAAAAACTGAGGGATAAAAAAAAAAATGCAATTTAAAACAAACCAGGAAAGACAAACCAAAAACTTGGGGTAAAAAAAAAAAGAAAAAAAAAAAGCCAGAGTATGCCTGAAGTTAAAGCTGATGATATGAAGCGAATAATATGTGTCAGTAAACAAAGGGGTTGTTGCTCTGGAGAAGGTCTGCAAACATGCGTCTGTGTGCGTAGTGCTGCGCATTTCAGGGGACAGCTTCAGCCCTGCAGTGGCAGCCGGCCACTTCTTCGATCGCTCATGTGATCATCGATGTGCAACACTTTTCATCCCTTATTAAAAAAATTAATAGTGCATAGGTGAGGGGACGAAGGAGCACGTGTAAAGTTAGTGTTATGTCTTTCTGTCTGGTGTTCACTCGCCTCATGGCTGTCACCTCTCCCACTGCAGGACACCCGCATCATTTGACAGGTAAACAATTAATCATAATAATAATTAAAAAAAAGGAAAAAAAAAACAAAAAACAGCCGCTTTAGTGCAGATACGTGTCACGCCATCAGATGGCGTGACTGTGATTGGCCAATTGGAAAAGGAGAAAGGCTCAGGACTGAGGGAATCAAGCAGCAGAGCGTGGCAACACATAGGTCTCCACCCTGAGGGGAGGGGCCTGAACGGCGATGAGTGCTATGTGTGATGGAGAAATGCACTGATATGAAGTTTGGGCGACATCACATGCCACTCCACCATGAACTATGTTTTTTTGTGGATCTCTCAGCCAATGCATGGAGTTTCATTGTGGAGATAACAAGAAATATATATATAGATATATATATTTTAAAAGAAGAAAAAAAATGTTGAATTGGTCGTTTGTCAGTTTTCTATGTTGTGTTTCCGTTCTGGCATTTCAGAGTTTGTTCCTCATCTTCCTCTTCCTCTCCTGTGTATTCTTCCGAGTCTGTCCGCTCAATCTGGTTCAAGCCTCCTGGGTGAAAGGGGACAAGCATTCCTGCGTGAAACGTGCTGAAGTGGGAGTCCTCATGGGGGCGCTGTGGGAGTTCTCGGGTTCTGTAGTAGTACTTTCAATAGTGTTTGGCGAGAAAGACCTTTTCAGCAGTTTGTTCTTTACCAACGGTGAATGTGTTTGTTTTTCAGCTTTCCAATTTCTTATGACACAACGTGAGCTGTGGATTCAGAGGCCTTGTCAGAGGAACCAGGACTGTGGAGAGAGCAGAAGAGGGTTTCTGTTTAGTGTTTCCCACCTCTCAGATGATTCAGTCCAGCTTTCAGTGGCTGCATACAGTGAAAAAAACAGAATTACGACAGAAAAACCTCCTGAAATTCATCAAATTAAACTGAGCATACACACAATTCAGATTTAGATATGAGTTAAGGTTAGAAGATTTATGAAAATCCAAAGATTTAACTGTGGAACATTACTCAATTTCATTTCTTATAAACTATCCTTATAGTTAGTTCATAGTTATTTTGTTTTAGCAACAAAAACATTTCAAAGATTAAAGTCAAAACATACAAAAATATTAATAAAAAAATAAAGTCAAGCATAAATTAAGGGAATATCACTAAAGGGGTCTGCAACCTGAGGCTCCGGAGCCACATGTGGCTCTTTTAGCCCTCTGCTTTGGCTCTCTGGCAAAAAATAAAAATAAATAAAATAAAGTAAGGGCTAATAAATTAACATAATTTTAATTATAATTAGTTGGATTTTAAAAAAAACATCGATTCGATGAAATATCGGGATGCTTTATTTGGTGATTTAAAATACTGTCAATGCGATATTTAATTATTTAATTAATTATTTATAAGCAAACATGTATTTAAATCTTACTTTTGTTTTTTTATTTAAATATTTCCTAAATTATCCAAAGAAGAACACCATTAATTTTCTTGGGTAAAAACAACTTGTTTATGAGATACTTTTACTATTTTACCATTATGAAAAATGTAATAATACTCAGATAATTCTTAAGTCATTGCTTAAAAAAATAGTGAAATATTGTCTCGGGATATATTGGGATTTTGTATCATGACACATGTATCACGATACGTATCGCATCGCCAGACTCTTGCCGATACACACCCCTATTCATTAGTCACTTGTATGAATTCATGGCTGATGGGTTTCTACAACAGTAAAATAAATTCTGTAACGTTTTATGCACCATGACTGACATTACACTAAATCAAGATTTAGGGATTTTTAATACTGAGGAAAACTCTCGTAAAATGATTAAACTTTTGTAAGATTTGGAAAAAATAGAAGGCAGATATAAATCAATGTTTAGTTGCTGACCAGAGGGATGTTTTTGAATAAATTCATGTTTTATAATTGTTTCTATTGGATTTTAACACAACAATTCCTGTTCAAATAAAAAGGAAAAAGATGACGACACTCAAAGGTAGAATCTGTCATATAGAACTAAGTTATAACAAGAGAAAAGGCCCTTTTTGGATTAAATTACATATACTGTAGCAGGATGATCCTTTGTTGCACAGTGTGTCTAATTTTAAAATTAATTTATATGGAGCCTTTGTCAAAAGTAAATACAATTTACATTTTATTCTTTTTTTCAATATTTTTTTTATGACAAAAAACATATTTTGTTTATGTGTGGCAAAAGGAAAAGAACAGCATATACAAAGCAGTGTAGTAGAATTTTTTTAAGAGGGTTTTGGTCAGAGAGAAGTTGACCCAAATGTTTTTTTTTTTTTTGGTGTTGAAGGTTGCAGACCCCTGACCTAAACAATTCAACAAAGACTTGGCTGCAGACATTAACGGCCAGAACTGGAAAAAGACTTTATTTTAACTTGAGACCCCAACCAATGCATTCTCATATATTCTTATCATATATGAACATATGGTTCGGTTCCCCTCTGCATCCCTTTTTGATGTTTTGGGTGTCCTCAACTCGTCGTTCTGGGATGTGCTTGCTGTTCCCACTACATCAGGGGCCCCCAACCCCAGGGCCATAAACTGGTACCGGGCCACAGACAGTGGGAAAAATGTATACGCTGATCAGGGGTCCCCAACCCTCGGGATGCGGACCAGTACCCTAACCCGGTACCGGTTTTGGGTTCATTATTGTGTCCCAAGGGTTGGGACCAGTGATTTAATAGGAAAAGCCTGCAGGTTAAAAAACAACAAGAGGAGACACCCAAAGTGTCAAAAAGTGATGCAGAGGGGATTCGGAACTATATGTCCATATATGACTAGTTGAGCCCTCATTTAAAGCTTTAATTACGTTTTTTTTTTACAACTCTGAAAACTTTTTGTTTAGGTTAAGTTGTATAATTTCCACTTCTGGTCGATGGTTCCATCTTGCCTGCAGCCAGGTCCCTCTCAACCAATTATTTTAAAATAATATTTGACTGTTTTCATTTTCTTAACAAAGATAAAACTTTTTTTTGGAGACAGAAACATTCAAAGCAGGATTTGTGGTGATCCTGTTCTACTTTGTTTTCTGCTACCAGTTTACACGGGAAGTGATCAAAGTTTCTCAGTTAGATAAGAGTCAAATGGAGGCTTTGCCACAGGCTGGGCTGTTTCTGGCTGCCTTTGACATTCCATTCCCTCGCCTGACGGAGAGCAGCGATTCACCAGAGGCGCATTCAGGCAAGAAAGTTTCACGTCCTAAACTTCCGGCTCTCCTCCTCCTCTTCCACCTTTGACTCGATTTTTGGAGTTTGCAGATTACTCTTCCTCATGCTGACTCCAACTTCCTTTCCCGCACTTATCCTTTCCTTCATCTCTTCCTCCAGCTCTCCTAATGTAATCCTTGGCAGCGGAAAGTGACCCCCTTCACCCCCCAAGTCCAAGTTCAACTGTGTATGACATCATGTCTGGTTGCCAGCAGCAACCAGACAGCCTGGACGTGACTGTGGAGGGCAGCAAACTCTAACTAACTGCCTCTTTCTTTTTTTCTGTTTTCTAAGCAACCCCCTCCCCTTTTTTTAGCCTTTCATGCTTGCATTGCAGAGGCCTCACCACCAGAGAGCTCCTCAGACCAGCTTTTCTCTGCGTGCCGCTCCGACACCAGAGAGAAGACACTGTCCTTCTGTCTTGGCTAGTTGGCCAGCAGCAGTGAGGCAGGCTGGCAGGGCCCTCGTCTGAACCTCGCCATATGCCAGAGAACAGCAGGACAGGCGGAGGCCTCTGCTCGTCACTCTGGCTAAGGTTGTTGCTGACCTACTAGGCTCATCTAACCCACAGCTGTTGGTACTGATGCCCAGGTTCTCAGTGTGCTTCATAGAAACCTGGCAGACTAGTTTAGGTGCAGATTTTGTAATAATTTCAGAACCCAGCAGCAGGAAAGGACAAGCAGTCTCTGAGCAGATGTAAGCCATTGTAGAAGCACTACTTTAGTTTTTTTCTTCTTAAGCGTTATTATAATTAATTTTCTTTTTTGGCAGGGGAACGAGGGGCACAAGTTTTGGCTCAGAGTTGAAGTGCATGTGCATATGCATTAAAGCACATTTGGACGCTGTTTGGATCCCCCCCCCCCTTCAGTGCCAGAGCTGCATCTGTGGAAGAGTGGTGCAGGTGGGGAGCTCAGGAAGCAGCAGGAGGAGAGAGGGAGAGCGGGCAGCTGATGCAGTGGGTGGGTGAAAGGAGGGGCGGCAGTTTGGAAAAGGGTGGTAGTGGTGGTGGTGGGGGGGGGTTCAGCTGAGCAGAGCCGTGCCGAGCAGGAATGCAGATTGTTTCCATGTGTGGGGAGGGCAGAAGGGGCTGAGCTGGCTGCAGGCAGGTGTGGTTAGCCCCTAATGAGAAAAGTTGTGTTGGTGATGGAGGGGAGCCCAAGGCGATGCAGCGCAGTGGCCAAAGCTGAAACCACAATGTACTGCACTGCTGGCCTCACACGCTGCACTAACACACACTGTGGGGCAGTGCAGAGATAAATCAACACGGCTGGAGCTGAAGCTAACTGGCAACGCTTCCATGCACTGTAGGGAATCTAGTGTGGTGGAGGCACTGTAAACCAATACTGAAACTAAAGGCCTTGACACTGTACACGAGCAACGCTCTTCTGCAGTCTAGCTGTGACAGGTTGCAAACAACTGAATGTGGTGTGGAAAAACAAATAAAATCTACTTTTGGAAGTTTATTTAAAGTCCCACTCCAATCATCTTTTGATCTGCTTTAAATTATGCAGTTTTTAGCCAAAATAAAAAAAAATAATTGTCGTTTTCTAGGACGTAGTTTCAGCAAAAGGGCAGTAGTTCATTAAAAATTCACCACGTAATTATTGGCATGGAGTAAGCCTTCCCTTACTCCCCATTATCCCTTTGCTTACATGCTCTCTGCTAGCTTAAAGCACCTCAGAACATCAACCCAACATAACCAGAGCAACAAAAACGGGGAGCAATTACAGAGCTATCCAGCCGTACAGTTTGAAGCCAGATGCCAGCTCAGACCAGGAAAACGAAGGATCTATTTGTCTGCAAAGTGGATCCATTGATAGTAGCACCAACATCACTGCTAGAAGCCATTTCAAACTGATTTTTCTTGATTCACAATAATTTGAATAAAGAAATACTCAGAAATTGAATTTTTCTTTGTACGTCCTCTATCAAGAGAAAAATGCTACAAGAGCATGTTTAATGCACACCAAAATAACACATTTTAATTAGAGTGGGTCTTTAAACTTATCTACAATCTTCCTCTGCTGAAGAGAAAGGTTTAATCCAGAAAAAAGTCAACATCTTATAGTTGATGTTAGTATCATTGACTGTATATGAGAACTGGACCGAGTGAGTGTGAGGTCATCCATAGAAAATGGCTCTAATGAACTGAAGTCAATTCAGTTGACATTTTTTCATTAGTACAGATATCGCCATGTTGGAGCCAGATGTTTTCAGTGATTGGTCCAAATGGATTTAAGTCATCATTTCTATGGCAACCACTCAGGAGTAAGTTTGTTGGAACGTTTAAACCAGGGGTGTCCAAATTTAGGCCTTGAGGGCCGGCCTCCTGCTAGTTTTCCAGAAATCCTGCCTGATCTGCTGCTGATTACCTGGATTGTGAGTGTTTAGCCAATAAGGAGCTTCAATGCCAGTTTGATGGCAAAATATCTGGACCACCAGCCCTCAAGGCCCTGGGTTTGGACACTCCTCGTTTAAAAGTTCAACATTGAATCACATATTTTTATTGTGTCATCATAACTCGCAATGAAGAAAAATGCTAGAAAAAAAAGATTAGCAAGAACATGAATGGGTATTCTGACAAATAATGATGGAGTAATTGCTGTTTATTTCTCAATAAAAGGGATTTTAGCTTCTTGGAACCAGAGGGCACTTCCTATTTAGAATGCGAGGAGGGAGGAGTCACTCAGTCCATCTCTCATATAAAGTTAGTGCTGTAAAGCCAAAATGGTTGAAGATGAATCAATTTCTGTTTTTAATTAAATTCTGAGATTTCCTTCTGTGTCACATACAGCAAAACCCAGGAGAGAAGGCATTAAGGAATAGCAAAGTGGAGAGCTGGGGCTTGGTGAGAAAAAAGGAAGAAAGAGACACAAAACAGAGGAGGAGGAAGAGGAAGGAAGGAAGGATATGGATATGTGGATGTAAAAATAAATGAGCGCTGTTTGACAGGGTACCTGAGTCTGCTGGGGGATATTCAGAAAGTTGTCCCGTGTTCCGATGCCGACAAACCGGGTGGGAGCTGTGGAGCCTGGCGTGGAGTATGCTATAAACAGAGAGATACAAGTGTGTACATGCTTTTACACACAGACATACACACTCAGCCTAAAGCAGAGTTTGATGCCCTCCACATGGTTCTCTTTATGTCATAAAATCATGGTGAAAATACTAAGGTTTTGTCTTCAATTCCCTTTTGGTCACATGGATGAGTTATTTCAATTTCGTCAAATAAACCGTTTTTTCATTAATTAGGAGGGGGAATTTTTTTTTTTTTTCACGCTGTTTGTCACAGACGCTCCTCAGCAGCCCCCGGCCTTTAAAATAAGCCACCAGGATTACCAAAAATCAGTGAGGCTTCACTGTGGACTTAACACCTAAGGACCTGGTGACCAAGGGAGGAACTCTATTCATATCTAATGCTAGCCAACGTTCCATTTAGGGTGACTCGCTTAAGGGGAGCCTCTTTCCTGGACGGCGGCACCACTCAGAGATGCCACAGGATCAAATTTAGGGCAGTTGAGATCACTGGACTCCGTCATGATGGCTGAAGCTTTTTGCTGCACATGAATCGAGTGAATGGGGATGTAAAAGGGGGGTGACAGTGACAGGGCTGGAAACTGAAGCATGAGTGAGTGTGTCGTACGCTGCCTGTGTTCCACGACTGTCGTTAAGAGATATTGTCAGAATCAGGGAGAAAATTATTAGGGAAGAAAATAAAAATAAATACAGTAAAAACAGTCACCGAGATGGAA
This sequence comes from Oryzias melastigma, assembly GCF_002922805.2. Taxonomy (NCBI): domain Eukaryota; kingdom Metazoa; phylum Chordata; class Actinopteri; order Beloniformes; family Adrianichthyidae; genus Oryzias; species Oryzias melastigma. The sequence goes on from NC_050512.1 coordinate 22,892,073, forward strand.
AAAACAAAACAAAAAAAACAAGGTGGAGAGTCCCATATTTATTTATATGGATGTTGATATAAATAAATAGGAGCAACATGTTAATTCAGGAGAGGATGAAGGAGGAGAGAAGAGAGAGGAGGAGGAGAGAAAGATTTAAGAAGAGAAGGAGCCACACTTGCACCGTCCAGTGCCCACTCTGAGCTGTGCTTCTTCCATGACCCGACTCTTGTACCGCACCATCAACCAAAGCTTTCCCGCTCTCTGATCACACTCCTTTCTCCCACTCCCCTGGTACAGCACTGATTCACACAGGCCAGAATGGATTTTTTTCTTTTTTTTTTATCAGAACACATATAGGCTGTTCATGTTACTCTGTGGTTTTCATGTTTGTTTTGTTGCTCTCAATCTTAAATTG
>NC_050512.1:22892556-22944392 GCF_002922805.2 Oryzias melastigma
CGCCAACTGCCCTAATTTTGTTCCATAAAAAAGAAAACTAAGAGAATATGAAGATTAAATAATGAAAAGAGGTTATGAGAATGTCAAGTAAAGGAGAGAAGAAAGCAAAAAAATAAAAGGGAAGTAGTAGTGGTGGTGGGGGGGGGTGAATTTCACTGCGGCTGTCAGACAGACATGCAAAGTCTGCGTTGATCAAAGGCTTGAAGCGACAGAGAACACAAGCTCTGCACTGTTCGTGCAAACTACAAAACACATCCAAAACAAGGGAGGGGGGAAAGGACTTCTCTGCCTCAAGTGGTGCTAGCAGGGAACACCAGAGAGGAAAAAAAGAAGAGAAAAGTTTGAGGATGGAGGCAGAGGTGATTTGCAGCCATGGGGTGACAAGAACAGACGGAACTTCAAAGCACGAGAGGCAGCGAGAGACTGAAGCCCTTTTCAGACATTTTCTTAAATCTGCAAAGTCGTCGAGTATCGTCAGCTCGTTTTTTGCTGAGAGTTACAATTTCTTATGGTTTTATTGAACAGTACTGGCAGATGGAAACATTTACCTGTAAGTGCCAACACCTGACCAGCTTGCAATGCTGCAGACATTTATGGGAGAAAGCGTCAGGTCTAACTTTATATCAGCAATCCAATTTGTTTAATTTGTCAAAACATTTTTAGCAGAAAACACAATATTTTCCACTATTATGTGCACCACCTACAATTTATTTATAATTTTTAATACAGAATTTGCTCTTATCCAACATGTGGTCTGCACAGCTGCAAGCAAATTATAATGAAAAATATTCGCCCAAAGGAGAAGCTAATAAAAGCCCACCTTTTTATTTATTTTTTAAATTATTCAAATCTATTAAAAAAATTGTTAAAAATAAACTGTTTCAAAGAAACCTTAAATTCCAGGACAACTTTGCATTGTTAAAGTCCCACTCCGATCATCTTTTGATCTATTAGTAAAAGCATTCACAGTGTTCTTTAAATTATGATTATGATGTTTTTAGCCAAAATTTAAAAAAATATAATTGTCTTCTAGGACGCAGTTTCAGCAGAACGGCAGTAGAAATTCACCTTGGGACTGTTGGGATGGAGTAAGCCTGCCCTTACTTCCCATCATCCCTTTGTTTACATGCTCCCCGCTAGCTTAAAGCACCTCAGAACATTAACCTAACCTTACATGGGGAGGAGTCATCCAGCCGTACAGTTTGGAGCCAAATGTCAGCTCAGACAGGGAAAACGAAGACAATAATGGATCTATAATATTGATCCATTAGAATAGAGCGGAGCAGCAAGCTGACAGTAGCAACAATGTCACTGCTACAAGATTTTTCAAATGTTTTTGTCTGCTCATGATTCACAACAATTTGAACAAATACATACTCAGAAATGCAAGTTTAAGCTTAATTTATGTCCTCCATCAAGAGAAAACACCAATTGGAGTGGGTCTTTAACCTAAACTGAGAGAAACATGGATGTTCCATGGGTTTTTTGTGTTCATGTATTAGTCTGAAAAGGGCTACAGGGTAGCTAGAAAGAGGATCTTTGTTTTGGCAAAGGCGTGGCTTCTTATTTTTTCTTTTTTTTTTTTTTGTTAAACTGCTTGTTGCTTGAAAGATCATATAGTCTGAGATGATGGACAGACCAAGAGTGAAGCTCCTGGGGCTGCTGACTGAGCAGACTGCAGTCTTCAAGAAAACCTACAGCGAAATTCACAACTTTGACTAAGACCATCGCGGCTGAGACTACAAAAGTTGAAGATGTCTATAGGCACCGGGGCTTGTTTGGGGATCTCATGGGCTCCATGTAGCAGTGGGAAAATATACTCAGATACATCTTCAGTTTTGTTTTGGTTTTTATGAAAAGTCCTCGGGGAGACTCTGGGATCAATGCTGCTTTATAAAGGGGAGTGGGAGTGGGGGGGTGACTTACACGGAGATGCGGGTGAGCTGAGTCCGCCGTCAGTGGGCGTGCTGAAGGTTTTAGAGTCGGGCATGGGAAGGGGCACAGGGCGTGCCACCGGGGGTGGCGGGGGCAGCAGGAAGGAGCCCGGCATTTTGCTCTGGCCACCTCCATTAGGCTGCAGATGGACCATACAAACAGGGTGAGCAGGACACACCCTGCATACAGTCTATTTGGAGACGCACACTCAACATAAAACCTTTGAATCTACTAAAATGAGAAAAAATACAAGCATACACACTTCCACACTGAGACTTGTTTAAAAAAAATGAAAGAAATGGAACACTACTTAAATGTTGGGAGGAAAAAAAATTGAAAAGCTTTCACACACAAGGGGAAAAGAAAATGGTGTTGACCATGTTGGAAAATTAGGGACTGTTAAGAGAAGTGCCATGTTAGATTCTAAAAGTCGAAAGGAAAGAAAAGTAAATTGTGATCTTATGCTGGATTTTCTGTGTATTGCTCTGTGTGAAGCTGTAAAAAAAAATAAAAGTCTGTGTTGTTCTGTGTTTCAAGCAAACAAAGGATGACAGGGCATGAAACAGACCACTAGAGAAGTAGTTTTAAAACTGCTCCAAAGGCCAAAAGTTTTCAGTAGAGGTTTACAGCACTGAAGTCAGTGTCAAGCGCTCCAGAAGGTGTCCTAAAGGCCAGTTGATGTTCAGCTTCATTCTGTTTTCATATCTGCCTTTTTAGCAAAGTGTAGAAATGTTGTTGGGGTTGCCTTGTTCTCTCTGGCACCACAGAAGCATCTCTGTCCTCTCAGATTTGGCATTTACCTTCCTTACTTCCCAAAACACAATTTTTATGAACATTTTTTCCCTGATTCTAAAAGGCTTTTGGCAAAAGGCGGATGGTTTTTAGACGCTTTGACCTTCTACCACAACTTGCTATGACAGATCATCGCATACTGAACAGACAGGAAGTGCATTCCATCTAAAAAGTAGCACTAAACCTATCAAACAACAGCTGAGCAACTCCTCCTGGAGATCATCTTTAGTCCTAATAACTGAGTTTGATTATTTAACAGACATATCACTCTGCAAACAGGAAAAAAATCCAGATGTGCACAAATCCTCAGAACTGGTTTGCTTCAGTAAAACAGATCCAATGCCGTTTGCCACTTTGTCAAAGTCAGCCTTTTCATTCAAACATCTAACAAGCAAGAACCCTGGCAGCTAACTTCTGAATATGGTAAGCATATTGCCCTGCAACAGTGATTAGTCAAAGATGGGGTAGCTTCTTCCCTTTTTATCTGCTGCCTTCTTAGTCTGGATGTAAAACTTTACTCCAAAAGAATTACTAACATGCAGTTATTGAGCTAACATCTGTATCAAGATACAACATGAAATAGCAAATGATTTAGCTTCCTGCCATCTTCAAAGTTCCTTGCGCTCCACATGCAAATCTTCAAAAAGTTTTACTTGCAATCAAATATATTCATAAATCACAGACTGCTGTAGCAAAGCCTCCTGTAACCCCCCTCCACATCCTGTTGAGCATCAAAGATCCCCTTACCTGGGCACTGGGCTGTCCAGTGCCATCGGTGCACACAAACTGCACAAACTCCTTAAGCGGGTCCTGGTGGTGGTAGCGTATGGTGGGATGGGTGAAGTACGGGCTGGACTGCTGGATGATAGATGAAGAGGGGAAGTGCAGGGCAGAGGCCGAGGCTCGGGGACTCCCTGGCAAGAAAAGACCAAAAGGAAAGGGAAAAGGAAAAGGGGTGGAGGACGTGAGGAGTGGACACCAAGAGTGGGAGAAAAAAAACAAAAACAGTGAGATACCGTCTTATACTGACACTTCTTTTCAGCACAGATGATAAGATGTATGACTAACTACCATGATATTCCAAACATGCACATTTAAAACAGCATTAGGATACTTAAAAAACACAAGGACAGATGGCAGGATACAACCCGGTTGTCATTACGGCTAATTATTGCCAATGACTTTCTCGTGTGGACTGACTAAAGCTGTTTCTGTTTATAAATGACTTCAATTATCTCTAGCTATTGGACAAAATATGTTCTTGTTCATTTAAAAAAAAAACACTCTTCTAGACTTCTATGTACTTTGAGTAAGCTGCAATAACACACACTTTCACAGCCACATGCATGCTGGAGTGTTACAGTATTTTCTGCCTTCTGTTGCATCTTCATTTTTCTCACTCACCCACATATACACAAACCAGTGGGGTATGACAGGCTTAGCCCACACTGGCTTTTCCCACTTTTAGTTTATTGTTTGTCAGTGGTGTGTAATTAATCAGAAGCATAACTTTTGCTGTGTGGTTCTGCCCAGCAGTTGGATGCTTTAGAGGGAATCTTCCCCCATGCTCCCCGGTGACCACAAAACACCTCCCAGAGACATCAATCAGCCAGCCACACACAAACACACTGAGCTACTGTCTTCACTGCTGTGATCCTTTTATTGCTTTGCAAATGTGTCTCTCCAAGCTGAAGTGGAAAGCTGCTAGGTGAGGGAGCATGGGAAAAAGCACTTGAGATTATTGGAGTCAAATACCATCTTTTGTGTCAATTGCACCCACAGAACTGAAACATTCCTGTTTGACTTTTAGGGGTTTTATGTGCACATTAATGTTTTTTTCTTCTTGTGGATGTAACTTAATTTACATACAGTTGTATGTTTTCTGCGTGCCAGCTTTCATGTGTCTCTTTATTGCGAATCTGGCAGCTCTCCATTGCCGTTTCAGAGCCAAACGCATCCGATCCTGTCTGAACCCCTGAGCAGCCGCATTCACTAGACCTGTGGAACAACAGTTAACAGCTCCAACCATACAGGCTGCATGGTGGCTGTTTAAATTCTCCTTCCCTTTCATTCTCCGCTCCCATCCCTCTCTTCAGCCGTCTCTCTTTCCCATCATCCCCCTCAGCCTCTTTATAGAACAAATCCTTGGAGGGACAATCTATTTGGACAGCAGCCATTTTCAAGTCCTCCACAAGAGTTTCAATTTACACATATGCAGACAAATAAGCCAATCTTTGAAAACAGTCTAATTCCTTTAGAAACTTTCAGAACAACATTTAGGTTTGTGAGTGTCAAGTTAGAAATAAGTTTAAAAATAAACAGTATTGTACAAAAAAGGGAAGAACATGATTTCCAAACATAATTTTTGGGAGTTCTGCAAAAAAAATGAATACATCTCAAAATGTTGGGCAACGAGTCCAAATGACCTCTGCATGGCAGGTCTGGTTTGGCACTGCACCAATCCTTCCCTTAGAGAGACAAATGGAATGAAGAGAGACGGCAAAAGGAGGACATATTTATTTCTTTCAAAAGTGAGGCCAAACTACAGGGAACGGCTGGCAAACTACAGATCTTTGAGACTTTGGGGATTCTTTAAATAGAAACAGACAACCCGTGTTGGATATTCCTGCAGACCAAAAAGCTCCGAAGAGGATATCTTGTCTTTAGTATAATGGGTAGACCAAGAACAAGTGAATATTTGAGAACTATATCCACATCTGTGGCACTCTGTAGGGATTAACTTATTTTTTGGAGTGTAAATCACCTTTTTCGCATAGTGTGGTCATGGTTACGACTTATACACAAGAGTGACTAGTAGGCTTTGTTATTTTATTTTTTTTAAAACATAAATTGGTTCATAAATTTGTTATTTTCTCACTAACAATTGGTTGCCCTTCAGCAGATGTTTCCCATTAAGAACCACTAGAGGGCACAGTAGGGGTGTGTTTCAGCATTTGCTACTGACAATAATGCAGAAGAAGTTGCGCCGTCCAAGACAAACTCAGAGGAGAACCTGATTTTTCTCCTTCTGAACTTTGTTATTTTTCCTTATTTGCATTGAGACATTATTGCTCTTGTTTAAATTTTTTTCTTTCTTGGATAATTGTGGGACAGCGAGTCATCAAACTGGGTTACAGAGAGACAGAAGTACCGCTAAAAGCGCATTCAGACCTTGAGGGTAAAAACTGCTGTGATTTAAAAAAAAAGACTGAATGATCTCATGATCCCAGATATGGCTTTTTTGACGTCCAATACTTTTATAGAACTCTTAAAGATAAATAAACCTGATCTCCACATTATCTGTGTTTTTTGTGCATTGAAAATGAGATCTACAGTCGATGGTTCCATGTAGCGATGAGGCTAAAAACTTGTCGGTAGCTACTCCCACACGCAGCAGGAACATCTGGTTTATGTCGAAAAAGAAGCGGCGGATACAAATTTTATACGTGAATGGCATTCATTGTGAATGCAGCTTGACAGATTTGTTCAGAGGGGTTACAGTTTTCTCCCAAAACTGCAACCTATACTCCAGAACGACATATATATATATATATATATATATATATATATGTGTGTGTGTGTGTGTGTGTGTGTGTTCGTCTTTGTTATGTATTATTTAGCTGCTCAAACCTATACTCCTTTTATACATATGTATATAAACACACAGATATATATATATATATGTGTATAAAAGTCACTATGGCGTATAAGTCAGATCTCACAACCTTTTTTCCAGAGCAACTTATAGATATATATATATATATATATATATATTTATACATTGTCTTTGAAATGTATTTTGTAGGCAGTTGAGACTTATACTCCAGAGCGATTTATAGTCCAAAAAATACGGTGAACAGCACTCACTATTTAAAAGTGAGAGTTGGCATATGAAAACGCCACAACAAATGCTTAAAGCAGTAGATGTGTTATATCAGTCACAAAGCATGAATGCAGCATTGGTACCATGCAATGGAATCATTAAAAACACAGGCACAAAGATGGTGTAAAAATGGATTGATGGAGAAAGACTGAAAGAGAGAGAGAGAGGTTTTAATGCCAAGCCATGATGGTAACAGTCACGCCAAACAAGTGAAACTTTGCGGGCAGAAGTCGCAAATGTTAAACTGGAACGTTTTCATTTTCTGATTAGGATTTCCACGTTCAGACTCATGGCTGAAGAGTTGCTTTTTGGTTTCTGTTGCGAGGAGTTTGGTGGCACAAACATGGAAAGCTGGGGTCAGGTTCCCGGTTCCCTTTCTCTCTCTTTTTCAGGATAAAACAGGGGGGGGGGTGGCTGGAGTTGTTGGGTTCATGGCAGGGCTCTCACCTGGTCTCACTCCTGCTAGCACAGGCAGCGGGTGGTGTGTGAACGCCATGCGGGGGGACCTCGTCTGGGAAGTCAGGGCGTTGAAATCAAACTTTCCCGGCTTCTTAAGTGAACCAGGCGAGGACAGTCCTGGCGGAAAAAAATAAGTAAATAAAATAAAAATTGGGTCACAAAAAAAAAATAAAATAAAATAAAAAAATGTGGGGGTGAAAGGGGAAAGAGAGGTGGTTTTAATCAATAAACGGATGCCCCTTCAGTGAACTCCATTTAAAGACTTTTTGATTGTTGAGGTTTTTAAAAATAATTATATATATATATATATATATATATATATATACTTTCAAACTGTTAATTTAAAAAATGATGCACAGTTCCCTGTGCTTTTTATAAGCAGCTACAACTACTACTGTAACGTATGGTGGCCCTGAAGGGCAAAATGCACCAACAAATCAATCAAAGCAAAAACCTATTAAAGATCACAACTACAATTAAAAAAGCAAAAAAAATAATTTTAAAAAAGCAACATTACATTCTAGAGAGAAATACTAAATTCCAGAAACCAAAACACAATTCTAAAAAATGAAATTTAAAATAAAATGTTTCGGAAAACAAAAGTTGCTTTTAGAAATCAACATGAAATGAAAAAAATGAAACATAATATGACACTGAAAAAGGTAGGTATTATGGGACACAGGTGACTGGATGATGACGTTTGAATTTTTTCAAATGGGTCTTCAATGTCAGCAGGCTTAAAAAAGTCATCATCCAATCAGCTGTGCCCCATAGTGCCTACCTTTTCTGGTTTCTTTTGATTTTGCTTACTTTTCAGATTAACTTTGATTTTTGAAAGTTACTTTTGTTTCCTTATTTTATTTTTTTTACAGAAACCAGTAAAAGTAGATTCTTATCGGGCATGACTGATTGGATGATGATGTTTGTCAATCATTTCAGCGTAAAGTTATTTGCGGTGATGTGATGCGCCGTACTAATCTTAACATTTTTATTAGTATGTGGACATTGAAGACGCATTTGAAAAGACTCAAACGTCCAAACTCAAATGGTATCATCTAATTAGCGTTATCCCATAATACCTAACTTTTTTTTTTTTTTACATTTAATTTTTATTTCAGGAAATTACTTTTATTTTTTGAAACATTTAATTTCTATTTTGCATCATTTATTTGGAATTGTGTTTTTATTTCTGGTATTTTGCTTTGACTTCCAAAATGTAATGTTTGTTTTTTCATTTTTTTTACTGTAATCTTTAATATATTTTTGCATTTAGTGATTTGCACTTCAGGGCCACCGTAATAATAATTCTTAAGCCAGTGAAAAAGACTGATTGGAAAGATTTTTAAAAAATCTTAATTTTATTGGCTAATCAATGCTTGTTTTATGGAGAGGAAAGAGACTGTAGGACACCCAACACCCTGCAGTACGGCCAAGTTATTTATGCAGAAGAATACATCTAAAAACATGTATTTAAAGATGGGAAAAAAAGGAGTATAACACCTAAAGCCAAACTGAACATAGTCTTTGTTTTGGTGCCAAAGAACATCTGTGGCCATAGTAATTTATACTGCACCACAGTGTTTTTCTTAGTCCCACGTTTTTCTGTTTCTCTCTCTCTTTCAGGCGCCAAACTCAGGGTTTTTCTGTGTATGAACGTGGCCGTCAATAAGCCGCGCTCAACCAGTTGTGGTCTGGCCACGGTGAAGCTTGCATGCTGGCTGCATAAGAAGACAGCTTCATTCAGAAATAGCACACACTGTACAGTATGGACACGGCAGCTGCTGAGTGCGAAATACAAGCAGACGGATGGAGAGAGGAGACAGAGAGGGAGAGGCGAGATGAATGTGGGAGACATGAAAATATGTGAAGGAGCAAGAGAGCAAAGCAGAACCTGTGAAACTACAGCAGTGTCTTTTTTTGTTGCTGTTGTTGCATTGCTCTGACAACACGTATGAAATCGGAATGTCATAAGACATTAAATATGGTCATTATCTCTGGCGTGCACACACACTCGCACACGTCTGAACGCACGGTTAAGACCTCCACTTTTAACTGATGCAACAATAGACACATTTCCTCCCCTTCAAGTTTCTCTAATCTTCCTCACAAGTACGCGGCGTGAAGCTATTCTCTTCCTCAACTTTTTTTTGACTGTTGTTTTGTGGTTTATTTCTGTGGCCGCTCCGCATCAAACAAGGCATTAAATAAGATTCTGCCTCACTTCTCCAGCTGGAGATGTGTGAAAGTCTATGGGAGTGTGGGGGCGTGTAAAACCTTCCCCCCCTGTGTGAAAGAGTTAAGTCTCAAGCAGGTGGGAGTGAATTCGTGTGAACCATTTATGTCTTTACCAGATATACCCCCCCATACACACACACACACACGCACACACCCTCCCTCCCCCAAATGTAGCAGGAGTCTGGGGGCGTATTGTACTGTCAGAGAGATTCCAAGCATGAAAACAACCCCAATCCTACTTCTGACACCAGCCGTTAGCAGTGATTGCTTTGACACTGTCACACTAGAGGGAGGAAGGTGGGTACAAGTGTAGCAGCATGGGGAGACGGCGATGAAAATACTGGTAGGAAGAGCTGGGAAAAGACTGAGGAAGCGAAATGAAGACAAATTGGGTAAAAAAAACACAACTTTGAAAAAGCAGTAGATTGTCACTTTGGGACAAAAAAACTATTCTCAAGTAGGGGAGTGATTATTAATATATTTATCCAAACAGATCAATCTATCTGAGGCAAGCTGGTAATCAAATACATCATCAGAAATTGGTTCCAGCTTGATATTGGAAAATACCATTTGGATTAAGGTAGGTGGTTTTGTTTCACTAACCATGAGCCATTACATCAAAAAGGTGGAAGACAAGATGGCAGCTGAAAATCATTAGTCCGAAACGGAAATTCCACAAGTTTTCAAAGTTTTATTACCCACTTTCATTAAAACTTTTGGATGTGAATAGACATTTTAGTGTAAAAGATAATCTTAAAATGTGAGAAAAGACCAATAAACACTTAAGTATTTTCAAAAAGGATATAAACAAAAGTGTTCACATTTGTTAAACTGTTGAGACTTTTACAGGAAAACTTTAGCTCCAGAACAGTGTTTAATTTTTTTGATCAAAACAAAAGTTATGGACTTCTACGGATGTTCAGCCGCCATCTTGTCTGTCACCAGCTCCCACTCATTACAGCGGTCAACAGGCAGCAAAAAATGATCAAGCCATTATGTTCTAACAATGTTCTGTTTAGATTATTTGGATGTGTAAAAACAAAAGTGGGCTGAACTCTATGAAACTAAAATGTGAATGAATTTGACATAAATTCTCGTTTACTTGTTTGCTTGTACACATATTTAATTTATACTTGATTGCCTTGCAAGAAATGCAAGGAATCTAGAAAACTTGACCTGCACCAATACCCTGGTCTTCATCTGAGTCACACTGGTTTAGACGAAAGATGTCGTGAATTGATTTTAGGTCAGTGAATCGGATAAAATTATAATTATCGTTGTCAAAACGAATTGTTGCACCCCTACTTTTGATGTAGAGAGATCAAACAAGGTTTGATGTTCTCAAAAGTAGAAACTTGTGGTGTTGTCTCCATCATCAAGCAGAAATGAGGTACAATCTTCGTCACTTCACAAACTGTGCAGTGGTCTGATCTGTATTGTGTTTGTGTGCGTGCCTGCCAAAAACTCCACTGTTTCCTATTCTGGCAGGCTTTAGTTTTTCACTGGCAACTAATCAAGCGTTCCCATGATGACCCTTCTGTCTCTTTGCACTAACAGGCCTGCCACCAGATGCGCCTCTGAAGAACACACAGACGCACACACACAAACACAAACAACATACAATATAGAACAAGTTCACATAAACAGTTGGAGTAGATAAAGGGGAGTGGTTTAAAAAAAAAAAGGGGGGAAAGCTGGGGAATTGTCCCTGTGCTGATTTAAACCACACATGTGCAACAGTGAAAGGAAGACGTGTTTCCCAATTGCATGAAACGTTTAACTCAAGGCAATGAGCAAGGCCCCTTACCCCCACAGCTCTCTGGTGAAAATTTCACAATCATTTGGAACTAATATGAAATCATGGCTGTTTTGATTGCTTACCCTTACCTCACCCCCACCCTGTTTCGCCTCTGTGGAGCAGCTGTCTCCAGCATCCTCACGGATCCCAAGGCTACACACACATGGAAACACCATCTGGGACCAGTGTGTGTGCGTCTCACTGGGTTGTGAGCTATGTGAGCAAAAATTCATCATGTCTACATCTGAACCCAGCGGCGTTTGTGTGACTCGCCTGTACGAGTGCAACTTAATACATCTGTGTGTGTGTTAGCACCCTAATGATAATAGAGGCAATCAAGGGTACCTGTTTGTGCGTGTTTACATTTACTTCACCACAACCTGAACACAAATAGAGTTTGTAGGCTGCAAGTTGCTTGAAACAAAATAGATGAATAAATACCACTTTAGTACCATGTTTTTAGGGGTGCAACAGATCATGTCTGAACCGTGATCTACACGGAAACAGTTTGGAACATACGTGTCCCCCAAATAGGCATCTTGAGTTTATTTTATATATAGGATTATCTTCAGTTTAAAGTTATTATTAGTTTTTGCTATGTTTTAGTATTTTATGTTTTATTACAAATCAACATTTTCAAAAAAAAAAAAAATGGTAGGTTATGTTATTTCTGAAAAAGCTATCCAAACTGTGCCTCTAAAACTGATCTTTGTGATCCATTGCACCCCTTCTGTTGTTATAGCAACAATTAATTTTACCACAAAGGCGTCAAATTAAAAAGCTTTTGCCTTTCCATATTTTTTCTTATGACTTCATTGGGTAAAAGGTTCAGATTTGCATGCTATTTGACATTCCAAGCTGTCAAATTCATTTGAAAGTGTGCAGAAAGATGTGCCACACTGATGGAGAAGAAGAAAGAAAAAAAGATGGAAGGTGAGGCTGTGGTGCAGTAAGGCATGCTGAAGCCTCCGTTCTGGCTCTGATGAGCAGCCTCTTAATTACATTTACAGCTACAGTGGGTTGAGCAGAAGTGGAGGAGCGGCCTCTGAGGCCCAAGTGAGGACAGACTGGCAAAATGTAACCAAGAGTCTTGGCTCCTCTATTTAACACTGTAATTAACCCTTTTCTCTCATCAGCTGTCACCATTGCAGGTCAACCAGCACTTTCTCCTCTTACACTCCTCACTCTTTCAACTTACTTGCCAGATTTTTTTTTTCTTTTTTCCACCTTCCTTAATTTTTTCCTCGTACTCTGTGACCTTTCTGCTGCACACATCGTCAATTAGAGGTGAAAAAGGAGAGCTCAAGAGGATGGGTTTTGCGTCCAAAAGAGGGAGGAGTAAGCAACGAAAAAATGGATGCAGGGCGTGCACCTGAATACCTGAAGAGGGATGATGTCTTGCAGAGAAAACGGCTATTTACATATAGTGCGAGTCGGGGTCCAAGAGTGTGTACTTGAGAGTAACAATGGCTAAAAGCAAGTGATCCTACCTGTTGGCCTTGTCAGTGTAAACAGATAAAGTATCACTGGGAAGCCTGACATCTGATATGTAACCAGGAGAGTGTGAGGGGAGCTATTTGTAGCCTCAAGTTTCACAGAAAAAAGAAAAAAAAGTTTGAACTCATTTCTTCTCACTTGTAACTTTCTGTTACTGTCTTGCTGTCCTTGTCCTTTCCTGCACTTCCCACAAGTCAGTTTGAAACATACACAAAAATATGCTTTTTCAGAAGTGATTTACAGTCTCTGCATAGATGCACACACACAAACACACATACACAAAAGGAACGACTGTGCTTCAAAAAAGGCTGATAGATAGTAAACAAGTATGAGTGTAATCAATGTTGTTCTAACCATGGTAAGGAAACTGCACGCCATCGTTTTCATGTTTTATCTTCCTCTCCTGCACACTCGCCAAATGGTGCTGCACTGAAAGTGAAGAAGGGTATTGTTAACAATGAGACAGGGGAAGAGAGAAAAAAAAAGAATGAGGAAAGACAGGCAGGAGGGAGAGTTAGGAGGGAGAATCTATGTGTGATCAAGGCAGAGAAGGACTGATCATGTTCACAACATCAAATTAACCCAATGCATAGGAATAGCTTCGAGGTAAGGGTGGAGAAATGTGAGCCGTTGAAGGAAAAATGTGTTCTTGCAGTGAGGGGCTGTGGACCAGATCAGTGGGGGAGGTAAGAGATGAGTCTAGGGATCAATCATCGAAAAAGTGGTTCATGGGAAGCAATAAAAACCACCAACATCCATCTTGATCTGAGATTTTAGGGGTGTAACGTCTACTGGGCAGATGGCGTCCAGTACAGCTATTATAGATGGTTTCTCATGGTGTTTTTGGTTGAATTGTGGCCATAGTGGGACACAGACTGTGAGCAAAAGCTTCTCAGAGCCTACTAAAAAAAAGTGACTGAAAATGATAAGAATGAACCATCAACATTCTGCCATGTTTAAGTATTGTCAAAAAATCTGGCAAAAAGCTACAAAAATCTTGGTGTCCAAGCATTTCCTATTTTAAAGACCCACGCTGATTGCCTTTGAGCTATTTTTATAAAGTTCCCTCAGGACTTTTGATTTTGATTATACAGTTTTTTCCCCAAAGTCATAAAACGATATTTACAGTAGTTCATTAGAAATTTGTCTTTGAATTGTGGGATGGATCGTTGGTATGGAGCAATCCCGCCCCCTTCCCCTAACCAACTTGGAGCAGGGAGCCTGTGGCCTATCATATTTTCTACATCACAAACAAGCCCATTTTTAAAACAAATGTTTTTATTTGCTCCTAATTCACAAAGTTTTGAATAAAAAAATAGCCAGAAATCCAGTTTTGAGCTTAGCTGTCTTCAGGAAAATGGCACAAGAACATGTTAAAAAGGCCAAAACAGGATTTCTATCAGCGTGGGTCTTATTCCTATGTTCCTGCATGTCTTGGTCTCATAAATTCTTGAAACATATATATATATATATACTTTTAAATGTGCAGGTTTGTGTCACAAAGGTGTAATTGTGGGTTTGGAAGTTCATTTTCAGAGTGTTTAGGGTTGTGTACATCATCAGACGGAAGACATTGGTTTGTGAGGAGTATGGATGAGTCAAAGCTGGATGCAGGCATCAGCTTGGACTTGGATGGTTGGGTGAGAGTCAGACAAGAGGGTGGAAAAGTTTCAGGGTGTTTGCGAAGCTGGAGAGGGGTGGGGGTCTACCTGCATCCATGTCGTTAGGCCACGCACTGGACTGAGAAGAGCTGGCGGCAGGTGAGCGTCCGGGATAGAAAACATCGTCCGTGGGGCTCTCCAGCTCACTGTCATCCAAGGACTTCCTCTTGGTAGAGCTGAGAGGGAAAATTCAAAGAGGATCAAAGGTGAAAAATATTTATACATCATCTTTAGGAACAGGAAACAATAAACTTAGGGGTACAACACTCAGAACTAAAAAAAGGTTGTATGAAAAGGCTTTGTCTTTATGAGAAAAAAACATCAATCTTGCACAGTCCTCAATCAGAACAGACAGAACAAGAAATGTCAGTGAATATAAAAAGGAGGAAACAGAAATGTTAGAAAGCAGACAGCTACAAATTAAAAGTCTAAAGATTGGTCTTTCATTCATTGATATCTTTTAGATTTTCATAACTACCTCCGTGGAAGGTTTGCGTACAACTCCACCTCAGACCTAAAGTGACAGCAGAGGACAGAGGTAGAAAGGAGGACACAAGGAGAAGGGAGAAAGAAGCATCACACATTCATGGAGAGGAAAGCAACAACCAGAAACAGAACACACTCACACATCGAATACAATTCCCCTTCAGGGAAAAGACTTTAGAAAAAACTATTTACAGTATGGGTCTGCCCAAACATGTTAAAAAGTTAACATTAGAAAATCAAAGCAATAGTTTTCCTTCAAAATAAAAGCATTAAAGAAAACAGGCAATTTAATAAAGGACGCAGTGGATAAGCTCCCTATTTGCCTCATTATGTTGACAAATACAAGTTTACACAACAAATATTACACTTTAAAAATATCTGAAATTTAACTATGATTGATCCCTGAGTTGGACAAGATCTGTTGTTTAAAAATCTGTTTGTTTGACATATGAGAAATGCTGAAGCAATTTTTCTAAAATCTAGATAAAACTTATTGAATACACTTAAAATATTCTATGTCATGGAGAAATGTTCTTAGAGTTTATGGATTGGCAAGCATCGTAATTTGCAATGTACTGGAGGAACTCAAAATATCATGGTTTTACGGTATCCTTTTTTTTTTTTTCGAACAAGAACAACAAAAAACAAACAAACAAATAAAAATAAGCAATGCAAATTATCCCATAAACAATCAAAGAGGTAACAAAAATGTTCAGAGTTAAAAAATACAAAATTACATATTGTAATGCACATGTATTTTTGAGAAAATAAGATGCACATTTTTTAATAGTGCTGAGACAGAAATAGAGCAGAAAGACAACTAGAAATAAGGATATATCCCCTAAATCTAAAAGAGTGTTTACTTAAAAAAAAAAAAGGGAATACCTTGAATACTTCCTCTTTTATCAACTGTGACTTTTCATGTATTAGACAAGCATTTAAAAAGAACAAAAACAGCTGAAAAGAGCATTAGGGTAAAATATATATATATATATATATATATATATATATTCAGGTTACAGCCTGACAACATTAAACTTCACATTTTCCTCTCACTTTTTTTTCTTAGTTTTCACAGATGACAAGTTGCCAGATTCACTGTTTGTGAGGAGCCCATATACAATAAAAGATGCACAAGTAAGACTAAACAGAAACTCAAATTTGAAATGCGTAAGAGATTAAGATTGTGCAAGACAGTGCTGCTATTCGATATATTACAAAAAATGAAATAACATAAAAATCCCAAATGAAGTGGTAGAAAATCGCTTTTTCGTTATCAAAATTTGCTTCTAGTTAAATAAAACCATGTGCTAGTTTCACACAGCCGTGCCGGTGCAGTTTGCAACCGCAGTCCGTGGAGAACCTGTTCCAGGAAAACGTACCTGGTGGAAGGAGGGGAGGTGAGGGAGCGCCGCCCTAGAGCCACCTGGTTAATGTTGTAGTAGCTGGGACTGCTGTCCAGGTCAGCCAGCGAAAAGTTAGGGCCTGATGCCGTGGCTACAGGAGCTGGAGAAGGGAGGAAATGTATAAATATCAGTGGATGATATTGAATATACGTTACCAAGATGTTACATTTTTCAGAAGATAAAAATATAAGTTATTTTGACACAAAACTGATGTACTGAATGGATCAAAAGTACAAAAAGTTAAAACAATTGGATATGATTTTGAACTTACTTTGTGAGACTCTGACAAGCTCTGCCACATTCCACACCCCCGAAGTGACAAAACAATCCTGAAAACTCAGGTGTCCTGTACAGGAAGAGCGGTAGAAAGTTAAAATAATAGAAACTCCAGAACATTATGAACAAAGTTGAGTTTTTATGTCAATAGGGAGCGATCTACGTGTTTATATACTCACCATTGGGGGGCGGTTTGATGTCTGTGTCTCCTTGTTGGCTGGAGCTGTCTGATTGTCCAGATTCTAAATCAGAAAAGGAAATCAAGGCAGATGGTTAGGATCTGGTTCACTCGCTTGAAACATGAACAGCAAACTTGATCAACAATAATCATATCCTCATGATGCCAAAAAACAGAGACACTTAAGGTGTGAGAGAGAATAAGGATTTGCGATATGTGAATTCACACATTTGTGGATGACAGCCTTGTATCTAAGAATAATCACTCCCATATCCCCTCTGTCCCTGTGCGATCACAGTGCAATGTTTTCCACTGTGCTGCTACACCATTTAGTATCTAACCAGGCAATCATATCCCTTACACTAATCCCATTTAATACTTTCTTGCTGTTGGGGATTTAGCCTCCATAAACAGTGCACCTTACACACACAGACTTTCACACACGAGCTTTTTCACTCACCCTCGCCTTCCTCTGATTTTTACCTCATGCATTAATACATGCTGTAATCCGTGGATAAACGCAAACTCAGATATGCAGATCAAATGATTAGGTAGAGCATGCTAGTCTACATGATTTAAAGGATTAGAGTATAATAAAGTTGAAGAAAGTTCTTTCTGATAAGATGAAAATGAAAGGTGTTTTAATAAACAAGTCTCAGTTACAATTTAAACATGTGGTGGTCATTGAGTGCCTTTGGAAATCCAGAAAAAACTTTTAAAGACTCAAAATAGCATTTTCTGCACTTTTGAGTATTTCTTTATTCAAATCGTTCTAAATCTGAAGAAAAAGGCTGTTGGAAAAAGCTTGTATGATGTGACGTATAGGTGCTACTATCAGCAGGCCAGAGGCTCCAATGCTCCAATTCATTCAGACGGATCCATTTGTAGACAGATTGACCCATTTACATCTTCCTTTTCCTCATCCAAGTTGGCATTTGGCTAAAACTTTATGGCTGAAAAGCTCCAATATTGCTCGACATTGTTGTTCTTGATTGATAAAGGGTAGGGGTGTCAAAGTCAATCGCACAGGGGATCAAAATCTAAAACACACCTTAGGTCGAGGGGCTGAACAGGGTTTCGTTGAAAAGTTAGAGTCTGTTAAAGATTTTGTGTTTAAGCGTCACCGAAGGATTAAATAATTTTAATATTTTACTTTCCATAAAAATATAATTTGTCAAAATTATGAAAGTTAGAAATAAGTGCAAGATAATATCAGGCCATAAATAACAATACTATAAAATGATCCGGCCCTTGACTTTGACATGTGTTTTAGGGGATATACTCAAGCTGGAGAGTGTAAACAAAGGGATGATGGGAAGTGTGGGCAGGCTTACACCATACCAACATTCCCACCCACGATTCAAAGGCAAATTTGTAATGAACTACTCCTGCTTTGCAGAAACTATAGATAATGACACCAGGTTTTTGATTTTGGCTAAAAATTGCATAAGAGACCACAGGAAAGGTTTTTAAAATGGGTCAAAAGATGGTCGGAGTGGAAGTTTAAGCTAATAGTAGGAGTGAAAGTTCAGTTTGGTCTTAATTTGCAGGACTTGTAGGGAGAAACGGATGCCCATTCATGCCTAGCTAGGCTGTAGCTAGCTAGCACTATCAGAAGAAGGTGTTTATATACAAGCTGTAGGTGATAACAGAGCACACAGACTCCTGCCAGCAGCACTTGCCTTGCAGCCACACTAAGCCACAGATTACTGAAAAGAAACAATAACAGACCTGTCTGCCTACGAAGAACCGCTTATCCACAGAGAGAGGGAGAGGCGAGACAGACGAGAGCAAGAATGAAGGAAAGAAAGAGCAGAGAAATGAAAAAAGAGCTTCTCTTGCAGAATCTCTCACTCCTCTGTGTCTCTCACTGGCCGAGTGTAATCCTGGCAGCCATCTTAGAGCTTGGCAGCCATCTTAGCATTGGCGGTAGTGCCACATTCCAGCTAACTGACAGCACTCTCTCCAAAACATACGTGGCTGTGCCCGTGCCACGCACGCACGCACCCAGACACATTTAAAACTCGCACTACTGCAGGGACCGACACTGAGGTACACACTTGGAGTAAACATACGTGACGGCCAATGAAAGCTGTGGAGAAAACAGCACAAGTTTCCCTGGACTTTTTTTTTTTTTGTCGTTGTGTACAGGACTCACTGTACACACATTTCTCTCAACACTCAGGCCTGACAGTACCATCACGGCGCCTGAGAGAAATTCGATCATTTCTTCAATAAACTGGACAATCGAGCTGACAACCAAACGTAAAGAACCGTTGCTTCAATTAAAGACCAGAGCTCTAGTGTTTATGTTCCTTGATTTACTAAAGCGGCCAAGCTTTTCTCCTTCAGACGGTTGAAAAGTTACTGTAGGTTAAAGATTTTGTGTTTAAGCGTCACCGGCGACACGTAAGGTGTTAAAGGGTTAAATCCTGCGAGAGTGTGAAAAGTCTACAGGTAAATTACACTTTTTGACTTGTTGGAAGGAATCATCTTTTAATTAGTTAAGTTTATGTTTCCAAAAGTGTTTGAGGATTTTCCAAGTAGGCGAAACATTACTGTAGAACATTTTGATATAATCTCGACATATTTATTAAATGTTGCCTCGCTATATTGCAGTACTGTCTGTGGTCTTAAGTTTGCCACAAGATTAGAACTAAGGTACCGGTACATGGGAGAGGATAGACAGGTACAATATGACACTATCTACAATACTATATACAGCACAATATTCTACTAATACTTACAAAAAATAAGTAAATACATTTTTTTAGGGATAAAATAAATACCATATAACTATATGTAAAAATACTCGAATTTGATACTCACATTTTAATTGAATTATACTATACATATGCACAAACTTGCTATCTGTCTTGCTATTTTTTCAGCACAACTTTGTATTTTTCTTTTTTTTAGTGCATTGTGTTCTGCGTCCTGATTGGCTTGTGATCATCAATCAACGTCTTCCACGCCATGTCTTCAATGCAGAGAAGCTGCACATATATAAATCTTCATTGTGATCAGATCTTTGTCTAAATTATTTAATACTGAACTCTTTTTTATAAAAAGATTTGAACTTTAAGTTGAAGCAAGAGAGAAAAGTGTGAAAATGTAATGTTTGAGGAAAGTGTATGAAATGTGTAGAGAGGAGTTTTACAGCCTTAAAACCTCTATTTTGAAAATCTGAGCCTTCCTGTCTAAAAGGTTTGCAAAGTTCCTCCCAGGACTCAAAAATAAAACCATTTTTCTGGGTAATGAAGATTTCAACTTTTGACTTTTGCGTCTTCCTTCAGTTGACGCTGCTCACAGCACGTCACTGCATCACTCAGTTGAAATGAGGGCAACTGATGCAGTTCAGTGAATCACGCAGCTGTACTGAGAAATGGAGGGGACAGGGTGAGAGGGAGTTAAGACAGAGGTCTGATTGCTGGTTATCACTGCTCTGCAAGCTGTGGGCTACAACAGCAGCCACAAACCCCCTCACCCCTCTCTTCGTCGAGTTTCCAAACTGCACATCCAGCCCCTTATCTTCCCACCGCAGCCCCCTAAAGCCCTCCCCCTCAGCAACCCCAGTCAGAGTCCTGCGCCCCCCCTCGTTCCATCAGACGCCCCGCTGCGTCCACCTCTAACAAAAACCATTTTTAACCTCAAATCTAACATCCAGCTCATCTTCCTCTTTAAAACGGAGTATTAAAAAAGGCTCAGTGATAAAACCGAACTGTCACAGAAATAAAAGACTGTTCTCATTTTTCCATCTTTAGTATAAAATAACCATAATACTTTACTTAAAGAAAAAAAAAATCTCACTGAGCTGCAGCTCCTTTAGCGCAATTATCAAAGATCTACTCCAATGAAAAATGTGTTTTTAACATGTGCCAGTTTTCTCACAATGGAGGACTTGTATGAAGAAAATGAAACTTAAAATTTCATTTCAAGCATTTCTTTATTCGAATTGTAAGGAATCCGGGGCAGATAAAAAAAATGCCATTGGATAAAGCCTGGAGCTGTGACATAGAAGCTACAATTGTCATGGTTACTCCACTCTGATGCATCCACTTGTAGACAACTAGATCCATGTACGTCTTCGTTTTCCTCATCCAGCTGTCATCTGGCTAAAGCCATTTTAGTTGCACCAGTAATGTTAGGTTGTGGGGTGTGAGGAGCTGTAATCTAGCGAGAGAGAGTGTGAAGAAAGGCATGATGGGAAACGAGGTAACAGTTCCCACAACTCGGAAGCGAATTTGTAATGAACTTGTCGCTCTGCAGAAACTACAACTAAAAAATGACATTTTTTTGTCTAAAAACGACATAATCATAATTAAACGACCACTGGGAACGCTTTTACAAAAAATAAAAATATATAGAATTATCTGAGTGCCAAAACCATCTCACTTTGATGCATGTTTGAAATAACTTATCCACAAATAATGGAGGAAAAACAAAGTTTTCTAACCAAAAATTCAGAAAACTGTTCCAACTAATTCAGTTTTTATAGCTAATAATCATTTTGTTTTTATTTCTTGTCCCATAACCAAAAAGGGTAAATGAAAATTCCCTCTAAAAACATCCAAATCCACTCGTTTTCAACAACAAAAACATGACTGTTAGGTGTGGCGCTGGTCAAATACTTCATGTGTGATATAATTAGCAGGAGGGAGATTAACAAAACAGGGATATTTAGGAACACAGTGAGCTAAGGTAAATCCAAACACAGCAGCATGAAAGAGGATTAGTGAGCAACACCACCAGTGTTTGAAACTGACTTTTTGACTCACTTACAAATGGGATCTGGAGTCATTTTTCCTGTCAGCTAGAGGGTTAAATTGCTTGTCTAAATCGTAGATTGGTCCTTTAATTTAAACTTGGTTTCTGTGTTTTAAGTTCTGCATTCATTCAGTCTGTTTAGTTATTTGACTTTCTGCTCCTTCTCATGTTTACACCTGGTTTGATTTGCATCCGCCACAGTTGTTTTCCATCCCTTGATTATTCCTCAGTGTATATCTTTCTGCTTTCAGTTGATTCTTGCCATGTTTTAGTTTGTCTTGCCATTATTCTAGTCTGTCATCCTTTTGCGGTTGTTTGTGTTTTTGGTTTTCTGCCCAAACCTTGGCTTTGCTTGTTTCTGTCTCAGTTTATTTGTCAAATTACTGAATTTACCACATGCCTGCCTCTGGTAGACTGAATTTTGCCTTCTTTACAACCACCAATCCTCAAGAAAAAAAAGAAAGAAAAACCCAATTTGAAGCAGAACTGTTTGATTGATGGATTTTTTTGTTTTCATAAATTGTTTTCTCTTCAAACTTTGTTCCATGATAGACACTTCTTCGCTGCTATTTTTTTGGACACATGGAGCTTCTAAGAAAGTTCCACATTATTCTCACCAAAACCAATCGTCCAGTCATATCTTGACCTCTTGACCTGTGTACTACAAGAGCTACAATGCTTATCTAGGGTGCAAAAGTTAAAAAGTACAAGGATTTTAGAACACTGAAAATTTTTTTGACAAACAAATCTTATTCATACTTTCCAGCAAAAATACTCGTGTCCTTAAGGTTTCCTCTTTCTCTTGTCAAGGAAATTATCTTTCTCTTCAGTTCCAATGTCCTTTATTTATGGGGACGCCAAAACAAGTAAGTGAAAAGAACAGAAGTTCAGAAAGACGAACAGAAGGGACATTTCAGCCTTTGCTGTTTATACCAGTGTGAGTGGTCATTGAGAGGAGTGTGACTCTGCTTTGGTCGGGTCCAGCTGTGAAGGATGTTTGCGGTTGTACATTAATGATTGCTGCTGTCACTTGTTGCTGATTGCAGAACTTCTTTACAGGCTCCGGGGCAAATCCCATGACCTTTCCACCACTAAAATAACCTCACTCATCACAGTCTGGACACACCGCTCTGTGTTGAGTTCGCTCTGCTCCTCGCAATGGTTCATCTATCCTTGCAGATTGACCCTTGTAAACAGTTTAACATTCGGTCCATATTTCTGAGGTTTTGATTCAATTTGAGATTAAAAGTTTCACCAATTGTGACATATTATGCTCCAAAGAGATTAAAGATTTTTTATCTTGTATCTCTGCACAATGATGGGATTTTCCTGAACTATCACAGCAGACAACTAAATACTAATCGATTGATCCTATAAGTCCCATTTTTGGGAAAAATGTTAATAACTAAATGCTGGACTGAGAGGAGACATTTCATCTTGAAAGACAAATAATACTGCAGACAACAATAATCTATTGAAAATATGAACGCTTCTTTACTGTAACACATTCATGCTTATTTAGCTTCATAAAACAGGAGTAATCAGGCATATTAGCACAACATGTGAGCAATTAAGATAACCAGAGCATGAAGAACATCACTAAAAGTTCAAATCATAAAATCCGTTGAACTTGCTTGTTCCAAAGCGACACAGACATTTCTTGTTGTGCATTGCTGTCAGTAGCAGAGAGATGGTTACAGTGCCTACTAATTGTTGTCAGTGAGAAAATAATGAGCCTATTTATTAAAAGAAAATCACATTTAAGTCAGCCAATCAACACAAAAAAACAACTTCTATTGAGAAAAATAAGGTATCTTACATTTAAAGACATTCCATAACTGCTTAAATCATTTAGCCAGCAATGGTCAGAGGTCGAGCGGTTGACCTTCGATTGGAGGATCGCTAGTTTGGTTCCCACAAAGTGTCTTTGACCTTGCCCCACATTGCCCCTGGTGGTTATAGATGCTTTTTATCTAATAAATGTAATTAAGAGCTATATAAGTATACACCCTTTACCATAAAACCAAAAACACAGGGTCAAACCTGTCTGGAAGAGTAAAAAAATCCTTTGTGATGGTACAGTTAAGCCAAACACTTTCCCAGTGTGACACAACCCAACAAGTCAGCGTGTGCAGCCTGCAGCCACATCATGCCCATATGTGCGAGTACGCATGTGTGTAACACCACAATGTGTTGATTTCCCTTCTTGTTGGAACAAATGTCAGCTCCACTACTCCCCCCTCCCTATCCTCCTCCTCCCCCTCTCCTCTCCTCCCCAAAACACAGGATAACGTGGTACAGCCTCCCAATTGGGTTTCGCTTAAGAGGTTTATCGGTATGTTGCTAAACATTCTGACCTTTTTTTAATCCTTAATGCGCTTAAAATGTTCCAAACCCTCCTAATCCCCCCAGCTATCCCACACAGATGTTCACTCAGCTCTTTTATTGGAGGTTATTTTTTTTTTTTTCCGGCTTTTATTTATATATTTATGTGTAACTATATACTCAGGTTCCTTTTCGTATTACTCATATTTTTTTGTCACTTGAAGGCATAGGCGACATGCTCAGTCTTTATTGTTGTGAATGTGAGCTGCAAAGCTTCTGTCCTAAAAACATCCCATGTGGTGAGCCAGTGTTTGTTTGACCTTTCAGTGTCTTTCTCTGTTGAATGCAAAATGTATAAATTCATAAGCGAAAAAAAATAAAAACAGCAGCTAAAAATAGTTTGAATATGTTCTGGAATTACAGAATAAAACAAAAAAAGCAGTAAAAAAAATCGAAATATTGTGAAACAAACTTTGATCTAAGTTCAGTCTACAAAGTAGCCATTTTTTAAAAATAAAATTGACTACTAAAGTGAATAATAATGTACAAACAGTAACAATAATGTCAAAAGTAATTTTCTATTAACTCTT
The DNA here is from genome assembly GCF_002922805.2 of Oryzias melastigma. NCBI lineage: Eukaryota > Metazoa > Chordata > Actinopteri > Beloniformes > Adrianichthyidae > Oryzias > Oryzias melastigma. Next base: position 22,916,845 of record NC_050512.1, read on the forward strand.
CTTTTTATCAGTTTCTAGGATTTCTTTCCCTCAACAGTAGTTCTTAATAATATTGGGCAAAATCTAAATTCATTCCCTACTCCTACTGCTCCTCCCTATTTCTCCAATTTTAAGGTCAATTGGAGTTTTAGCCGTGTCCAAACTTGTTTATTTAACGAGGAACTGTAGCGACATCAGGCTCGGTATTCCTCTGCCAGTAAGGTGTCCACATCGCACTTGAGACGCAGAGGAAAAATGCATTTCTTCACGTGGCTTTGCTCTAAAGCAAAGACGTTTACATGTAAATGTAAAATTCCCTGTTTTTGCAAGACTTTTTTTAAAGTTATAAAATGGATGTTATGTGTTTTCTAAGTGCTGGCAGCTACACGCTAACATATACGACTGTAATAATGACATCATCGAGTGGTAATAATTCCCAGATTTGAAGACACTAACTATGTCTAATCCCTAACTACTAAAAAATACATAATACAGGACTATAGTACTCTTAATTTTTAAAGTAATTTGGACGCCATGGTCACTACTGTTTTTTTAAACGGCAAGTATGACGTCACTGTTTTCACAAAGTGAAAATCTAATCAATAAGAGCATTTTATGTCTATTGATGTGTGTTGTGATGATGAAAAAAAAGATTAAAATTACATTTAAACAAATTTTTTTCAGAAATTGTTAAAACGCAATGCATTGTGGTCTATATTTGCAAATATAGGGGGCATTGTTGCACACTGGTTTTTCACAAAAACCTCTAGGAAATTCCTAGGGCACTCAGTTTAGGAATTGTAGATTCAGACAGCACTTCAAAATGGCGAACGCTATATAGTGAGTAGTGAAGGAATTTGAACATAGCCACTATTTTCCCATATCTCTCTGCTTGGAGGGTTAAATATATGGATAAGGAGAAGAATGGATTTGTCTCTGTATTTTTTTTAGGTTTATTTCCTTGTTTCAGGATGAACAGGATGGATTTCTAATAACCCGGGTCAATAGAAAGGGTGCCGGATTGGCCTTTACCATCCTTATTTGCTTCAAAATGCTCCATCAGTACAAGTTACTATCCCTGAAGTTATTTAAGAGTACATATATATGTATGTATTAGGTGTGTGTGTGAGTAATTGTTTTACAGTGTCTGTGTGTGTAAATGAACATGTGTGTCTGTGTGTATTTGTGTTCCTGCATCACACTGCCCCGGTGCCAGGCAGGCCGGCTGTGTTGTGAGGTGGCAGAGTAGGGCTCTGAATGTGTGTATTTGCATCTTGGTGTGTGTGTATCTGTGCATGTGTGTGCGCATGTGTGTGTGGAGCAGGTGTGCCTGGCCGCCCTGCACAGCTTGCTGCCCATCTGTGCTCCCGTCTGTGTGCCGCCTGCGCCCACGCGCTGCCAACAGCACTGCGCTACAGCAAGAAGACCCAAGAGAGAGAAACGCTGAGAGATGAAGGGATAGATGGAGAGAAAAAACAGAGATGTGGAAGGAAAAGAGGAGTTTGGGGGACAAAGGATGAAGGCGAGGGGGACCGAGGCTTTAGAGAATGGAGGATGGGGACAGAAACATAAGTGGTAAAGGAATCGGCTAAGGATGCGGATAAAGTGTGAGGGCTCCGGCAGAATGGGTGAATCTGCGAAGGTGGCGCTGCTGTGTGTGGAGGGCAGGAGGGAGGTGTTTTGGCCGAGTGCCGATGTTGCCCCAAACCTTATTTATTCTCTTCATTCCTTCCTCCCTGTCTCCATTCACCTCCTAACCCCAAACTCACCTTGTTGCTCTGTGGATGCAGGTTTCTGGATCATTAAGTACTCAGTAATGTTATTCAATTACTCTACGGAACCCAGGAACATGGTTCCCTTTTCTTTTTTCACCCAATATGTGTGCTTTGTGAAGCCACCATTGTTGTTTTTGAAGTACAAAACCTATAAATGTGCGGAATATGACTATTTTCCACAAAATATAAAATCTTTTTTTTTAAAAATCTATAATTTTGAACATTTTTTTTTTGCACAGCCAGACTTTACTTTTTCTTGAATTGTCTAGAAAGCACTTGCATGTAATACGCAGGTAAAATCTGCGGTAAACTTTGGTCTGTGGTCAGTCATAATGGGAAATTAAGATTCAAGGTGCAAGTAACCGATCAACAAACGCAGGGAGCGTCTCCTGTCAGACCTGCATGAATATGCATGCAAACATGCAAAAACACACTTGCACAAACGTACTCCAGTTGACACATGTCGGGGAGAGAAAGCACATAAGGCACTGAGAGGAAGTGTCGCTGACTTGGCTCGCTAAAGCTGAATTTAGTCACACTTTCATGTAATAATATTAATGCAAATTCAAAAAAAAAAAAAAAAATCTTGGAAAAGTGTACAGACACTGAATTTATGGAGCAGATGCGTGTTCGTGTGAGTTTAAAACTGTGTTATTTGTGAGAACATTTCATGTATATTTCAGCTGCAGCAGTTTGAGCGCACAACACGTGCGCGAGCGAGTGCATCCGAGGTTGGGGGCCCCCAGCACGGTTCACAACCCAGCCTAACAGAGTGTGAACGTCCTCCTACTGAGCTGATACTGATATAACTGTCCTGTAAGTGGTGTTGACATCAGCATTATTATCCTGTCACCCTCCATCTCTACTCAGCTTAAAGGAGTCAACTAGGGGGGGTGGGGGGGGCCCCGAGCGTATCCAGGGCCAGTGTCTTTGCAAAGCCCTAATCCAGCCCAAATAAATACAGCTGCACAAAGGCCGGAAAGGGAAAAGAGAAGGGGAGCCCGGGGAGGGGGAAGGAAAACGGCTGTTAACTTTCTCCCACTGCTACCTACACTGCATGACACAAACACTGGACACACACACATAGAGGGGACGGCTGCGGTTGGAGGTTATAACCACCAGGTGGCGATTTCCTGGCACACTCAGACTATAGTGAAATGCAAATAAAGCAACAAGTCCTGGGGCCAGGCATCTCAGCCAGCAAGCTCACACTTCACTCTCTAGATTGTGGAGACGTGCAGGCCGTGGAGGAGAAACAGAAACAAAGAGAAGAACATACTTTTGAATCTAGTCTTTTATGAAGATATGGATACTAATGAGACTGGTGGATTTGTTAACTGTTTCATATTAAATCTGTGGTTCCACAAAGAGAGTCTGGGAGTGATAAGAAAACAAGAAAAGCAAAGAGATGTAAATTTAAAAAATTAAAGGAGGAATAAAAAAAAAAACTTTAGAAAAAGACGCAAAGCTGAAAAAATAGCAGATTAAGAAGCTTTGCAAACAGACGCTTTGGGAAAGGAAAAGTAAAGCAGGAGGACTAAGCTGAGTAAAAGACTGGCAAGAGAGGGAAGGGCCTGAGTTGAGACTTCTCCTCCCCCTGTCCTTTTTCCTGCTGGCCTATATACACACTGTAGGTCTTTGTGCTGGAGCTGTTACATGTACTTCCTGTCTGGCCAGCAAAGGGGTGCGTTAAGGTAACCATCAGCCTTGTCCCTTTGCTGGAAGGGTGTCTCTTAAATTAAACTTTATCTTCAAATGTAACCACATGTCAGCTCAGCACTTCAAATGTCTTCCAGGTGTTTTCTGTCCCATGCTGGCAAATTTACTAGGGCTGGGTATCGATTTGATTTACGATTTTTGTATTTTTTCCAGATTCTTTTGATCCTTTCAATTCAATTTGATCCAATTCAATTTAGAGTTTACATAGTTTACACATTTAGACAGTTTTTTTTTAGAAATACATTATTGATGTTACTGATAAGAGTATACAGTGTTACATGGTTTCTCAAAATGAAAAGCTATAACAACAATTTTCAAATCATTAACATTAACATTGTTCTGCTCCTCCTGGAGGGCGTTTCAGTTTGGCCACTAGATGGAGCTCACGCTGTAGTAATACTCTTTTTCCAGAAGAATAAGCAAAGAATGAGCAAAAAAAAAAAAAAGGACTTTAAACCAGTGGTCCCCAAACTACGGCCCGTGGGTCGGATTTGGGCCTCCGAGACCCACATAAAACGTGACTTTTTATTCCACCCTTTTGCAGACTAAACTATGACAACAGAGGACAGACTTTTACTGATTTCATTTTTAAAATGTTTTAATTTTTTTCCTTTCTGTGCAGATTACAGATATGAACTTTTTAAAATTTGGCTATGTGTGGCTTTCTGGAAAACCATACATGTTTATATTTAGGATGTGATTGTTACACTTTTTCTTTTATCCTATAAACCGACTCCGGCCTTGAATCAGGAAAGAAAACAGATTTGTGACTCTCACAAGAAAAAGCTTGGAGACCCGTGCTTTAGACCACAAATGCTTACTTTGAAACAGTTTGGACAAATCATGCCTGTAAATAAATATAGATGTTAATTTAGTCAGCAATGTGTGTTTACTTTGATCTAGAATTAGCATTAGCCGTCCTATGGAAAATTCTATTAAACGTTAGCATCAAGCTAGCGGGCTTTAGCTTTATGTGCTAGATCGATCTCTATTTTTATGGATCAATAATTGAACCATTAAGCTTAGATCAATTTTTTTTTATATATTTACCTAATATTTACCACTCCACTTGTTCTGAGTTTTTAGGGAGTGCCTTTTTTTTTACCCTTCTCCTTAGCATTCCTTTCAAAATACATAAAAGAAAGTGAATTACACTGATGGAAGGATGTTGCACTAGCCCAGTCAAGGACACACTGATAAGAGAATGAAAACATCCTTAACACACAAACCCACACACATGCTCAGACAGTCTCAAAGTGATACCGTGCACGGTTGCCACCTCCTCTAAAAAGCACCACCGAGATAAGTGATAAACGTTTTTCCAGCAGCCAAGCCCGTTTCTCCCGAGGAACATTCCAATGAAAATTTAAACCAAATCTGCCACTTTATGAAGACAGGAATGAGCCAATAAGTCAGTTAGAAAGTGTGTTGGACTGGAAACCAGGAAGCCCAATTACAGGGGAACACTTAAGCTCTTTGCCTCAGAGAAATGGATTTATGAAAATAAAGAGAGAATCCATTCATCTCAGTTTTTCTCAGAAGCATCGCTATTCTTTTGGGAGCACAACAGCCATCTGAAGGGAAATTCTCCAATATAAAGTTACATATTTAAAAAAAAGTATACCAATTAGTAAAACTGCTTCTCTTTATTAAGTCTGAGGCTTTTTAGTTTATTGAGTTTCCAAAAAACACAGATTGTTTCAGACGACGAGTACTGGAGACGGTTCTTTCAGCACATAGTGCGGCACTCAGTGGGCTGGACTCCGACAATATGCATCTCACTGGGAAATATAAACAATACAAGAGACTTAATCATGTCGATCTGTGCCAAGAGGACAGAAGGAGGGTGAGACGCACAAAGTAAGAGGACAGTGGGAGGCAAGAATCAAAAGGAGAGAAAAAAATAACATTCAGGATGTTAAGAACAAAGTAGGAGAGAATCTGCTGCCAAGCAGTACAGTACAGTGAGGAACTTAAAGGAAATGTACATAGTGGGCATACAGAGAGAACTCCTGGAGAGTGAAGTTGATCAAAGACATTACACTGTCAACTTGACAAGCCACAGACACACATGACCATGAAGAACCGAGGAACACGGAGCTCGAGCTGCCAAGCAGTAGTCACCCTTGACCCCTGGCACCGGAGTTGGGGATGATGCCAGGCAGACAGCTCAACACAGAGCAAGTTAAGCAAACATTTTTAAAGTCTATACGCATGGGTGTGTGTGTCTTTAAACAGGGGTGTGAACAAGTTCCAGCCAATCACAACAATATCAGAATACACGAGGCATTAAAGTAAACTTTGACATGTGCAGATGTTCACTCAATAAATCCCATGTCAAAATGCATTTAGGTTGACACTGGTGCATATTTTAGTCTGTGTGGTTCTCTGTTGGCTCCAGAAGTCAGTGCAGGAAAACTGCGAGAGAATAGACACAAATTCAAAGCTAATTCTGTTGAACTTCTTTGATATCACGACTACAAAGCCTCTGCTGCTCTTGGATTCAGTAATAGATTCAGGTACCGTTGCTAAAACAAATCTGTCAATCATTACAAATCAGCCAGTAGCTAAATGTTCACCCGAAGAACACTCTGAACCGAAAACTCAACACTGACAAATTCAAAAAACACTGACTACTTTCCATAAAAAGGACCAATGTGATCCTTAAAGATATTTTTTTTAGTAAATAGTACTGCAATTTTTAACCAAAAGTTCTGCATGTTTTGTCCAATATAAATAGCACATTTTTTGTCAAAAGTGTCCACTGCAACCAGAAGCAATCCAAGTAATGATTACTGTCATTAATTTCCATGAAATACTGATTTCAAATGCATTATAAAGTCATTTAAAACATATCATGTCTTGATAATAGTCATTTCATTTTCCATTCTAATATTTCTCAACTGACTTCCCTCCTATGTGAAAATATAAAAAAACATTTAACTTGCTTGTGTTTTTGAAAAGCTTTACTTGTCATCTGTAGACCTCAAGGTTTCCCATCAGGGCCTAATAGATTCTTTCTTGTGCTACGTTTAAGTCGGCCTCAAGTGACCACTTCCAATGAAAAAGTCAATGCAAATGGACATTAAAGAGACCACTTCCAGAGAAAAGACTACGTAAACCTGCGCATATGTGAGTTTCAGGCTTATGCGCTCAAAACTCTGGTGTTCAGGTGTAGCTAGGCAAGTTTTTAACCTCTTAGCAGAAGGCATCCACATGAGTGGACATCACATTATGGTTAATATTAGCCCTGTGACTAAATGTTTAAAGAAATAGTTCAAATATTAGCACCGGTCTTAAGAGGTTTAGCCAGTTTTTGGCCTCTACGTACAACATGTCTGGCCATTGAGTGCAAAGTTAAACAAGTTGAACTTTGACCAATCAGGGACTCTGATTTGATAGTGATGTATGGGTAGTGTCCCAACAATTTGAAAAGTGATCATTAAGGGGAAATTAATAATTTTATTTTTCCCCAAAAGGAATTCTTTGACACCAAGTCTTTCAAATATTAGAGCTGTGAAAGAAAAAGCCTAGAACAAGATTTACTAGATTTGCACTGCTTCAACATTTCATACCGAGCTTCTTCCAACTGCGAGTAACATATTTTCTGGAGTACACATTGCTGTAATTTGTTTAGCAAGGGGTGTTACTTAAAAAAAAACTCACACACAAATAAGTCGCTTTTGAGTTTAACATAAATAGGCTCATATATTCGTAATTTTTCCCCACAAACAACCAGTTGACCCTCAGTTGTTGTTTCTGCTTACAACCACTGGAGGGTGCTGTATGTGTTTATCAGTATTTAGTGCCAGAAGAAGAAGGCTTGTCCAGAAAAAACATGGAGAATCTGATTGTTTTACTCTTAAACTTTGATATTTTTCTGATTTGCATCAAAACATTCTTATTTTAATTTTTCGGATTAATGCGGAACAGGAAGTCATCAAACTGGGTTACAGAGAGATAGAAAAACAGGTAAAAGCGCCGTCATTTTGACACACCTCCTGCAGTATAGAAAGCAACGGTCGCTATGAGAAAAAAAGACTGAAAGATCTCAAAAACCAAACATAGAGATAAGATAAAAGATGATTTTGTAGATTTTTTTAAATAAATAAACATGATCTCTCTATATCATCTGTATCTTCTGTGCATTTTAAATATGATGGTCAATACTTTGAAGTAGTGATGAGGCGAAAAACTTGAGGGTAGCTTCTCCCACACATGGCTGGAGCGTCTAATTTATGAATATATTTGTTGGACTAATTTTGAGCCTCCAATTTGACTCATTTCAAAGAGGCAGTGGATCTGTGTGATTCAAGTTTGGTGTGAACCTAGCGTTATGCTGAGCTTGGCTGATTTGTTCTGAAACTTCAGACTTTTCTCCTAAAAGTGCGACTTATGGTTTTCTTCTTCTTGGTAAAACATTTTGTGCTCCTGCGACTTATACTCCAGAAAATATGGTATAAATGTAACTATCTGGTAGCTACAGTCCAGTGTAAACACCTTATGCTAAAAGCATGTCCAACAACCGGCGTGTCTGGTGGGTTTGTGGAATTAGGAGTCAGATCTCTATAGCTGCACTGATTAAATGCCAGCTCCATCAAAATCAGAGCTTCATTGGCCTCCGTCTGAAAGTAGGGTAAGCAATGCATTATTATTTTTTTTTTAATCAGGACTTCTTTTTTTACTTTTTGTGGATAAGTGTGTATAGTGAGTTAGGGTGTGTCAGCTATCAATGAAACCCATTGAAAGTATAGGACTGCATAAATTGTTTTAAAAACAGTGTAACTATATAGATCCTGACTCTATCCACACTAACATTTAGACGGACTGCCGATATGTGGACACACAAACCCAATGATGTCACATAGAAATACTGAAGCAGACAGCTAATAGTTTAGGAAAATTAAAGTGACCGCCCTGTCAAAACAGCACAAATGTACAATTCATGCAAAAACGAAACCAGAAACCATTTGGTGATGTTCAAACTGTTTCACCAAAGCACATGCACACACTTGTATCCATTGTGCGGCCCGGTCAGGACCAACAGAGAGAAGGCTGACGGTGAAGGGTGAGGTCATGTGAGGGAGCGGGAGCCAGGCGCAACAGTGAGCATAACGTCAACCCAGTCAGGCCTGTCAGCGAGCGACCCTGTGCTTCTAAGCCTGACTGTCTCTCTGGATGTGTCTGTTGATGTGCATATATGTAAGAACTCCAAGCAGACGGAGTTAATGTTATGCGTTCAGGGATGTGGATAACTTCAAAGTATCAGTGATAGAATTTTTTTTAATGAGAAATTCCAAGTAAGACGCTCAACCTGCAAGTATAGATGCTTTCTTCAAAGCAAGAAAAACAACACATCAAAGAAAATAAATAAAACACAATACATTTCCTTTATAGGATAATGCATTTAAATGTCATTAACATTGTTAAAAAAATAAATGAGTTCCGCTGTCTCCCATGGAAAGGGCGGTCATGAAAAACGCAACAGACAAATAATGCGAACAAGCTGATCCAACACATGGCGATGGTGGTAACCCTAGCAGCCAGCACAGCTTCCAACAGCTTGGAGTTCGAACAAACAAGTGAGGGCACCAACACAGGCAAGTATATAAACCAGTCAGGATGTAGATGTACAATAAAGCAGACCACCATCTGTCAGTTGTATAGTGACTCACTGGGGAGCTGCATGGCAGCCACGTTGGGTCAATCGTATGCCAACGTTTGTGTGCAAGACAGGCTAGGCTTGAATGACTGAGTAATAGATAAAAACAGACAGAAAAGACAAATGGATAATGCGCTATATGAATGTACACCCACGCATTTCTTAACCTTTCAGCATCTTTAGTCTGTGTCCGAAAAAGAGCACTCAGTCTGGGGAGAGAACAGCAGGCAAATCTAAGCCTTCTTCCAGACTACAGAGCCTCACAGTCTTTTCAGAGTTTGGATCGCAGATAAAGCATGTGTGTGTGTGGCTGCAGTGCACAAGTCACCAAAGCGCCACACACGCGCATCCCATTTGTATCTGTGTAGATCTCTGTCCTGCTTGTCTGCTTTCTTTTGCAAGTCCAAGCTAACTCCCGAATATCTTCAGAGAGAAATCAGATTCATACAAATCTGATACAAACTGATTGACTGTCCAGCTGGACATGTGTGAACAAACAACCATCATCAAGCCTAAGCGCTTAGCCTATAAGCCCATCCCGCTTAACATCTTGTCTCTAATTCTAATTCTAATTCACTTCCTTACCACAATCACTCCACACATCATCCCTGTACTCTGCCCCGGCTAAGCCACTGGTACACAAACACACAAGATTTGAGCGCCCACATGAAAACTTCTCCATCCTTTTTACCAGAGTACTGTACTACTAATACATAGAACATGCTTTGCTTATTTAAAGAACCTCATCAGTAAAATTACTACTAAATCTTTACTTAACCACAGCATATTAAACCTCCATTTACGATGTTTTTTTGACTCCAAGTGATCCAGCAGACACCAAACTCCACAAAAACATCTGTCGCCTTATTAAAATTTACTGGTAAGAAAAAAAAAAAGAGAAAAAGCTTTAAAAATGTTATAATTTTACCAATGTTTTCATTTACGCTATGTAGGGCAGTAAAATAGGAAGCAGTGGGTGTGCTGGGGTGGTGATTGTATGCGAGCTGATCCTCCTGTAATCTGATCAGTGATGTAATGCAGAGTGCAGCCACTATAATATGTTACATAACCTTATAAAAAGCTTAGGTACCAAGGGTTCGGAGGGTTCAGTCTATGTGTGAGTGGCTGCTTTGTCAAAAAAAACAGATGGTTAAAACGGAAGATAATTTAACACTGAATGATATAACTTTTTTTTAATTACTTTCATGTGATTTGCAAGTATTTCTCCTCAATAAGTATTTATATGAGATTACTTCTACTTTTTACAAGTTTTAACCAGCTTTCAATTCTGTTTTTCCCCCTAACTACCATAGTTGCATGCAGAACACAATAGCAACACTTAACTACCGCCATAGAAATAGAATAAGCGAACTCGACGTAAACCTCCTTATGGTCTAACTGTAGCTGAGAGGAAAGAAAACGACAAAAGAAAACTTTTGATTTGGTGGTGATTGGCAGCTCATGTAAACACGGCAGCAGTTAGAGAGCCACAGGAGAGAGGGAAAGAACTGAACGCTTGCCAAAAGCTGCAGCGGCGAGCGTGGCCTCTGAGAATGATATACATGTGCGCATATGTGATGGAAAACGTGTTTGTATTGTATGTGCGGGCATGAATGAGTGCGTACGGTATATGAACACGTGTGTCTGCTTAACGTGTTTATGTGACAGAGAGGGGGATTTTTAAGGCTTACAAAGTATGAAATAAAAAGTCAAATTTTGAAGTGATAAACTCGGTGCACAAAGAAGTGGAAAAACGATAAGTTTGTGGGAAAGGAAGCTACAGATTTGGTTTTTCTCAATGAAGCAACAAGCACCTGATTCAAAGAGAAAGTATTACAGAGAGAAAGCTGAACAGAGTTTTTGTGTCCAGACGTCAGGGGTGGACGACACCGCGAAGAGATTAGGAAACTAAGATGTTGCTCCTAGCAGAACCCAAGGAGGAATCAGACAGAAGAGGGAGTGTGAGAAAGTGTCTGGAGAATGGGAAACCAAGAAGAAAGATGAGAAACCAGGGACGGCAAAGGATGAGGAGAGACAAAAAGCATAAAAGTGAGAGAAAGGGAGAAACAAGATAAGGAAAGAGTGGAAGAGACAGAAACAAAGAGAAGCATGAAGGCTTGTTTCTGGTGGGACTCCAAGAGCCAGCATCTGTTTGGCTTGCGCTCAGAAAAGTCTAGTGTTTCAGCCTGAAGCGCCCGGGGGAATGCTATTCCAGGCTGCATGGGCTTCTATGAAAAACAGCTTTATGTGGAAAACTGGAGATGGAGGGAACTGAAGAAGGAGAAGCAACAGGGAAAGGAAGGAGAGCAGAAATTGAAGGAAGGGATGGAAGGTGAGTAACACATTTTGGCAGCTTACAGACGGATAAATAACAAGAAGACAATCTATTAAAAACCTTGTGTCTTAAATAAATACAAACTAGAGTTCAGTCCAAACAAAACAACAAAGTTCTGAAAACCCCAAGAGTGTGGATGTGTAGTAATGAGACAACCAGACACAAAAACAGACGCACACAGAGGATTTTTGTCCCTCCTTAGCATCTGGGTGAGGACATCTGTGTTGTGGCTCTCGGCCCTGGGCCTCCTCACCTGTCAGTCAGACAGCTGAAACTCCCCGAGGGACACCAAACAGCTGGCAGACAGGTGCTACTGCTGTCCATCTCCAATAAACCGCACCTTTGTGCGCCTGTGTTTGTTTACGGACATGCGCCTCGGCGCTCGCCGGGCTGCGGTTTCTATATGCAACATAAAATATATGAGATAGCGTCATTTTGAGAGGAACATAAAAGTGCGCGGTCAATAAGTATCTGGCAGCAGAGGCCAACCGACTGCGCAAGACGTGATGTATGATGTTAGTGCAGAGCGCAAGTGTGCGCTTGTGTGTACGTGCTGGGGGGAGTTACAGTATTAAAGCCGAGCTCTGGGCCTAATCAAAAGCAGAGTCACTTTCCCCTGGAAAAACAATGAGGGAAAGCAAAGTTTACATGAGCTAATTGACAGAGAGACGAGAGGAGGGATAGATGGATGGGCGAGGGGAGGAAGTTGGAAGGGAAGAAAATAAACATGCAGAAGAGTTACGGCATGCATGGAATAATATATATAGCATTGCTGGTACGATGCATTAAAATAATGAAAATATGCTTTTAATTACCTCCTTGCCACCCTCTATAACCCTGTTTTTGACAACACTCTTTCATCTTCTAGTATGCCTTCAAATGCAATATACGACCGCTCTCCCACACATTAAACGTTATTACTTTTATTCAGGTTTATTGATTTTAAATGAATCACACAGTGGAGTCTCTCATCACCCTCTTGATCTCTCCGCCACTCTCTTTTTAACTCCAGCTAGATCCGACTGGAACGCATAAGCCTGCACTATCCCTGCAATATCAGCTTTGGGGGGATTTCAGTCATTTTAGGGCATTTCGCTTGTCCAGGCAGGATTGATGTTGAGTAAAGTCAGTGCCCAAAACCGACAAGCCTGCTGTAAAGCTCTTTAGATTGGTAGGGGATAGACTAGTGAGAAGGACATACACACAGACAGGCAGATGGTTGCAGGTGGTTTTTGACCACAGGCCTTAAAATTCTTGAACTAATGTTGAAAGCTTCGAAAGGTCGTGCCAAACCCTCGTGTTTTTCTTTTTGTTCCTCTAGTTTTACTTTAAAACTACTTAAAGACCCATTTTAAATCATTTAAAAATCATTCTCAATGGTCTTTTAAAAAATAGAAATAAAAAAACTTGTATTGCAAATTTCATTTATTAGAAATTCCCCTCTGAGTTGTGGGTGGAACTGTTGGTGCACAGGAAGCCCACCCCCATTTCCCATCATCCATCCATCTCTACCGTCAGCTTAGAGCCCTTTATAGTCTCCAAAAACTTTAGCAGTGCAACAAAAATGGTGAGCAACATTGAAGCTATTCAACCGTATGAGCCAGCTTGAATGAGGAAAACAAAGACATACATGGATCTTTTTGTCTACAAGTGGATGCATGACTTATGCACGATTTTCCTTGGAGTGGGTCTTTAACATTTTCTTGGGGAAAAAAAACTGTAAATTTACAATAGATGCAAAAAAGCCTGGATGTAAATATTTAGAAGACAAAACCATCAAAATTGTCTCACCATTTTGAAGTATGCCTTTATAGTTTTAGGTCTAAAACTGCATCTTTTTTAAAGTTAACCAACAGTCCAGTGGAGAAGTTGCATTCAGCTTCTATGCTCTACATATCTGGAACAAATTTTCAGAAAGCCTTAGATCAGCTGAAACAGGTTCAGGGTAGACCCACCTGCTCTCAGCTGCATTTGATTTGTTCTTATTCATGTTTACATCCGCACTGCTACTTTAAGCTTGGTTTATATTCAGCGATTTTGAACTTTCTTTCATTTTTTATTTTACTGCTAACCATGGTCTGGTAAAATACCTAATTCTGATTGGCTGCTGGGTGTGGATTAAAAAGTGAGTATGCACAACTAAAAAAGAAGTTCCAGTCATATTGCCTAAATGTTCTATACCACCTACTGCGCAGGGTTCTTTAAAACATACTTTTTTTTATTTTAAGAGTGGGGAAAAAAGACGTTTTTCATGATTTTTGAGAAGGATCTATGCAAAACTAAAGCAAAAAGATATCAAAGACATCATCTATACGCAGATATAATTAATGAGTAGAAATTACAAGAAAAAAAAGTTTTCAAACTATTAACCTCCTCATAATGTGCATTGTTGGCTTGGAACAGAGGTGGAACGGTTGTCAAAAGTAACACGTCTCTGAGCTGAAACAAGATATAATCACAAAGACAAAAAATGTGCAGGTGCAAAAGGAAAACTGGCAGGATACAGTGACTTGAACTGCTCCAGCAGCAACGCTTTTGTAAACCAGCTGATTCTGCAACACCAGAGAGTTGTTAGACACTGCACACTTGTTCAGTGTTGTGCCACCTCTTTTGGCATAAATGAACAAAAGAAAAGAAAAGTTGGTTTAATTATAACTTCCCTTCTTTGTAATAATAGAGTCTGGATAAAAATGGCTAATGGAAGCACCAGTGACAAAAAGAAAACTTCACTTTCTGTAATGTTTTTCATCTCCTTACTTAAATTGAAAACGTGATACAAAACCACTCATACATGTCAGTGAACTTTCTTTATTTATCTATTGTAAAGCGTTCCCAGAGGTATTTTAATTTTGATTATACCGTTTTCACCCAAAATCAAAATATCAGTGCCTTTTTCTAGGACATAGTTTCTGCAGGAGTTTATTAGAAATTCACCTCTGAGATGTATGAATTGAGTAGTGAGCCTGCCCCTGCTTCCCGACATATTTCTGTTTACAGGCTAGTTTACAGCCCCAACCCAACAAAAATGGTAAGCAATATTGAAGCTATCCTGTCCTACAAATTTTGAGTCGCACATGGATCTATTTTGGGGACACTGACTGCTACAACCTTTTACTTTTTTTCTGCTCCTCGTTCGTAGTGTTTCGAATAACAAAATATCCAGAATGGCAATTTTTAGCTTAGTTTTCATTATATATGTCCTCCATCATGAGAAAAATGCAACAATAACATGTTAAAAACACAATTTTCATTGGAGTTTCATTTGACTTCCAGGTTTTTCCTTCAGGCTTTGCCACAGTAAAATATGTCCTTCCACTTATTCCCATCTTACTCACACAAACCATACTTATATCCTTCTTCTCTACCTCCTTGAACCTCTTCTTCTAGGCCTCCTTCTTGGCAGCTCATCATCTTTTTACCAAACCATCTCAACTTGGCTTCCTCGGATTTATCTCCATGATCTCCATCAGGAGCTGTTCCTCTGATCCTATTCATTCTTGTCACTTCCTTCTTATTGACTTGTGGAATCGGTCATTTTCCATTTCTATCCTTGATCACCTCATCATTCTTCCATCTCTGCCCTGCCAACCTGTACACATCCATCTCTCCATTCTTTGTGTCCCTATGCATCATTTTGTTTCACCTTGGCCACCTCCATCTCCTTGTACTCCTCTCTGCTCTCTTCTGTCTCCATTTTTCTCAGCCAACCTTCTCCATTGAATACCAGTCTTGACACAACCTTCTGCATTATCCTGGACTTGGGACTGGCGTTGAAAAGCACTGGGTTGTACTCTCTTGTGGCGACATTTTCATTTGGCACATATAACAGAACTAAGACGTTCTTCTGTTCTTCTGCCTTCTGTTGTGTTCCAACAATCATTCCATAGACTCTACATCATATGGTGTGATGGTATTTTACACACTTAAACAGATGCACTTGGTGCATTAAAAAAAAAAAAAGCACTCAAAGTGTGTGGAAGATTTGTAGCAGAATGTATCCAAATAGAGTTCACACTTGCATCCATTGAGCCATATGGGCTTTAACATAAATTGCTTGGGATTAATGAGTATGTTGAATAGAATGTTTATAGCTCCATTGAAACCATATGCATTCATCAACGCTCAGTTGTATGATTTCACTTATGTGTGGCCTTGGTTTAAAAGCCCACACTTTACACTGCTTTCACTTAATGCATACATTTAAAAAAAACCTTTGTCTCATCGCTTCTTACTCTTGCTCTTTCTTTAAAAGGCTGCTGCATTTACAGTTTTCCAGGAAAAAACCCTCAAAGACTGAAGAAAAAAAAACAGAATCTGCACCCAATAGTTTATTTAAATGGGAGAGAAAATTCCACATCCTGTAGGAGGGAATGTTTATCTCCGGAAAAAACTACTCTTTCTATATACCATGAAAAAAAAGCAACAAAGAGAATAAAACAAGGAAGAAAGCATTAAAAAGTTCCTGAAAATAATCAAAAGTAATGTTTCTCAAGGAGATGAAACTCTTGATATACAGTAATAGGTCACGGCAACAGCAAGCAACAAATGTTTCCAACCGAGTCTAATATCCAAGCCTAATGTTTAAGAAAAGATCTGCGTGAAGTCAGAGACATGCTGAGGGCTTGTGGCAGGCAGCATCATTCACACAGGCACTGATGTAATCCACTGGGGGGTTCTGTGGCGAAACTACTGACACCTTGATTGATCAACCCTCCCAGGGCCAACGGGCAATAAAAGAAAAAAAAAGATACAGAAAAAGAATGAAAGTATATGGTTAATTGTGCAATAAGAAGTTGATGAAATACCGTGCAAGAGTTCATAACAACAGCTTTGTGCTCATTATGGCTCTGTCTCCTTCTAATCAATGTTCGTGATCAATAAGCTTGTGCCAGACTGTTTCAGCTTAAGCTGGCAAGTGAAGTTTAATACGCAGCCAGAAATCACAGCGTTCAGCCCTGGGCATAAGGCCCAGTAAGGCCTTTTTATTAGCTCTTGGTCTGAACTAACAACTGCATATCCTCCTGCTTTGGCTCCTTCATTGCTGATAGCGATTATTAGGGCTTATTGATTAGCTAATGGTGAATCAAGGCTACCAGGGATTGTTAAGAGAGGATTACTTTCAGAAGTAACAGGGATATAGAGGCTATGATGACAACAGCGGTAATACTGATGATGGGAGCAATCGCTTTGGCTGGGAAAGTGACCGAGAGGATATGCGAAAGGGCAGAAATGGGCTTTATGATTGTTCTTAAGGCTTTGGAATTACAAACTAATACAATATTACATGAAAACAACATCTGCATCTGTTTGGATTTTTGTAAACACTGCAAAATGTGAAGGTTTAACATGAAAGCATCTAAACAAATTGTGTATTTAAATTAGGAAAATAGAGAGAAAAATACTACGGGATGAAGTGCCAGAGCTTCTTTCTACAGTTTGTAACAAAGCGAAAGCTCAAAGGTCACAACGACTACTTGAGATTGAACGCAACGGTGCAAGTTGAGTCTGTCAAACACAAGGAGGGATGACTCGCTCAGATTAACTCTCCTCTGGCTTTCAAGAGAAGAAAAAAAAAACACAGATGCATACCCCTCCGCACTTCCATTTGTCAGAGATCTATTCCTGCACTTAAAGCAGACATCACACACACAGAAATTAGCACTCTCGTGCGCACGGCGCACACACGAACGGCTTATGCTACCTTTGTCACCTCCCACACGTTGGTTATCTCTACCGACACAAACCCACAAGATTCCCTACCCAATTTCCACGCATGAAGCATAAATGGAGCTGTAAGCAGGCATTAAGCCTGACGGGGAGAAAAGCAACACAGGAAAAAATAAAAAAGTATCAGTGCCGGAGAAAGCGGAGGGATGGATATAGGTA
Source organism: Oryzias melastigma (assembly GCF_002922805.2). NCBI lineage: Eukaryota > Metazoa > Chordata > Actinopteri > Beloniformes > Adrianichthyidae > Oryzias > Oryzias melastigma. The sequence goes on from NC_050512.1 coordinate 22,934,201, forward strand.
GTATGGGAAGTGGGAGGGAGATGGTGTTGGGTTTCTAGTTTATTACTTCATCTTTACTTCACAACATACTTATTCAAGGGTCTTTTGTTTGAAAGGGTACATATTGCATGACGGAAAAACCCACTATAAACTCTCTGAACTTTAAAAGTGTTGCAAACCCAACCAGATCAAAGAATGTCCAGTAACTAGACAAAGTTTCATCAACAATTCCAGGGTTGTCTAGAGTGTAATCGTTCTAGTTGCAAGTGCAATCTAATTTCTCAATAGTGTGACCAAGAAAAATCCCAGGTCACACCAGTACACCCAGTGACTCTGAAAGCCTCCTTGTGGTTTAACAGCAGACACACCATTAAGCCCATATTGTGGTCTAGACCAATCAGAGATAATGAAAGACAAAAGTCCACCTCTGATTGGCCGGGGTCCAGGTTTTTCTGTGCGTGGGGTCTGTTTGCAAATATTGTGGTCAGAAGGAGGAGAGAGTAGGTATCCGAGCACGATAAACAAAGTGGATGAAGCCTCAGGTAATGAGAGTAGAATAAAAGAAATAGTTTTTTTGAGAATGTTCTGTATGAAATTTAGAATGACTTGGTTTCACTGATTCAGTTTTTACTCTGATTGCAGAGCGGCGTGGACTCATAACAATGGTGCTCATAAAAACCTGTACATTGTGGGGGTAATATTACACTTGTTGACATTTCTTAGGTTTTTAGGAGCTCATTGAAAATTCTAATACAATTGGAGTTAAAACACTGTAAAAGTTCAAAGCATTTACAAACACATCAGCAACATTGGCCGTTTTAGACCATATTGTAGCTCTATTAAACTGTACTGTTAAATGCAATGCAGTTGAAAATGTGGGGACAACTAATATTTGTCAAAAAAGTTGAGCACCAGTCAAAAAAGATAGTCTAGAGCCCTACATTCTCTATATGTTCATGTCATGTGTTCATTTTGTCATTTACATTGGTCCACTGTATAAAAAAATATCTTAACAAATACAAATTTTTACATAAAATTGACAGATTCTGCAAATATTGTGAGATGTTGGAGATAGTGTACATCAAAACTGAGTTCTTTTAGTTTATTATCTCTTCCCTTGGCAATCCTTCTTTCCTTTCTCCATCAGTCTGTGGCAAATTAACTCCTCTTACTTTTTTTTGGCTAATTTCCTAAAACGCACTCACACATCTACACCAAATTACTCACACATTTTTGCTGAAGACAGAAAAAACCTGTTCACATTTGTCTCTGTAATCTAGTTGCAACACATTTTTGCTTGCAGCTAGTTGGGATTCTATTTCTTTCTGACTCTTGATTAAGACATCATTTCCTGGAGCGGGTGAGATGCACCTTAAACTGGTTTCTAATGTGCACCCTACATGCATAATTCACAGGTATCAGGTTTCATGCAATGTGTTATAAACATGGTTATTCAGTTTTTGAGGTAAGTCACATTATTCTTATTTTTTAGTATGGTTTATTGATGTGCAACATTTTGAGAGGAGCAGAGCGGTGAAAAAGTTAATTAAATTATTGCTTTTAAAAATGCTTTCTGATTAAAATGTATGTATTTTTCTCTTTTTTGACTTGAATTTTTCAAAATGTTGTTTTGATTATGGTTTTGATTGTATTGTTTTGATTCTATCATACCATGAAATCAAGGGAAAGTTATGCACATAGACATATAAACACAAGACAGATAATCTCTCATGTCAACTACTAGATTCTGGAAAACAGAAATGAAGCTGGAAGTGAGCAGAATTCACCTCGTCGTCACTAAATCTACCAGAAATCGAAAATTTTGCAAGACAAGGCAAAGTTTAAATCTCCATTGGCTTCAGCCCTTGGTCAAATGCAAAAGCATTCACCAAAATATACACAAATTGTGCATCAAATTCTAAAACAATTAGGCCCCTAGGAATAAATCAATATATAAATGTTCAGGAACTAAAACGTACATAGGTTTCTTTTTGGTAAAAAGTTTAACTTTTGTTAACGCAGAAGTCAATGGAAAATTGTTCAATTTTGATGCCTGCCTCTAGTGGTCTTTGGAGGAACTGCAACTTTGTTATTTGCAAATTTGGAAATGGAAAAATATTACATATCTTCATGGTGTACCGACAATCTGATATAGTTTACAGAGTTGACTTTCGCTACAAGGCTTGTCTGGAGACAAACATAAAAAAATAATAGTTTCTTTTAACTTTCAGGATCTGATATCTGAAAATCTCTGGAAACTTGAAGCGTTTAACTTTGAGATAACAAAAACATCAAAAGGTAACTAGATATTATTATCAATGCCTTTGAAATAGGAAGATCTGTGTTATATTTAGCATATTTTATGTTTTTTCGCTCAAGAATATTCTGCTGATAAAAAATCCAACAACAATCAAAAATAACACCTTTGTTAGCACAACTGCAGAGAGACACAAGAATCTAAGTTTTACGTAAAATAATCTGATTATGAAATTTTGGAGCCTTGCTGAGAAGATTAAACACAGAAATCATACCTGTGTAGTAGATAAGGATAATGATCTGAACACTAAAAAATAAACAGTTGTAAAAGTCGTTCTGGTCAGAGAATTCTCCTGAAACTGTCTACAGTTTTGTTGTAGCAAGAAAAAAAAAAAAAAAAAAAACAGCAGATGCAGAATCTGACCTGTTCCAACGCCACACGCTTCAGTTCTGCAAGCTGTTTACATCACATGACACAGTGACATTCACGGGCACAGGTGAACATCAGACAAGAATGCATTTATTCAGCAACAATAGGTATCACGTCAAGTTGGCAGAGGTCAGTGCCACATTAAATGATTAAACCCATCAGCAGGTTGACGGTGCAGCTGGCAACAAAAGAGCATTTCCAGGGCTGAAAAATATGGTACGACGATGAGGAAGATATTAAATATGTTGGACCAGAGACCAGCATTTCATCTGATTCTGGAAGTCAGACAAGAAACAGAAACGGTAGAGTTGAGTTGACTTACCTTTTGATTTGCACAGATGCATTTATCTTGTATGTTGAGTTTGTTTTTGTACAAGTTGAAGTCTTTGTCAGACAGTTAAAGACCCACTCCAATGAAAGCTGTGTTTTGGGGGTTTTAAATGAAGGTGTATTTCTTTACTAAAACTGTGGTGAATCTAGAGCAGACCAAAAAGTACAATTTGAAAAAGCTTATATTTGTTATATAGAAACTACAATCGGCAGACCTCAAGCTCTCAGCTCCGCTCCATTCCGATGCATTCACTTGTAGACAAAGGCCAACTCCGAATTGATTCTCTACCCCTCTAAATACATCTTATTGCTATAATTTTTGGGGCATTTGAAGCTGTAGCGCTGTCCAAAAGTGCCTTTTCAAGGAGGAGTCGTATGGATTTGGTCCTGGCTAACCCTCCACCGGTAGGGTGATGTGCATTGAACTTGTGGCGCATATTTCTTCAAGAGGGTGTGCTCTGAAGTACAGAAGTTTAAATTAAATGTAAGTTATGACTTTTTATTTTTGCATGACTTTTTAAAATGAGAAAACCAATGCAATGTAATTTCTGAGTGCTGGCAGCTACAAGCTAATGTTGATAACTGGAAACTAATGATGATGTCATCAAGCGGTAGTAATGTCTGATTTTGGAGACACTGGCTATTATCCAGCCCTAATCCCTGGGTAATATATAACTATATACTGCAGCACTATCTAGTGTAATTCGGACACCATGTTCACTACTTTTTTTTTTTTTTTTAATGCCAAAGTATGGCATCACCGATTTCCCAAAGTGCATTTTACAAAGCCTATTAATGACTCCACCTTGTTCTATTGATGAAAATGTTGATAGTTTATTTAAAAAATTACATTTAAATAAAAAAAAAAAACAAAATCGCAAAAATTGTTAAAAAGCAATGAAGTGTAGTTTATATTTTCTAATGTAATGAACATCAATGCACATTGGTTTTTTTGCAAAGACTTCTGGAAAATTTCTAGAGTATTTAATTATAGATTGCACTATAAAATGACAAACACGCTATATAGTGGGTAGTGAAGGAATTTGGTCATTGCTACTATTTTTTCCGCACATCTCTGCTGGGATAGGGATAGGAAGAAGCTGTAGGGGTAGGGAAGCAATTCAGATTCGGCCAAATAGATCCATGTACGTCTTTGTATTCTGAGCAGGCATCTGGCTCAAAACTGTACGGCTGGATAGCTCCAATATTGCTCGCCATTTTTGTTGCACCGGTAATGTCTAGGGGTGGTGAGGGGCTGTAAGTGAAAGTGTAAAGAAAGGGATGATGGGAAATGAAGGCAGGCTTACTCCCAGCCAACAGTTCCGCCCACAACTCAAAGGGGAATTTCTAATATATTTTTTAAAATTTTGTCTAAAAATTACATCATAATTAAAAGATCTCTTGAAACGCTTTTGGGACTTAAAGAGTAAAAACCCTTTTTTCTGTAACCTTGGAGCAGAAGTTATCTCTCAATTGACACTGGTCCGTCTGTATGTCAGCTGCCCTTTTCCTGACCCAGTTAGTCGCTAAGAGGAAGGAGTGATTAGCTGCAGGAGCCCACCTGCTCTGACTCAATAGAAGCCCTCACACAGCCAGCTCACCAGAGTCAACAGAATTTTAATCACATATACAAAAACACACTTGCACAGACAAAGGCACGTGTGCAACATGCAGTTGAAAAATTGCTCGCACACTCGTGCGGACAATTGCGCCTGAAGAGATCGCTCCCCCTCTAACTCACTTTCATCCCGACAGAAAAGAGGAAGGAGTCAGAGAAGTGATAAAAGCCCAGACAGCAGCGAAGAGGGGGGAGTGAAAAGGGAGAGAGAGGTAGGAAGGAAGGGAGGAGGAGCGTTTCCTGGAGAGACAGGGTAGGCAGGATATGCAGAAGGAGCAGGAGGAGGAGAAGGAGGAGGGGAAACACAGGGGTGGCTTGTTCCAAGCAGAGGTTGTGTCCTTACGGGGGCTCTGTACATGCTTGGGTCAATCATTGCGGAGCAAAAACACTGGTTTGCCATTTCCTGAACTACAACACAAAGCAGAGGAGCAGAGTGCATCAAAAACTCAAAGGAAAACGCTTCGGTTTTGGAAGCAATCTGGATTCAGAAAAGTACACAAAAAGAAAGGCAAAGTTTCCAGTAATAAAATATCACCCTTTCTTCATATTCTCCCTTTTCCGTCTCCGTCTGCCTGCGTTCTTTCTTTCTACTCTTTATCTATGAATCTCTCCTTCTCCCAGCACAGTCAGGCCTGTAATAGAGCCCCCATTGTTTGATGAAGGAAGCAACAGGAACTCTACCCTGTTAACCTATCTATGTCGGTATGTGCGTGTGAGCCTATACATATATTTCAGGAAGGCACATGTCAAAACATGTGGTTATGTACATAATGTATGGCTGGCTGTGGCGTGTACGTGTCTGATAACAGCACAAGTTTCTTTTCCGGCGGACTCCCTCTTTGAAGTGTAAGCAAGCATGACATTAGGCTTTACACTGAACAAGTGCTTCTCTTCATCGCCTCTTATGACCACAAATGTCCCTCATGCCCTCCAAGTACTCTCCATCCGAATGTGACCTCCCTCTGCTCGGTCTTTTACGCTCATAAATGCAGACTTATTAAAAACTGTACTGTAACATTTAATTTTCACACATACTTCCTTTATCCTGCCCTCTAACCCCATCTGCAACACTCTCTCCTTCTTTTCTGTGCTGTTAATACCCCCATCGCAAATTTCCAAATGCCCTCGTCTCGAGTTGCAGGACCTGTCTCTCATGCTCTGTGTGTGTGAATGCACACGTGTGACGCTCCATTAACTCTAGTGGTGACAGGCCTTTGATGCTGCCTTCGCTCCTTAATCCCAACACTGAGGGAGGGTGAAGGGGGGAGCCGAAGGGGGAGGCAGACAGAAAAAAGACTTGAGGATCAAGTTGAAGTTCAATCTCGTAATTTAAACATTGATTTTTAGATTTAAGGTGGAATAAGTGACTTTGTTTTAGTATGTATTCACAAATCGCAAAGACATTTTTAAAATTACATTGCAACGGTGTGAACTGTCTAATGCAGATCTAGAAATTAAAGATCTATTGTGAATCAGCATTAGACAAGTATCATCACAACACGTACAAAAACAGCAAAATAAAGTTATTACGTGAACCGTAGCTCCATGTCTGAAGAGGCCCTGCTGCACTGCAGGAGTTTGGACACATATGCAACATGCTTTTTAATTTAAAGTCTATGCTAATGTGCATTAAAGCATGGTTCGGGCTTCAATGTTCAAAACTTTTGCATTCATGTACAAGTTTCTACAACTGTTTTCAGGCTCTACATCCAAAAAATAGCCACTGAATGTGTATTAAACCAGGTCAAACTTTGACCAATCAGAGACTCAGATTTGGTAGTGATGAATGGATGGTGTTCCTTACAATTCACACAAGTGCATAACTGTTTGAAAATTGATCAAAAAGGAAAATAATACAATTGTGGATTTTGCTTGGACTGAATTATATGACATCAAGTCTTTAATTTATTGGAACAGAGCTGTAGAGCGATAGAAAGGAAGAAGAAGCCCATCCCTGCTAGTCCAGTGTGAACACCTTGGGCTAAACATGTGACACATGTTTGGCGTGAACGTAGCATTAGTGGGCTATGCAGGATATGTGAACACTTTGCTAATTTTTGAGAGGAAATAAGCAAAATACATGTTTTTTATATTGCTTACGGATGAGTAGGGGTGTAGGAAAAAAACGATTTACCGATATATTGCAATATTTCATTTGGTGATACTTGTATCGATTAAAAATGTTAACAAGATGATATTTAATTTATTTATAAGCGTCCTTCAGTATCTTTTGTTTTTCACCAAAACCCCCGACTGCTAGTTGGCAGCGCAGCACATTAAGCCTCTTTGACCAAAACAGCAACAAGGTCTTGCTTAATGTTGTGATCATTAAATAAAATCAATGTCGCCAGTTTATTACAAAGACATATTAATATTCAAGTCGAGTTTTTTCTAAGTCGTAATCTTAAAAAAAAGTGAACTGGTACAGTCTTGGGATATATCGTGATACGTATCGTATTGTGAGACACGTATCAATAAACTATTGTATCACCAGACTTTTGCCAATATATACCCCTACCAATGAGTCTATACTGGGTGCAGTTTTAAATTCAGATTTAAAGTAGCTTGCTTATCAAAATAGAGTCAAACGAGCATGTCTGGAAATTGAGTTCAAGAGAAAAATATTTCACAAGTCAATTCAAACTTAAATTCCAAACTTAAGAAGTACTGATTACAATACTGATAATAAAGCATTATTTAGGTAATCTAAATTAAAAAAACAATTGTCATTATTTGCAGTTATTAACAACAAAACATGTTACAAATATAAGGCAGCCTCTGGCCCAATTAGAATTAGGATTAGAATTTGTTTTTCTCTTAACCTTTTTCCTTGTATAAATAGAGACTTCTGCCAGTAAACATAAACTAAATGAAGTTTCTGTGACTTACAAAGGAGAAAAAGTGACTTCATCCAAACAACAGAGATTTCCTTTTGTCTAATCAAGAAAAACTAAACTAAGTTAAAGTTAACCCAATTTTTTGTCTGTTTAGTTTGCGTTTTATTTTTAAAAGTGTCTCTGAGAATCTCTGAGGGTTAGAGGATCAAAATTCACACAAAAATGGGAACATAAAAGAAGTTGCACAACGCTGCTACATTTGGCCAAACACATCCAACCTTTTCCTAACTTTAAAGCCGTGTTGGGATGATTAAAACCTTTTACTGTAAGAACCATAAAAGTATACAGTCTATTGGCCCAACAAAGATATCATAATTAATATATAAAAATACAGCATATTAAAGACATCTGTTATCTGTTATTTCCTTTGGGTGTAAAGTGATTGATTGAGGCAAAAAAAAAAAAAAACACAATGTTATGTTGTGCTTTCTGTACGACACACACTGGCAAGGAACACAAGACATATTGGCAGAAGGTGTATTATCTTGTTCCAAAAAAATATTTTTCCAACTTTACAAGGACTAAAAAAAAGGTAACGGATTGCTTCTTTCAATGAAAGTGAAAAACTCTCCCTAAAAAAAAAAAAAAAAAAAATGTGTGAAGGCTGGAAAGAAAAAGAAGTATTGCAAAATTAAAATGTCTAAAAAAACACAATAATTTTTACTACACAATGTATGTTTTATTATTGTGGAGGTTCTCCATATGCATGCAAGTTGTAGCAACTTGTTGCATGTCAGAAGCTACTGAGATAAAACAGACTTAATATAAAGGTTTATGTTTTTTAGAAAAAGGATTTCCTGCTGGGGTTACATTCATTTAGTTCTTTGTTGTGTGCACTTTGATCAATGCAAATGTGCAACATATCTCAGCCAAGACAGGAAGAATACATTTTTGCTGGCTCAATATTTGCAACTAACTAAAATTAAATCTAAAACACCAAGTTCTTTTTTTGTAACTACTTTTCAATTTAAGTGTGGTGAGATGCTTGCTGCAGCAAAAAAAAAAAAAAAGCATTTTTTTTAGTTAAGCTACATTCACCCGCCAACGGCCATCTTGGCATTCACATTTAAAACTCTCATGCTCTTTACTAGTTTCTACGACTGTTTTCTGGGTCTACGTATGAAACACACGAAGACACATTTAAAGTTAAAACTGGTTGAACATTGACTAATCAGGGACTTGGATTTGGTAGTGGCGAATGGACAGCGTTCCTTTTAATGCACAAAATTGCCAACCGCTTGAAAATTGATCATGGAGGACAGAATTATAAATTTTTGGTTTGTCGTCAGCCAGAACTGTACGACACCAAGTATTTATTGGAATAGAGCTGTGAAAGAAAAAGCCTGGAGCAAGATTTGCACCGCTTTGACATTTGGCACCATGCCTCTTCTAACTGTAGGTGGTGTAAATGCGCTTGTAAACAGTAGCAGAAAAAAAAAAGAAGAAGAAGCCCCTTCCCGATTGACCAGTGTGAAAACTATGAGCTAAACGCTTTCAAGAACCTGCGTTTAGTGCCTTCTTAAATGTGTGTCACACCAGGTAAAGGTGGCACGAATGACGGTCTATTTATGTTTAACACTACTATTAGTCAATTGATTTTTTTTTTGTCTTCATTCGTTGTCATTTTAGAGAGTTTATACCATTTAATTTTTTTAAAAGTATGACTAAGTGTTTTAGGGACATTTTGATTGCTTGAATTGTTCTAAGAAAATGTGTGATGGTTGTTTTTGTATGAGTACAACTACCTGTTGATGAGCTTGGCAACTAAAGAATAAGTTGAATCTATCCGGAATGTCCTGGGATGACTTCAGATTTAGCTCCAGGTGGGACATGCCTGCAGCGCCTCTCAACTCCAAGACAAAATGGTTAGAGAGAAGGGTTAAGAGGCTTAATCAACAAAACAGAGACGGACTAAAAAAAAAAAAAAAGAAGATTTGAAGAACAAAAAAGGGAGGGAAGGTGCAAGCTGACATCTGCCTGGCAACTTTTCCCCCCCGATGCTCTTCAACCATCTATTTTCCCTGTCCCTCATCATTTTTCATAAAGTAGGAGGAAAAATTACACTGTTCATTCGACTAGGGCAAGCGTCCAAGCCCTCCTTCATGCGAGGCACTGTGTGTGTGTTAAATTCCTGTTTTTTTTTCTTCTTTTCCGAAGGTTTCTGATCTCACACTGAGACGCGTCGAGATGAACCCAGTGCCTCTGCCGTGTCTTCACTCACTAAGACATATTCATGCACATCACACTCTGAAGCGAGTTGGCCTCGGCTGCCTTCGCTCGTGTGTTTGAAAGTGAGAGGAGGCGCCCGTAGACGGGCCGAGGACATCTGAATGCATCAGGCTCTCTCACGCTCAACTGACAGGACGGTATAGAACATCACACACATTGGCAAGTCCACGTAGGTACACACACAAGCCCACAAACTGTACTCAAAGAGCAAACGAGAACCATAACAGCACAGGCTCCAACGGTGTGTCTTTGACAGATTTAAGTAAATAGCACCAAACAAGTGATTATTTTTGGCAAACCAGGCAGCAGCTCCTTCCAAGAAGTTGGGGGAGGTCTAATGGGTATGGAGGGAGATTAAATCATATAAACAGATGTTGTTAAAGTCAATATCATATGCATCATTACTCATTCAGAAAATATATTCCCCGACTAGAAAATATAATAAAAACATGG
>NC_050512.1:22944926-22957173 GCF_002922805.2 Oryzias melastigma
CCATAAGAAAGACGACTCCTTTTCGTTCAATTGCCGATCACATTAAATTCCCCTTTTTTGGACTTTGAGAAAAGCTTTGCAGAATTGTATTAAACAAACAATCCACCCATGCGCAATAACATACAATCACAGGGTGTTCTGGATGTGCCCCAGAGACGATAAGCTGCTTTGGGACTGAGGGATACTGTCACCAGTCGATTAATCGGCCATTACCAAATTCAGGCAAGGCCAAGAGTCTAATGCCACTACGGCTGTGACACACACACATACACACTAGCCGGGCTCTGTGGGGTCAAAATGAGCCCAAGCCACTGCTGGAGTTGTAATGAATCTAAATGGGTGGTTGAGGTAGAAATCTGTATCTAATTGGATTTAGGTCAGAGGAAATGGAGTCTAATGACCGCTACAGGTGGAGGTTTAGGTGGCAGAATTTGCACCTGACTAATGCTCACCCATAATGTAGTGGAGCAGTGAGAATAGGACACGCCAAAACACATCAAAAGGTGCCTACATCCATTTTACACTGTCTGTTCTGCAGCTGGCCCTATTTTAAGGGCTTTTTAAGGTAGCTTCCCTCAAACATTTGCCTATAAAAGACAATTTCAGTGAATATATTAACCAATTTGATCAATTATACTTGTTTATGGCAACTTAGTTGGCAAAATATCACACGATATTAAACATACCCGCTTGGCTTCATAAGAGAATTACAGGTGAGGCATTTACTTTAAGAAGTGGTATATTTTTATTTGCCAAAAAGTAAGTATTTAAGCAAAAATTAAACTATAACTTGCTGCCAGAGCAAAGTTTAAACTTAATGACGTCAATAAGCATAAATCTAAGAAATTCTCTTATTTATTTATTAAAACTCTTACAAATCATCAAGTCAAGGTAAGACTTGGAGCAAGGAAGAGGCAAAAAATAGGTTAAAATAAAAACCTGATTCTGCACAAGGTGCTTCTAGGCTTATAAAAGAGGCCATAATCCAATTAGTTATATTAAAATGTTTAAGAGCCTGCATGTGAAATGACTAAATCTGTGCTAAGATGGTAAGAAGAGAATAAATACAAGCTGGGATTGGAGATTTAGCGGAGCTTACTTTCCGCTATGCTCTGGTAGATTAGTTAAAGCATGTTTCGGGTCAAAGGTCAAAATAACAGATTATCAGTAAGGCCGATCAGGTACTACAGAAAGAATAACACAGACCCGCAAATGTAAATTAGATTTCCTCACAGTGTTGAGGAGTTAAATTCATAGAGGGAAACTATGATGAGTAACTAGAGTGAGAAAAAGCTGATTTTTTTTTTTTACCTGTGAGTTGGTTTTCAATGAAAATTGTGTTTTTAACATGTTCTTGTAGTACTTTCTCATAATGGAAGACACATCTAAAGCATTGAACTTTACTGAGCATTTATTTATTCAAATTGTTCTGAGTTTGGGGAACATAAAATGTTTTTTTTACTCGTAACTTTATTTTGGGGTTGTGAGGGGCTGTAAGCTAGAGTATGTAAGCAGATGGGTGACAGGAAGTGGGGGCGGGACTTACTCTGCACCAACACTCCCAGCTACAACTTAGAGATAAATCTCTAAAGAACAACTGTCGCTCTGCAGAAACTATGTCCTAGAAAAAGTCACTTTTTTAAAAAACTTTTGGTTAAAAACGGCAGAATCATAGTTAAAAGACAACAGCTTCTACAACAGATCAAAAGATGATTGGAGTGGGACTTTAAGAAGAAAGAAAAAAACAAGTTTACGTAGAAGAGTTTAAGTCTGAAGTGATTGTCTCCTGGCTTCTGTCAATGGGAGGAGAAGCTGAAAGTGTTGAGTGACACACGCTGCTTAGTGTCTTAATGGAGCGAGAGGAGGGCCAGCCAAACCACAGCTCTTAGACCGGGATCTCACAGCCTGTAATTATGGAAAGATGTTAAAGTTGTGTGTGCACAATGGTGTGGGAGAAGGAAAAAATGTAAAAATAAATAAAATACTGGCATGCATTTACACCTAACAGCATTGAGATAATAGGTATAAGTTGATGAAATGATTGTATTTTTTTTTTTTTTTGGAGATTTGTGTGGTTGACACTGACACACGCACAAAAAGAAGAAATGAAAGTTGTTGAGAACTAGGGCTGCATTCAATTAGTGTAACCACATATTTACAAACAGTGGGGGAGAGGCTGCCTTTCTGTGACTCATCAGCTGCACTTGCACTTTTGACTCTTTAGGCCGGCTTCTCAACTCGGAGCAGAAAGTGAGGGGAAGAAAAAGAGGGATGGAGGGGGGGAGTAAAACGGCAGGGTGTGGACGGGATGACACATATGCACGCTGGCTTGACATGAGTGAGCAACTGCGTAAACAAATGCATACGTGGGAATGCAAACACTCGGTCCAATGAAAATAGTTCACATAAAATTCTGTAGGATCTGCCTAATTTTAGAAAATGGATTAAAAAACACAAATATTGGTTGGAGATTTTCTCAGATTTTGTGCACCTGCGTAATCTGACATGATAAATGTTTTCCAAGAACAGATGCATTGGAAATAAAAAGGTACAGCACCTTCCAGTACCTTCCAAAACCTTCAGTTTTAATGTTTAGGCACTTGAATTCTAGAAATTATAACTTTTTAAAAAGTTGTTATAATTTTAAACTGAGTTTTCTGTATTTAACATGTTTTTGTGGCCTTTTTTCTAATGATGAAGGACATTTATAAAGAAAATTAAGCTTAATTTAGCATTTCTGAGTGTTTCTTTATTCAAATTGTTGTGAAACCAGCACATTCTCACTCCCAACTCCTCATAAATGGACGTATGGTTCGGCCCATCTTGCTGTCCCCAACTCGTACCGGTACCCTATCCCGGTACCAGTTATGGATACCCAAAATGTGAAAAAGTGATGCGAAAGGTCCCCAAATCATATATGTGTGAAGAGTTGGGAGTGAGAATGCGTAGGAGAATAAGGAGCAGACGAAAAATGCAGTTGGAAAAATATTGTATGATGGCTGGAATACAAGCTCCCACTTGTAGACGACTAGATCCAGGTCTTTCCTTGTCCGATATTGCTCGCCGGTTTTGTTGCAGTGCTAATGTTAGTTTGGAGGTGTGAGAGCTGTAAGCTAGCAGGAGAGCGTGTAAATATGTCACTAGGTTGTGGCAACTACTGCCGCTCTGCAGAAACTATGTCCAGTTTTTAAAAACGTTGGCTAAAAACTGCATATTCATAATTAGGAGACCACTGGAAAGGCTTTTAAAATAGCTTGGAGTGGGTCTGTAAAGCAGCCTGATTTAATCTTATCAGTAAAATATCAGCACAGGTCTGCAGACAGAGACATCTGATAATCTAAAGTGGAAATATACGTTTTTCTTTCCTGCAAAAAGAATCTCCACACTTTCAACATGTAACTTTTATATTTTTACTGCGATTGTGAAAATCTGGAGGCAAGTAGGTCTATTAGCACGACAGTAAATCCCTTCTCTTGTTTTTTTGTGTCACTCTCAACACCTTAAGAGGGAGCAAACAAGACAAGGCATGAAGTGTGAAGACAGTTTTTCTTAATATGACCTTGGTGTGTGTGTGTGCATGGCTGCAAACGTGTGTCTGCATCTGTGTGGTGTACCACATCAAAGCACCATGGAGTGGCTTAGTTGTTAAGACCTCTGACCCTGGCGTGCTCCAAAAGAGAAAGGGAGGGGAGGCTGGGAAAAAAAAAAAAAAGACACCAATGCACATACACAAAAAAGGGGGGGTAAGACTCGGCCTTTAAATCTGCTGCAGCTCAAAAAAGAACTCCTGACGGAAACATTGCAATTTGTCTTGTTCATTTTTATAGCCGGTGAGCAGGCATGTAAATCAGCATAAGTGCAAGCACTAAAACAAACGGCTTTGCACGAAACTCGATGTGCCACAAGTTATTTTCCTTGCTAATGAGGCATTCAGGTCTGCACGTATTTCTCAGATTTTTATTGAATCTATTAAAAACGTTCAGAGCGACTCCCATTTTTAAAAGTAAAGGACACTATTGAGCTGTAATTTTAATAGAGGTTTGAGTAAATCTTCAAACGCTCAAAGCGGATCTCTCCACCTCATCTTTGCATTTATTTTTAGCTAATGGCGGATATAACTTAAATCCCTAACAAAGCATCAAACGCTGTGCACGGAGCGTGAGTCAGTGGATCAGTGTATGTGCAAGTGTGTTTTAACATGTTTGCCCAACCTGCACTAAATGACTCATTCACTTTGTGCGTAACTGTAGACGCACATGTCTGAACTTGTGTGTATTTCCTGTGCGTCTGTGTGTATCGCAGCTGTAATAACTTACAACTCCCCTGCATTTCAATTGGGCTTTCATGGTCCATAATAACGGTCATTATATTACACATGCAACCTAATGAAAAGATTTTCAGAAAATCTGAGCATATTTAACAGATGTGGCCGTCACGTCATCACGGTTGCAGAAATCATTACTTTAAGGAAAGCCTGTCTTTGACCACCGTGAAACCCCACGGGTGGGTACAGCTGATGGGCCAAATGCATTATTGTTTTGCCACATGTTGCTTCAAGCACGAGGCAGTTTGAGCATTGCATATGTGCACAGTATATGCCTGAAAGTTGATGTGTGTGTGCGTAAAGCAGCCCTTGACAGCCATTGGGGCGGTGGTGGTGAAGCGGCCGGTGTGTTTGCCTTGGCAGCGATTCAGCATTCCACATTCCTCTGTGATATTCTGTACTGTGACCTCAGGAAACCCGCTCTGCAGAGAAGCTCCATCTTTCTTTTACATTCCTCCTCTCTCTGCAGACTCTTTCACTTTCTTGCCACCTCCCCAAATTCTCTCGCACTCTTTTCTTTCCTGTCTAAACTCGGCAAGAAACTTGTAACCTCCAGATCAATTCTCAGTTTTTTCCATATAAATTCACCAGATTTTTTTCTTTTTTGACATAAATTTATAATCTTAAAATCACTAAACCAGTATAGTTAGATGCAGTCTGTGTTCACAGTGTATAAAGCAAGATTCCCTCCTCAAATATTAATGATATTTAAAGTAGGTTGTATGACATTGAGTCAGTTTCTAATCTGTCTTTTTATGACAAACCGACTATCTGGTTCCTTCTCCGCAGACTCCTCCCATGACTCCACCCCTTCTCCTGAAGCCAAACCCACATGCCCTAGAAACTTTTCACCTGAGATGACCCTGAGCCCGGGGATAGGCGGATCTTCCAGCATGACTCCTCCCCCTCTTAGCTCAAGAGCTGTAAACGAGCAGATATCCTGAAAACACATGTCCTCTACACCTGACACCAGAGTCAGAGAGCTGAGAAAGTCAGAGAGCAACATGAGGGAAAAAGGAATAGAAAAAAGGCTCAAAACACCAAACTTTAAAGAAATAGTGAAATAGTTTAAGCTGCATTGAAAAAGTTGAGTAAAAAAGTAAAAATCTTTCCATGTGAGAAAACTGTAGCTGGAATGGGAGAGCGGTAAGAAAAGAAGTGCACGACACCTCCCTCCACCAACCGGAGCGACCTCCCCGTGCTATACTGTATCTATCCACAGAGTGCAGTGTGCGGCTGACCCACATACCGCAGAGCAGAGAGGAGCAGGGGTGAACTAAGGTAAAGGGTGGAGCAAGCAGTCGCCTCTTTTATCTGCACGCCGTTCTGACACTTTCCTCTATCTTAAGTGCCCCTTTATAGGATCTGACGGTTAGCAACAACCTCTGCACATTTCCCAAGACAATAAAACAAAAGGCAAGAGGAAAAAACATGGCGAGAAAGGAGGATTATGTGCAAAAAACATGTTTGTCTATAAATGAGAGGGCAGGAAAAAGCATTTAGTTAGTTAGTGAAGCATAAAAGTCAACAGAAGTGAACTTTTCTGTAAAGTTTGACTCATGAAGTTAAGCACATTTCTATATGAGCACCTGCTTTTCAGTGTTTAAGTGAAACCAATTTAATTAAAACTCAAAGAAAATAAACGTGTCCACTCATGTCGACGGTTATCAACTTGTGTATTTGTAGAAGTGGAGGTCCATATGTATATGCGTGTCTGTGCAGATCTAAGAGTGAGGGTTTGGGATTAAGAGCTTCACCCCTGGACCTAGAAATTAGATAGGGGATTAGCAGGACACATCCACCACCTGGCATTTTAATCCCTGCAATTACAACAACAACAACTTTTAATCAACAGCAGACACACACACGTATCACATACAGTCAAAACTCAGGAACTGATTCCTTAACGTGGCAGTATCAGAAGAACTCGACATACAGGTATTCATGCACGTTCTAACCAGGGGATCAACGTCAATTAGTAATTCAAACCATGAAGATTTTACTTTTACTCTGGGAGAAGTAATGTTTAAAACAGAAACAATTACTCTCAAAAAAGTGTGAATCCATATACATTTTTTTTAATCTTTGTAATTTCATACACCACGGATGTAGCTCTAAAATGGCACCTCATTAGGAGCCTTCAGTTTCAGTTCTACTGTACATACATGAAGTTTTAAACTCTTGAGGGTTTGTTGATTCAGGAGTTCTTAAATAAATAAAAGCAAATTAAAGTGGGTTTTTTTTGCAAATAGGGAATCAACCCTAAAAAAAGAATTATTGACAGATTATTATGCTAAAAGTCTAAAGTAGAATGTCATGGTATCTGTAGTAGTGCCTCATTAACTTATTAGGTTCCAACAATTATTTAAAAAATAAATAATTAATTAATTAATTAGGTGATTTCTTTATTTTAATTTTTGTCATTTTAGAAACTTTTAGTCTTTAAATCGTTCTTGTGTAAGAGATGTGTTAATCAATAAAGTTGCATTCTGCTGGTTTGATAGTACTTGGCTAAAGAAGTATTTTACAGAGGCTAAATTGTTAAAAATAATAATTAAAAAAAGGTTTTTATGCCCTTTTTTTGGGTTCATGTTCTGTATTTAGGTCGTCTTCTGTCAATTAATTATCATCCACTCTGTATTTAAGAGTCTGGGTGTTATGTTTCCTTCTTGTTTCACAGTTTTGCCATATTTGAGTTTGTTTAAAGTTCTAAGTTTCTGCTGCAAGTCCTACACCCTATGATAGTATCAGAAGAATAAAAAGTGGGAATGACGAGCATTTCAAATGCTCATTAGTTTTATTTCAGCCACCGTCAGAACACATACAAGTAGCAGACACTCAATGAACACAACCAGCAACCGGATATTATTAAATAAAATACTGTTGTAACGCACTGTTCTAGATTGAATAAGAACAAGCAAGTCAAATATGTTCTGTTTTTAAAACACTACAATATGTCAGAAACAGATTAATACATAGATTATATATAGAGAATGGCTACTATATAAACAGTATTGTTTTCCTAATGTGTGGTATAACACAAATAACAAAAAAAACACAACTGATTATTGAAAACTTTAAATCTTGTATTCCTTAATATGAAGTTCTAAAGTATTCCAGAATAGCAAATATAAAAAGGTAAAACAAAGATTCTGACTAACTAAATGAAAGACCCAAACGACAAATAAAACACGACTCCTTTTGTTTAATTAACAAGAGGGCTTTCAACGCCAAATCTCAGATTGCAATCTGCTACAAATTAGGATTGGGTTTCTTAAAATTGACCAGCATGTTGCTTCAAACCAGTAGGTGGCCGTTTGATTTACAACCAAGAAAGGGATAGTGAAAAAAAAAAAGAGTGAAAACAGGAAACCCAAGGGTAGGAAAGCAAGCAGCTCAAGGGGAACTGAAAAAAATGAAAAAGTTTCAAAAGATGAACAGATGAAGCCAAAATAAAGAATTTCAATACGAGGAAAAACCGAGACAGACAGCGAAGATGGCAGGAGAGAGTACAGTAATTGCAGAAAAAGGGGCTAATTAGCATGTCAGCATCCTGAATTTAGCCCCTAATTTAAGGTCAGAGGCAGAAGACGAGGAAACGAGAAGAAATTCACAATGAAAGAAAAATATATTTTATCTAAAGTTAGAGTAGAGCTGGAATTATGGGCTCAGACGTTCCACTTGTGCTGCAAACGTACCAGTTAACACTAACTATGTACCCAGCACTGTCAGAATATATAGCTCTTCATATTTATGCAAAGCTTTTTTAATTACAAAATACCAAATTTGGCTTTGGCAAAATTGACTTTTTGTGAGTTAAAGTTGATATAAGTCGTTGAAAATGCAAAAATCTGTAATTAAGTATTGTAAAAGTTACTCAGAAAGACATTTAAAAAATGAAAATATTTTTGTGGGACCAAAAACAGCATAAAAAAAAAATTCTAGCAGAAAAAAGACTGTACTGGGGCAGTGGTATAGGGGTCTGCACCGCCTCACAGTGACAGAACACCTGTTTGGATCCCTTAAATCTTTATTCTGTTTAGTTTCTATGTTCTCCTCATGCATCTATGACATTTTCTCCAAACTTTCCCACAGTCCAAAAACATGTTTTATAGGTTGATTGGTCTTGATTATTGTCTTTTACGAGTAGATAAAGTACGTATGCTCATATAAAGGACTGGTGAACAGTCCAGAGAGTGAAGTAGCTGGGATAGGCTCCAGCAACCCCAATGGACCCTCCACAGGACTAAGACTACAGTCACGTATACCAAAATTATTTGTGAAAGGGATGTCCAAAATAGGTTTTTTTCAAGGGATGATGTGTAAATGTCTCCAGATGCTTCCATAAAAAGTACATAAAAAGTGTCGTCTACATTCATGACCACGCCAGGAAGTGATATGAAATCTTGAGTGAAAAACAAGGATACACTTCCATTGTCTATTTAATTCCAAAGATCGTTGCTTTTTCAAAGGGTAGAATGCTAAAGAAAAATGTCCCTATACTATCAGAATCAAAGCATCTAAAGCATGTCTAATTATTTTCACACCATAATTATTGTACAGCGTTATCCTATGTTTGCATTAGCACATTTATAAAAGGCCACAGCAGGGTAAGGTTTTGAAACATAATATTAGGATGCTCCAAGTCACCAATGCCCTCCAGTTTTTATTGTGCCACAGCAGGAACACCTAATTGGAGAAAGCTGTGACAAAGATAAGGGTTGCGCAAACCCATATCTTAAAATGCTACCCACAGAATGCTAAGATTTCCACTTAGTGTGTCTGGAGACACACCAGGTGCTAATCCACATGGAAGGATAATGTGGTTGATG
The DNA here is from genome assembly GCF_002922805.2 of Oryzias melastigma. Taxonomy (NCBI): domain Eukaryota; kingdom Metazoa; phylum Chordata; class Actinopteri; order Beloniformes; family Adrianichthyidae; genus Oryzias; species Oryzias melastigma. Next base: position 22,954,083 of record NC_050512.1, read on the forward strand.
TGTTAAAGGATTTCCATGGTATCAGAGGAGAGCTCAAACAAATACAAACACAAACAATTAGGCAGTTTACGTCACACTGAAATTATCTTCACATTAATGGTGATAAGCTGGTGGAACAGCCGATTGTCCTCATAGCATTTCCAACGGGAAGGCTCAGTAACCTTAAAACAATGCACCGAAATGGTAAATAATACAATATAGGTTAAAAAAATATATTATTTCTGCAAAATTCATCACAATCGAGCATTTTTGAAGGAAATACTGCAAACAAATAGAAAAATATATTGTCAAAAACAAACACTCTTACATTGAAAAAGCACTGCCTTTCTCCCTTTCATTCTCTCATCTTCCTCTCCAGTTTTCTTTCATGTGGGAGGCAGCACTGGGCACCAAGCCATGCCACATCAATATGCGCACTGGCAAAATGCTTCCTCTGCTTAGCCAGGGTTACGCTACCGAGCCCCTAAAAGTTGTGGACACCTCTGCTAATATCAGTGAGTATCGCAGGGTTATGTTAGCTTAGAGGAGGGCGAGCGAGCTAGCATCCTTGTAGCAGAGGACGAGGCCCACACTAGCCTAGCAACACCGCCACAGTGACAGCCCATTTACATAGACAACACCAGCCAGTGCCACCCCGGAGGCACCTTGGACCGGACCCAAACAAGGTTCCCCGAGAGCCTGGGTTGCCATGACGGCAGTCGGATTCAGGTCCAATAAATGTAAGGGGAGCAGGCTGTGGACTAAGAGGGGATTTTAAAAAAAGGCAAAGCAGCGGACGCTGCTTTGCCTTTTTTTAAAATCCCCTCTTAGTCCACAGCCTGCTTTCCCTTAGATTTAGTGGGTGAGTGCACCCTAAAAATAAAATAAAAATCCATATTTCAGTGAAGTAACTAAGAAAATGATTTGTGGTGCATTAACTAAATGCAGTACTTTGTCATTAGTGATGAGCTATAAAATACAGTGTCGGTGCCAACTCAAAAGCTGTGAATGAATCTTAAGGTGGAACTATAATGTAGGAAGCGCAGCTGTTAGATGTGTCAGGTAACAAGAGACAGAAGCACTTCTCATGTTTTACGACACAAGGCCACGACTACAAAAGCAAACTAAGCTCATAAATGATAATCGTCAGGTGAAAAGGAGTAGGAGCTATTAACATCAGCACTTAAAAAACACTGCAATTGAACATAAGTTAAAATAGAGCCTTTGTATGACTCCGACGCCTACAATTCATAGCAGACTTCATTAAGTAGACGGAGGTGACCTAGCCCTGATCTCTGAATTCATCTTAATTAAAAAGTTGTAATAAGGGAAACAAAGATGGCACTTATTTTACACCTCCCTTCTTTAACTAATAGCTAAATAATAATAAAAAAAGCAAAGGTAGAAAAGGATGAACAGCATCCTGCTGGTGCCGGTTTACCGTGGTGTCCCCAAGATCCCAAGACTCTTTTCTTTTCAAACTAACTGTTCAGTTAAAGAAAAAAAAAAAGAAGAAGAGGAGGAAAAAATGTTTGGCTCGTGGTACTGTAAATCATGCAAAGTAGAGCATAGCATATGGTCTGGAAAAAATAACCATATATAATGAGACGGCGCACACATGCACATGCTGTATGCACTTGCACACGTGCACAGAAGCTCTGCCAAAAAGGACACCAACCTCTGTGCTGCTATGTTCCGGACACATAAACATATACTGTCACACACTTTCTGCACAACTTTAACCTCAAAAAACGTTGCTTTCTGAATGCATGACAGAAAACAATATAACTGGAGTTTTCAGTTCTTTAAACACTTTTTCAGCAGCTGCACTGTCAAGAAAAAGTTCTTTTATTTCACCCCAGTTTTGTCTTTACTTCAGGTTTAACACGATCATTTTTCTGTCCCACTCTGATTATCTTTGGATCTATTTTAAAAACTTTCCCAGTAGTCTTTTAATTATAACTATGCCTTTTTTATCCCAAATTTGTTTTAAAAAAGTGTAATTTTCTAGGACATTTTCCGCAAACCAGCAAGAATTAATTCAAAATTTAAAGTAAGCCTGCCCCTACTTCCCATCATCTTGTTGACATGCTCTCCTGCTAGCTTACGGCCCCTTACAACCACAATCTAACATTAGCGGGGCAGAGTTTTCTTCATTATAATTTTATCTCCATTGAATTTTCTTGTTTAGTTAATTCTAATCTTGAACTCAGATAAACTTAATGACGAAAAGAGAATGTTTTGCTCGTTAGAATGACTCGTTAGATCGTATGGCTCCATCATCCACTCATTTAGCGGAACAATGCATCAAAGACAAAACATTTCCTGTCTCTAAATGGAAGTTATTGACTTCAAAATAAAAGCATAATTTACATTTTAATCATAACATTGCAAGCAATTAAAAAAATGGCACTTACAAGCAGTGCAGCATAAAAGGGAGTTAATATTGAAGCATCCAGCCATTGTGTTTTGAGCCTGCTTGGACGACGGAAACGAAGACGTCGGTAGATCTAGTTAGTTGTAAGTGGATGCATCAAAATGAAGGGGAGCAACTGATTGCTCCAGATTCAAAATAATAAATACTCAGAAATAAAATTGTATTTTCTTTATATATGTCCTCCATCATCAAAAAAATGCCACAAGAACACGTAAAAAAAAAACGCAATATTCCTCATAACTGTAATTTCCCGCACTGACTGTGTCAGTCGCCCACCTGCTTTACTTCCCCTCCAAGCTGGAGCTAAACAAACACATATACTAGCACCATTCCACTCCAAACTCATCCAGTTCCCTAAACAAGCACCATCCTCTCGTCTGCGTCAGTGGGCTCCTTTCACTGTCTCACAGGAGAAAATAGAGACTCTCCTGTTAACAGATGAATGGAGTCTTTTGATAAAGCGTCGAGCTTTGTTTACTGCCACTCCATTTATTTACCGGCCTGTTATTCAAGTCGACACCGAAGGAGAGTCTTCCAAACCCCCCCTTCATCCCCATTCTCCCACACCTCTCTTTTCTCCATCTAAATCTCTACTTGTATCGCTCCCCCTCCTTCAACTACAAATTCATACAAATATACACATTTCTCCCTCTTCAATCCGGTGTTGTGTCCCCC
>NC_050512.1:22957199-22989546 GCF_002922805.2 Oryzias melastigma
ATCCCCGTTTTCTTTGTGCTTTCTTTCCTGTCTAGTGTCCTAGATCTGTGTCCAAACTGATTTGAAGCTTACTCCCTCTCTCTCGCAGAGCCGCATGCCAAATTTGATTCTCAGGATTCTGCTGTGCTTCTCAGCAAGCCCGCTCAGTCAGCCCCACCCCCCCAAAAGGATTTTGCCTAACACGGAAGAGTGGCATGATGAGAAAACCTGACATGCACAGCCTGATGATGTAGAATGTTTTAAACAGAGAGAAAAAAAACTACAATCCCGGCTGAGGGCGATCGACTTGAATGAAGTGCGAACACGGAAGAAAAATTACAGCCTCGAGAAAAGCGATCGCTTATGATCTTGTTCCTAAAATATTCTCCTACATTTGAGCTGTCATTAATAAATATTCTTTTTTTTTTCCTTTCAGAGCTCAAATGTTTCTGCTTCTAGGTTATTATACATTTTTCTGTGGCTGCAAAGGAGTCCCGGGTGCTAATGAGGCTATGGGTAGGGCATTCATTTGAACACTAAGGAAGAATAAAAGAAAAAGAGAACAAGTGAAGGAATAAAAGAAGAAAGAGAGGATCAGAGGGAGGAGGTTGGCAAAGACCGTGCTCAAAAATTTGGCGCCTTTCATACAGAAAGATAGGATCGTGCCAAAAACGGCCGCCGACACAACTCCTCTCACTTTCAACGCTACACTCTTTTCCTGTTCCCAACACAATCATTTTGTTATCTTTAAGTCGAAAATATAAATATATATATTAAATGTAATATTTAGCGAAACAAACTGACGCCTTTTGAAAATTAAAAACACTAAGAATTAGAAACCAAAAAAATAAAATCAAAAGTACTTTGAGCTCAGTATATTTATCATGGCCCGGCAGAAAGGTACTAAAAAGCGGCACTAGCCAAACTCAGCAGCCTTTGCCAGGGCCTTGCTGTGAGTGCAGCCCAGTGAATGAGCCGTCTTGCCTGGATCTCCCTCCTTTCTGGCTGGCTCGTCTGGGAGCGAGCTGCACTCTTTCGCCTGCTCCTTCTCCTCCTCTCTGTCTCTGAGGTCAGGAAACCCTCCTGAGTGGGTATATGGTTTTTGGGGACAGACACATTTCATGGTTGGCGCCGCAACAAAAGCCTGAAAAGAGACCGGGCACTGGGAAGACACAGTATTAAAACAGACAATACACCCCCTCACACCCACCCCAAAGCGCTCCTGACTCTTTTTCCCAATGACCTCTTTCTTTTTATTCTTTCTCCTCCTTTTATTTCTCACTGTTTTTGGAAAAAAAAAGTGTGAAAAAGCCAACTCAGCTTAAATTAAAAATAGATTTTTTTGAGGGGGGGGTTGCTGTATGCCTTGAATTTTTTTTTTTTTAATTACAATTTAATCACCACAATTCCTACTCAAATTAGACTTGACGCAAGCGATGACCGTTATCTTTTTATTTACGAAAAAATATATATTTTTTTAAAAGTATGCTAAGAAAATTTTCAAAAACACGTATTGATGTAAAGACTTTTTTCACGCAAATCTTTATTTTCACAAATAAATAAAAAAAAATATAAAAAAAACTATAACAAATGTATACATTTATTTTTAATTTGAGACTAATATAAATAATAAAAATACACATTTTGCACATATAGAGTCTATTAGAATATCCATTCAGAATTTAAATTCAAGAAAATGTCATTAAATCCTTCAAACTTAAGAATAGTTATTGGTAAAAATAAAAAAAAAATAACTAAATTAAACTTTGGGGAAAAAAATCTGCAGCATTTTAACAAAAAAGCACAAACTTCCTTATTTGTCTGTCTCCTCGCGACCTCGAAATGTCACTGGAACAATCGGTTTGCAGCGTATTTCCCAAACTCTTCACACTAAAGAAAACAGATGTGGCCGGAGCGGAGAGGTTCATGGTTTTTACCCTCTCACGGGTCCAGCGCTGCCAAAGGAATGAAAGCTTATGATCATGATGTAAAAAGAGGGAGAGGGGGCGAGAAAAAAAAAAAAAAGGGCATCAAGTTGTCTCTGGGGTAAAAGCACCGTATCAAGAAGCATGCCAGTTTTCAATGGTCAATTTAATCAAAGACCAAACATAACAGCGTTCCCTTTGACTCGGCTCTCGCGTTTCTTTTGTTTGTTTTCCACTGGACTCTGCTCGTGTCATCGTGGTCTCATGAGATAAAAGTAGACCCTAAGGTTTTTGGATCAGTCTGTGACACAAGCTATTTGTGTCTGTCTATGTGTGCGTTTTTATTCTTTCGAGAAAAAAAAGAAAACTCCGCAGCAGGGCTTTGGCTGACCTATTCTCATTAGCCAACAACATTTTTCTGTGGCCTGCAAAACTATTTTATTGGATTTCAACCCTTCCAGATTTGTTTTTTCTATGGGTTTTTGATGCGAAACAGAAAGACAGACCTGATTGTAATACATATCAAAAAATGTTAGCTGATGCCAAAAGCTGTCTCCATATAAAAAGGAGCTTTTCTTAAGAACTGCGTTTCCACCGTAGAAGACAAAAGCTTTCAAAGTGACGGAAACCTTCAGTGTCAAGATTTCCTTTTTTTTAAGAATGACACAAACTTGTGAACAAGGACAATATACTCAACGACTGAGGTGTCATGGGAATAGGCAGGGGCATGAAGGCAGTTAAAAGAAAAGATTAAATAAATCTGATCCTTGAGAAAGTTTGAAGTTATTCATCATATCAAACCTTTTTCGCTCCTCTTTCTTTCCTATTGCTCATTTTTTCTCCTCTCCCACGACTATCCTGTATTTTTTATTTAAGGCCCCTAAATCTGGAGCCGTCGGTGATGAACGATGTGAGGTTTTATTTGTGAATCGCTGCTGTGGTCAGCGAGTTGGCCGGGAGCTGGTCATAGCACCGGGACTTCGCTGGGCTTTCTCACAGCACCGTCCAAGGCATTACTACTGCTGTAGTGAGACGGAGGCGGGATCTGGCAGCGCCCACCGCCGAGTGTGGAGCGGTCACTGCAGAAATGGCAAAGCGAGCACATTTCACACCTCCCTCAGAGTGACTGCAAATTTCCTGTACTGCACTTTTGATTGGAAACACATTTGAAACATCTTTTCGTGATCACACATACAGCGTACAAGGGAACGGAAAAAATAGGGATAGGAACCAAGCTATGAGTAAGTGAACTCGGCTAACTATAGAGCTGTTTTTTCGGGTTTTTTCCAACGTTTAACAATCAAAAATTGACTTTTTATTTACGATAAAACATTTAAAAATCAACCAAGTAAAAGGTGGAGCCAGTTTAGAAGGATGTTTGGGTGTTAAAGACCCAATTCAATGAACATTTTTAGTATTTTTAACATGTTCTTTCAACATTTTTTGATAAAGCAGGATATTAAGCTTAAAATTGCATTTCTGAGTATTTCTTTATTTAAATATGCTGTCAGAAAAAGCTTGTGGCACTGATGTAGGTGCTACAATCGGCCCCTTACTCCCCCATGAAGACTAATAAATCCACGTACGTCTTTGTTTTCTTCATACGAGCTGCCATCTGGCTCAAAAATTGTGCGTCTGGATACCTCCGCTGATGTTAGGTTGTGCAAGCTAGTGCGAGAGAGTGTAAACAAAGGGATGATGGGAAGTGTGGGAAGGCTTACAAGGTCCCGCCCACAACTCAGAGGCGAAATTTCTTAGAAAACGATGTTGGATTTTTACATTTTTGGCTAAAAACAGCATAATGATTGAAGTGGGACTTGAAGACCAAATAAAATACTAAATTACTTAATTTTCTATCTGGTGTTCTTAAATTGAAGAGGTCGTTCATTCAGTGTATCTGCTGCGGTGTGTTCTGCTCGGTTACAGAAAGGCTGGCTGACGGCAGAACAGTCTGAGAAAGCCTGATGGCAAGCCCAGAGATTCCCCATGGCAGCTTTTGCCACTCTTTCATAAACAAAACACAAGACGTCTTTCTCTTCTTCCCACACCAACGGGGCTCTGGTGCTGCCAAACAGAACAATCATTATTATAGCCTCCTCTCCTTTCCAACAAGCAGTCTCTCCCATGCTCCCTCTGTCTCCGTCTTCCACAATATAAACAAAAGAGATCAGCAGAGGCTTTACCTCTGTGAGAGCGACAATAACGGGGATGTTTAAGGAGACAAAACAAAAGTGTGTACCGGATCAAAGAGGAGCGAGGAAGACAGAGACGCTAAAGTCTGACAAAATACAAAACGAACAGAGAACAAATAGCGATCGCATCTCATCTCGTTGCGACATTACAACGCTTCCTTCACTTTTCAGGGTGACAAGTAAATACAGGCTGAGACGTTGCTCAACTCACAAATTGTGTATATGAAGCCTAAAGAGACTGTGGGTTGGGGCTTCATGCAGGAACGGGTCTTGCCCTTTTCCACTCGTCGTCTCGTGTCTGTGCAGCCCAAGAGTTTCCCAAAACCACAACCTAATGAGAGTGTTAGCTCTCTGGAAGACGATAAAAGTGCGTGCACACACACACTGTAGCAGATAAGATAAAGCGGAAAGTGCGTCAATCTCATGAATGAACGGCGAACGATAGTGGATTTTACTGTACTGCTGTAAACCAAAGTCATGCAGCAGCAACATCACAGAGACAAACGGGGAACTGAGCAGCTGGCGCTGCAGAGGGTGGAAGGAATTTTAAGAGACAATTTTATTATTTTTTTTACATGTACTTGGAAAAAAAAATAATTGAAAACACAAATAATTTATAGTTTTTATGGGCTTCGAAAATAGAGCTAAATTTAAAAAAAAGAAAGAATAATGTGATTTCCCCCAATTTTTTCTAAACATTTATATCTGTTTAATATCAAACAATAAAAAAATATATTATTAAAATCGTAAAAGGTTTCAAAAATGATATGAGCCAATGACAACAAGAAAATAAAAAAAAACATTTGAATAACAATTTACAAAAAAAAGAATTACCATTAAAATAGTGAGACAGACTGCCAACTACTTATCATTTAATTCCACCAAAGACAGACGAACAAAGTGAAGCTGGAGCTGCTGCCAGGGTTTGGCTCAGACTGCATGAGGTGTTTGGCCCTGACCGTGACTGCATGTGTGCGTGTGCGTTTGTGTGTGTGTGTTTCACAGGCAGACAAAGACTGAGGCCGTCTGTGATAGCATTTGGCAGCATATTAAAGGTTAACATGAGACTTTTGCTTAAGAAAGTGTGTATAACTGGGCAGCCGCTGAACTTTGCTACATATATACACTATACGGCTGGTTGAGTCATGGTTTGAATTTTCCAGAAAATTCCAGCTGAGATAATATTAGAGCCTGTTTGAACACCCAGCCAGCAAATGGTGAAGTAGCACATATTTGGAGGATTTGGCTGTGAAATGTATTTTCTTAGAGTGTGTGTGGCTGCTGTGACTGTGTTTCTTGCAGCGTAGGGAAAAGAAAACAACACTACTAGTGTTTTGGCAGTGTGTGCAGAATCCACGCACTGGAAGCTAAGGGTGATGTTTGGCTGGGTGTGAGAGTGTGTATCCAGAATGGTGGCTGAGACACAACAATGTTTGGCTGTATCAAACTGTATCTCTGTGATAGTACTTGGCCGAATGCGTGCACTGTTTAGACGTGTGGACACAATTGTGACTAAAACTGCATTTGGCCGTACCTATAAAGTGTGCTATAATTTTCTTTTTTTTTATTATTAGATTTTTGTGATTTATTTACACTTGTGTGTGTGTGTGAGAGAGTGTGTGTGAGCCACGCTTTGGCAGCCAGGTCCAGTTCATTGCTAGTGTTATGCAGAAAGCCAGAGCAGCATCAGTGCGCTCTCCAAGAGCAGCCGAGTCTCTACTTTTTTTTTATTATTATTTTTTTATTCCTTTTTCTCTCATAAAAATCCACATTTGGACCAAACCCAAGTTATGCTCCCCGACTATACGGATCTAATCACAGCAGACGCACTTCACTTACTATAATAAAATGTGCCTCCTTTAAACTAACATTCACAAAACATCCTTTTAAACTAATGATCAACACATGAGGACTTTCTCCAGCACCAACCTGGCCGCTTGCAAATTTTTTCCAATGAAAACCACGAAACAGCATCTGGATAAAACCACAAACTCTCCAGTTACAACCATGAACACATCAAAATTTAAATGTTGTTCCATAATTTTAGGCAAAACGGGTGAAGGATCTGGTACTCCTAAACATATTATCTCCTATTATCTGTTCCAGCCATAAAAAAATAAAAAATAAAAACATGAGAAAAATTGAAAAAATAGACAATTTTCCTTTAAAACTACACAAATATTTTAAATAAGATATAGCCTTAATTGTGTAATATTTTTTCGTGTGTGATGTCATCCTCAATTTAATTTTTTTTTGGCCCCTTCTCAAGTCTTGCACTGTGTTCTTGTGTGTGTGTGTGTGGGTGTGTGTGTGTTGTTCTGAAAAAAAAAATGTTTTACACTTAAAAAGATGTGCCGTTTTGTGTTAGCACCTTTCTGGCGTGCAGGTGGCAACATACCTGGCGTGTGGACAAAGTAGGCCAGGTAAAGGTCCAGCTCCTTGACAGACACTCCGATGTGGTGTGGCTGAACACATAGACCAGGGTTGGTGCACTGAGGTGACTTGACCAGCCGCTCGCCATCCGTACTCTCAAGGGGGCTGCCCTTGAACAGGATGACCATCACCAGGTCCAGCCGCCACACCTTGTCAGCCTGGCGCAGGCAATCGATGCGACGGATCTTGCCCTTCTGGTCGGGGTTGGACAGCACGCAGCAGGGGGGCTTTTTGCCCGTGATGGTGAGTACAAAGTCCTCACGGAACTCAGGCCGGATGTCCTTGCGGAGCTTGGCCAGTAGGCGGGAGGCCCACTTCTGCTTAATCTCTGGCTTCTCCCCAAGTAGCTCATCCTTCACTGCGCGCTCTTCCTCCTTGGACATGCGCTTCTCGTGCTTCTTGAAGTATTTGCGCTTGCGGGCCTGCAGGTTGAACCAGGTGTAGGCGAACGCGCGGACATGGGGCAGAAGGGCCTCGATGAAGGGGTGGAATTCATCCTGGATGAAAGAAGAGGACGTGGGGTGGGTGGAGGAGGGCAGGGAGGAGGGGGGGAAGCAGGAGGAGGCGGACGACAGAGATGGGGAGAATGGGGGAGAGAAGGACGGGGAGAGAGGTAGTGGGGGTGAGGAGGGGAAAAGAGAAGACAGGCAGTTAGCACCGGCACGCAGCATGGAGGAGCAGAGCCTGCTCCGTATGAGCAGACGGAGAGAATGAGCGAGAGGTGCTAAGAGACTGAGAGAAAGAGAGACAGACAGAGAGAGAGGGAAGGATGCTGTACACTAGCATGGACCCACAACACTGCTTTAAAAAACTGCTGAATATGACAGAAAGATCCAGGTAAAGCCCAGATAAAAACAACCAGAATCCATACATACATTTTCGTCTGTCTTTTAATTATTGAAAAACTTAACAAATTACGATTCATCATCGACATTAGCCAAAAATTCAACCTGTGTGACTCAGAGATAAATACTGGACAGTGCAGCTAAAGTTTTCCAGAATTCGTGTATTGGTTGCAAGATAAGCAAGTATAAATTAAATATCTGTACAAACTAACAAGTGAATCCATTCACATTTTAGTTTCATAAAGTTCCGCCTACTGTTTTTTTTCCACATCAAAATACAATTATTAGAACATTATACAACCTTGTATGGTCAAGTATTTGCAAAATTCAAAGTGTTTCCACACATTGGACTGTAATGATGTCCAGATCATTTTTCTGCTGTGACGGTCCCTTTTTGTATTATAGTAAAATAATCCTACTATAATTCAATCCCAATAATTGATTTATCTAATTTTTATAATAGTATAGGTTGACTTGATAAAAAAAAATGCCTCAGACAAATCGATCAATCGATTCATCAATTGAGTTAATTACACCCCTAAAATGTGTGTTTAAAGTACTGCTGGGATTACATGAAACATTACAGATACAAATTTGAATATTCAATGTGTTTAAAAAAAATAAGATGATTTAAAATATGGCAACAACAAAATGGCAAAATAGATAAAACTACATTGAAAAATATACATTTTTACCACTAAAATTAGTCCATGAAAATATAGTTTTGTCATAAATGCACTAAAATAATGCAGTCATTTAAGAAAAAAAACACTTAAAAAAAACAAGAATTATTTACCATTTCGCTCTTTCATGATAAATTCACTCCATCGATTACACTGAAACTTAAAAAAAGCTGAGCCAGAGAAGTGATGAAGTATTGCTGTGAATATAAGAAAACACAAAAAAAAGAAAATGGGGAAGATAAGCAAAAAAAAAAAAAATGTCCAAGAAAAGCAGCAAAGGGGAAAAAAATCTGAGAAAGAGGAGCCAAAAAGGCAAGAGTGTAATACCTGCACAAGAACACAGGAGGTACTGTGGCAGGAGGAAGAGTGGAGGTGCTGCACAAGAAGCACAAGAGAAGGAGAGTGAAGAAAAAGTTTTCAAATTCTCTGCCAAAGGAACAAAAAATCTTGAAAAGCAAGAATAAAGTTCAACCAGTTTGTGCAAAAAATGTGAGCAAATTTGTTAAAAAATATATTTTTTAAAAAATGAAAAAAAAAAATCTTGTTGCCAAGATGGCACGTGGTATTGGTGCAGCTCTGATCTGCATAGGAGTCACGCACTGGCAGAGAGATGGACAAGGGGGGTGCGGACGGAGGAGCAGAAGAAGAAGAAGAAAAAACAACAAAACAAGAGAACCGAATAGATGTTGGAAGACTGAGCACGACCGCTGGCAAACCCGAGTGTAGCTTCTTTTTTCCCCCTCTTTTTCTCCTACTCTGGCTCTCTCTTCCTCTCCACTTTCCGTCTCTAACCATTGACTGAGTGTGTGCCAACATGCAGAGGGCCCACCTATTTGGCACCAAGTCCCAAACAGCTCAGCCAATGCGCAAGCTCCTCGCACTCAAAGGGAGGGAAGAGGGAGATGGCAAAGGGAGAAGCAAAGAGGTGGGGGTCTGGATGGTTGGTGGCTGGTAGTAGACAGCAGGGAAGGGGGTGGATTGTGTGTGGTGGAGGCAGAAGGCACGTCATTAGCCAAATATACAAGTTCCAATCTACTGCTGAGGCAAAGTCCAGAGGATATAAATTTTACATGCACCCACCCAGCCCTCTGAAGATCCCCAACTCTCCCCTCGTCCTCCATCCCGACGAGGCGCTCTCCAACCCCGCATCCCCCTCCTCCAGAAACACCCCTCTCCTTTCTCTCTGCGCTCGCGTTACACTACCTTGGCATGAGATGGCATGAGAAAACACAGACCCAAAATCCCACTAGACCCTGAGACCAGCAGCTGCTCCTGGATTTACCACACAAACAAAGAGAGGAGGAGGGAGGGAATTCAAAAAAAAAAAAGACCCCCACCCCCCAAACAAAAAATGCCATCCAAAAACATGCTCTCTTGTTTCAAAATGCACTCTCACATCCAAACTGGCCCTTTCTCCCACTTCGCTCTCAATTCCATTTTAATAGACCCGACAGTACAGACATAGAAACACATTAAAAGTTTCAAAATTGGGGATTAATCCCATTCCGTGGCTGATGGACAATTCACCGGCCCCCGGAACGTCCTGTGGTCATGGATGCCGCCAACGAGTACCCCCACTCCGCACTACTGAATACTTAAACAGAGGATGCCCTCACTGTTATTCCCAAACTCCTTTGTCTCCTACTTTGTATTGGCTATGACAGGAAGAGCTGTTTTCCAAATGCAGATTCAACATATTTTAATTATCTTCCGCTGTGAGAGCCACAAAAAAAAGCATAACTGAGGATGAATATCAGCTGAGGGCACTTTCCTTATGCTAAATCTTGTCTGCTTTTCACCAACAAATCCACAGGGCCTCAGCAGGACAAGCTCTCCTCACCGTAGAAAAAAAAAAGGACCCATTCAACATAATTTGCTGTAAAAAAACAAAACAAACATCTCTCCTGTAATTAGAAATGCCTTTTAATGTCATTTCCCCCAATAACCAAAACCAAAATGGAGCACATGTGCTGATTTGTGCCGTCCATTAAACTCGAATTAGTCCACAAGACTCACAGGAATTTCTGCGATATTGTCAAAACTGGAATCTCGCAGTCTGCAACTATAAAAAGCTAACTTGTCATATGACAAAGTTGGAGGAACAGCTATGTGATTGCAGTTTAAAGCCACCTGCTGTTCAGTGGGACAAGCTGTCTGTGTGAATGCCTTATAAAGGCTAGGGTCATCTGGTTGGCTACCAGGACCATCAGATTTAGTGGGGCCAGCCCCTTCTGTCAGGGTCTAACACAGGAGCTTCAGAATGGATAACTGGCTGATCTACTGACTGGCTGGCAGGCTGGCTGTAAGGCTGGCTGACGAGCTTTAGCCCCAATGACTGGCTGGATGAGGAACTGGTTGGAAACCCAGGTGGGAAGCTCGATGACTAGTTGGGTGCCTGGCTGGCTGACTGGTCGCTGATTCTGAACTGGGATGAGTTGGGCCTCCTGCCTCTTGTTCACAAAAGCATCCGCCTCAAACTGTCGCACCACAAGGAAAATGATGGAGACAAAAGAAAATATTGAATTAGGCAAAAAAGAATATGTTAATATTTATTTTTTAACAAGTAAAGATGCAGATGTGTCATTTTCTAAAAAAAAAAAACAAACTCAGATGTGACCAAGAAAAGAAGAGTAATCTACCAACCGATCCTGCCAATTGACATAAAAACATGAAAACAGGGGAAAAAATGATCTGTTCATCATTAAATCTTAATATATAAGTTTTGGGGAATAAAAAAAAAACATACACTAAATCCACATTATTAACACTATTGTAGAAAACATTTTTTAAAACTCCTTCATACCTTCCAAACCCTGGCAAATGCACAAAATGTGAACAATTTACACAAAAGGATAAATCTTTGTATGGTTTTGGCAGAGAGAAGAGACTGCTTGGCTCCTCACTATTTAATTTTTCTCTTTTTTGTGACATTTTTTTTTAAATCTCCTGTTTATGTCAAGTTTAAGTTTTTTGTTTGTTTGTTTTTTAAGCTTTTTTTCCCTGCTAAAACAAATAAAAAGTATCTTACTGTCTCATCGTGCCATTTCCCCCTTACAAAAAGAAAAAGCAAAAACAAAAAAAAGAGCCCCCCTTATACGCTATTAGACGTTCAAGCACAAATCTGGAACCCCAAAAGGATTAAAAGAATTTACAAAATGAGGCAAAACATAAATAAAAGTAAAGTGAAATGCTAAATAAAACGAGAAGTTGCGCATTTACGCACACGTTAATTTTGACGCAGGTTCACACACACCTGGGCTGTCTGCCTTTCCACTTTATAATTATGCATTGAATGAAGTGATTTAAAATAAAATAAAAATAAAAAACACAAAATTCTCTGTTCTCACCGTGCGTCGTTGATTGCTGTCTGAGCAGGAACTTTTGGCAAGCAAGTTGCGACGTTTTCCACCTATTAACCGACACAGTTCTCGTGCCCGTTCTGAAAACTAAACGTTTTTTGATGAAAAATACTTAAATCTATCTCTAGTTATTTTATTAATGCTTTTTTTCACCATTAGAGGCCTATAAATATTTAATGCAGAAGAAAGAGTTTCGAGCGGCCCTCTTAACATCGCAGTCCACCTTAAACAAAGAGTCCAAGAGTGCGTTCAAAGTCGCGCGTCGAGGGGAGGAAAAAAGAGCTGCGGGCCCGCTATTCCTACAGGAATGCAACAATCAATTACTGCGACTTCTAAAAAAAAGAAAAAAAAGGAACATATTTCCATGACACTTTAAAACACTCAATTAACACAGTTTGATTTATAATCCCAGTCTGTGTTAAATTATTTCCAAGCTTGACCCTGAACTGTTTCCAGAGTGCTGTAAATGGTGCTAATAATACCTGGGTGAATTTCTGGTATTTATCAGACTGGACAAATAAATACCAAAGGTGTAAATATAGATGTGCATGGGATACATGGGATCAGAACATCAGTTTATGCAAAATCCTTCAGGGTGAGGATGCCTTCATTAAGCCAGGAGAGGATCGATTCAGCCTGTTTTTCAAATATCTGAAGTTACAATGCTTGGTTAAAATCAGGTGTTTTCTGGGTAAGTGCTTGTGAAATTTTATTATGAATAAGAAGGGGGAGAAAAATGTAATTTTAAAAAATGTTGTTAAAATAGTATTTCTAAAATCAGCAATTGTCACTCTTACATTCCTGATAATTTTGACCAAAAAAAGAATCACAATGTTTGCTAAAATGTAACAAGATCATTTTAAACAAGAAAAAAATATATATATTTTTTTTGATTTATTGAAATTATTACAAAAAACACTGCAGACATCATCTTGAGATGTGTAAAACTGCATTTGGAAAATCAACAATGGAGAAAATTGCTTCATTTTTTTCCTTGGTTTTCACTGAATAAACACATGGAGGACACACACACACACTCAAGAAACGGAAAAAAAGTTTGGTAAATACAACCTGGAGCTAAACTTTCACGTCTCCTGCAAAATAAACAATCAAACAAATAAATTGTCTAGAATCTTGGAAAGATTAAGTCCATCATAGTCCATTTTCCGTGTGTGTGTTGATGTGTGTCAGGACCACTATAGCAGTTTATACAAATTTGGTTAGAAAAGCTTACCGAGTGGGCCATGGCTCTTCACATCATTTTTTTTTTTACCCCAACTTAGTAAGATTTAAATAAAAAATATTTTTATCTGTATTGCATAACTCTCACGATTTATGCCCACTGTAAACTAAAAAAAGAAAGTCATAAATAGGAACGGAAAAGCTTCTGTGGGAGAAGTTTTTCCAAATAAAAGCTAAAGCAGATTTGACAAGAAGTATTCTCCAACTAACAGAACATGATAAAGTAGCAGAATGAATAAAAAAAAGGTAAATTAGATAAATTATTTATTTTGATGAGAAAAAAACAAAAAGTACACACTTTCATTTCCTGAAAACTGAGGGAAATAAGAATAAGTGTCTGTCTGCTCTGTCAGTTATTTACAGCACACAGCTTCGTCGTATTTCTCTTAAAACTGCCTCATTATTTAGATTTCCATCCAGTTCAAAAGCTTCTCATTCATTTTATCCCAGAAAAGAAAGGAAAAAAAATACCCCTCTTTGTGCTCCTTTTTGTCTCAGTGCTACAGATTGATTTTAAATGTGTGTCTGTGCATCATTTGTAATTACGGCTGTTTACACACTGCAGCACTACTATGTGTGAAAGTCTGGAAACGATTTGTGGCATGAAGCTGTGAGGGAAAGACAGAGAGAGCAGGCGTTAAGCAGCTCCAGAGACACAGGGACCGGCGGCGAGCCTCCGCTCCTAAATTGAATGCGGACTTGGGTAATGCTATCCTCAAATATGCCTTCTTGCTTGAGTGATGACTGTGAGCACATCAGTGATCAAATCAAGAGCCTGGTAAAGCTTTTCTAACTTTATTGTGCTGAGATATTTATGAATATATATATATATATATATATATATATATATATATATACACACAGTACATATATATATAGGCAGTATATATACACAGTATATATATATATATGTGTAAATATATATATATGCGTTATATGTACACAGTACATATATATACATATATATATATATATATATATATATATATATGTGGTATATATACACAGTAAATATACATATATATATATATATACTTTTTTTAAAGAACATAGCAACATAAACTAGTTTTTGTGTTCAGAAAGCGGTAAATTCCTTTCGAATTTAGAGAAACACAGGCTGTAGCACTTTTATTGTGTAAGTGACTTCAAATACACATCCACATGCATTTAGCATTGCTGCTGTGGCATTTTCCGACAGGACGTCGCAATAAAACTGAGCACTTGACAAGGGCAGCCATTCCTGATAAGTTCAAGTAGGCAGTGTGACTCTGGGTGATGATCTGTGTGCGAGGGACAGCGGCAGCACTGCTTTAGTCGTACAGGAAAGACATACTGTCAGTCTCACACTTATTGTCGCTCTGTGAAGCGCAGCTCCACACACTCACACAAACACACACCTCTGGTTTTCCAGTCGGCACATGCCAGCGACACAGACCGGCTACCATGCCCTGCGCCTACAGCTGCAGCGAGGGCTTTGAAAGTCCTGATTAGCAAATGCGGCAGGATTCAAGCAGATAATGAAACCCGATATCCCCTCCCCTCCATGCCCTGCTCCAGCAGAAGCCAAGGCCTGCGAGTCCTCGCACAAGAGATGCACTATTGAGAGACTTTCTCCTTCACTCTTTCACTCCCCCTCATTCTTTTCCTTCTCCCTGGTCCCCGTTCTGCCAGTCGTAAAGGCGAGATGCCAACTTCTCTGCGAAAGCCGGGCAAAGTGCCCTCACCCTTTATGCAAATGACTTACCACTACCCCAACTCACACATACATTCGGTGCCCTCCCACTGTCAACTATTCTCCCTTCCTTCATTTAGTCCTTTCACCTCTCATTGTGCGCTCTCCCTCCAACACTTTCCCCCTTTCCTGCTCTTCAAAATCGTTGCTTCACTCACCCTCTCACTGCATTTGCTCTTTCCATCTCAATTGCCATCCATCCCCCTTAGTATCTCTCACTCTGCTCCTCCTCAAATACTCTCCCTTTTCCCCACTTCTTTTCTCATAGATGGCTCGCCTCACCCATACTTTAACTTCATTCCTCAGCCAGTTCCAGACCTACAAGAGCAGAAACTCCCTCTTTCTTCCTGCAGCCAGCCACTCACCCGTTGGCACCTCCCTGAAAAGGGGAAAATACTTCTTCAACAAAGATGACACTTTTTAAGCTTAGCAGTTTGTGTTGCTGTTCCATTGCAACTATTCGATTGCAAAAAAGGCGGAAGAAGACTTTTTTTTTTTTTTTTGCACATTCATTCATGCCTTTCATGTGAATTTATTCACTGTTTTTTGCACCACAAAAACTATTGTTCGCTAATTTCTGCTGCATTGATAATTTCTTTAAAACTAATTTAAGTGACAATAGTTTGAGCAAAGTTTGTGCTCCATTGGTTTTTTTCCCCCACTTAATTAAACTGGGTAAAAAATGTTACCTGGTGAATCCTTTTCTGGGTTACGGAGCTGGACCAATCGCCAACTTGTCACAGAGCAACATTTTCTCTATTCTTTTAGAGTAACAATATTAAATCATTTTAGAAATCACCTTTATTTTTGAATATTTATTGACCCCAGCTACTGTCCAGGATGTATCCTGCATTTGCCCAACTGTAGCTGGGTTGGCTCCAGCAACCCTGTGACCCTGAACAGGAATGAGCAGCTATAGAAAATAGATGGATGGATATCTCTGTCCTCAGAGAACTGACAAAAACTTGGACAGCTGTACCTCATCGACAGGAGGGTTGGCAAATATATTTAAAAAAATGGACAGGATTGACAGGTAAACACCTGCACCGCTGGTGTGAAAATGTGCAAGCAAAAATAAACTAAAGACTCACTCAAATTAAAATCATGTTTATAGCATTTTTAGCATGTTCTTGTGGGATTTTTCTGCTATTGGAGGACATATATAAATAAAATAAAGCTAAAATTTGCATTTTTTAGTATTTATTTCTTGGTATTATTGTGAATCAGAAAAATATGCTTTCTAGAAAAGCTTGTAGGTGTGACGGAGAAGCTACAAAAAGGCCAAAAGCTCCTGCTCCATTTGCAGACGAATAGATCCATGTTTGTATCCGTTTTCCCCATCTGAGCTGGCTCAAAACTGTACGGCTGGATCGATCTACTACTGCTCGCCATTTTTTTGTTATTATATAACGTTAGGTTAAGATTGTGAGGGGCTGTAAGCTAGCTGGAGAGCATGTGAACAGATGGATGATGGGAAGGGGGCAGGGTTATTCCCCTCCAACAGCCCTTTTTGATGCCACTTGGCAGAATTTATGTCCTAGAAAATGACAGGTTTTTAATTTATGCTAAAAATGGTATAATCACAATTAAAAGTTCAATGGGAATGTTTTTAGAATAAATCGAAAGATAATTGGAGAGGGATTTTAAATTTTGCATGAATGAAAAAAGTGTGAGTATTAAGGTTTTGTTTCAAAAACAAACTAAAAAAAGTGAAACCAGGTAGCCACAGTTGATTGTTTCCGGTTAAACATGGGGAAAGGTTCACATTACATTTGTGTTTCCACATCAGTGACGCCGTCTATCAGGAACATGAGCATGCAGATGTAATTCTGCTTATCGTATGAGCTGCAGATTTGGCTGCGCCGGGTTGGCATTGTGGGGGTTAAATGTGGCCTGCTCTCTGTGGCATGATATGAGCTGGGCCTATGCCTGTGCACTCTGCCTTGTCTGCTCTGAGCTGTGGATATAAGGGTCAAGTGTGGTTAGCTGCTCCAAGTGGCTTCCTCTGTGACTCTGAACGCAACCGGGTTAAAAAGTGATCGGTCCATCTGGCCCTCTGGGAGCTAGGTCTTACTCTCTGTTTTGCTGGACAGAGTTCATGTCAAAGAAAGACGCTCTTTTGATATGGATCGTGCAATGTCGGGGTTAAAGTTCACTCTGCCAGTTTTGGAGAGGCATTCCCCGTGGAGCAACTGCTGTGCCAGGCCAGAAGAAAGACGTGCTCAAACGAAGGAGAGGCCAGAAACAAAGAGCTTTCAAAACCACATGAAGCTTAGTGCGAACAATATGGGACAACAGATAAATCATTCTGAAAGTTTTATCTTCTCAACCACTGATTTTTTTTTCCTTTTTTAAACTTCAGTCTTTCTCCCCAAATCAGGGAGAGGGCTGATGGACGTGCGATGGAGACGGGCGCCTCTGGGAGAGCGGCGTGTGCAGTTATCTCCTCTGCAACCACGATCATTGGCTCCTCCAGCCTTAACTAGCACCTCATTCAGACCTCAGGAGCACCACAGCACCACAGGCAGACAGCCATAAGTACATGTCCTCAGAGGGGACATAAAACAGAGGTAAAACAGCACCTCACAAACAGGTCTGCAAAAAAAAAACAAAAAAAAAACACCACAAACCTAGAAGAATAGAATCTATAATCAGTATGAAATTCCATGTACAGTTGCAATTATGTTTCTGTGGTTATAATATATATTCTTGAATAAAAACTTTTTTTAAATTTCTTGAAAAAATATGTATTTTTCACTTCAGTATGCAGTATGTGGTACTACCAACTACTAACAGCAGCATTTTATATTATCCGTTCTATTGTGCAGAAAGTTGTTTAAATAAATAGGATCTAAATAGAAAAACACTGATTTATACAAAATAATAGTTTTACAGAGAATTGAAAAATCTTGAGCAAATGCGGTCAGATGTGAAATAGCGGCGAGTTTCCATTTATAAACAAGTGATCGTATGGAAAGATAGTATCACAGAGAAGGGAGCCAACAAGAAAAGAGCTGGACTGAAAGCAGCGAGAGCTGCCACGTCAGACGCTGCCGAGGCTTTTTGGCTGTCATGACTGAAAGAAAGCGCACGCACGCACACAAACGTGAAACACGGCTCCCACACAAGGGTTTGCCTTTGCCACCGCCGGCCAAGCCCGACACCCCCTGCTCTTCTCGGCGTGGCCATCACCGCTGTCTTTCTGTGAGTCAACTCGGTGGAGCCGCTCCATATACAACACACACAGACCCCAAGAATAAAACCAGCACATCGCTTGCAGCCACAAGCCTAAAAGGGCCCGTCTGGACTGTTTTCTAATGTATATTTTTATGCAAAATCACATAATATCCTCAAGTTCTATCCAATGCAACAAATACATTAACTTCTATCAAGGTTAGCTTTTTACTTCCTGATAAAACTGCATTACAGAGCACAACAGCACCATTGTTTCTGCAAGCTTCCTTTTGCTGGGAGGAAAATCGACATGTTTTCGCAAGAAACTGAGCACAGATTTGATTTCTCAGATAGAAGACAACAGTATCCTCTGGAATAGCATTATACTTCATTAATATTCATTTGTCTCACAGAAGGAATCCATGAAACGCCTTATAGGGCAAATGCAAAGAGAAAACATTTTTTTCTTAGGCTTTACGCTCCATGAAAAGACAGGCAGGGAGGTACAGTGAAGTGGCTTTTAAGCTCATCGAATTCAACATATCCCAGATAAGACTGTGGCGCTTTTCCTGAGGGAAAGAAAGGAGCGGCGAAAAGGGGCTGGAAAGAATGAGGTAAACCAGAGAGTCGCGGCAGAGCGAGAAAGTCAGGGGAGTTAAGAGATACAGCAGACGCAGATAAGTGAAAGAGGGGAAAGGGCAGAAAAAAATGAAGCAAGAGGAAAGAAAATAAAAGGCTTTGTATTTGCCTTTTTTAATTTAGAAACCTCAAAGACACTGAACAGCTCCTGCCTGCTTCTTTATTATTAGGCGTCTCGCACACATACTGGTCATCAATCTCTGCTCTGCCGAGTTATAGAAACTCGCGCAAACCTTTTATGCACTTTATGATGTTTGGAATTTATCAAGGGCAGCCCGCAATCCAGGAATTCCTCAGAGAACACAAACGTACAAGAACAAAGGTGAGTAACAAATACAGATGAAGAGGAAAAACAGAACTTTTCACAAATGTAAGTGACAGGTGCCACATCACGGGCCAGAGAGCACGCAGTCAACAAACAACGGTCTGTTTTACATCACTCGCAGCTTGTATACTCAAAAATGATCAAGTTTTAGCTCCATAGCTGAATTCCTCTCTTTTAGATCCAGAGAGAACATTCAAACAGTATTAATTCCACTGCCTGGAAAAGGGACGGCCCTTTCCCGGAGCAATCCATAACATCTGAATATAAAAATAAATATGAAGAGGGGGCGCGCTCTGTGCAGCAAGAAAAAAATGTCTGGAAGTTTGATGTTTCTGTATGTTTAACAAGCATTATGCACACACACACATATAAATATGTTTTCCTTTTATATTTTAGGCCACTTCCACCACTTCCCTTTTCATTTTCTCACTTTTTTTCCTATTAAACTACCCTTTCTTTTAATCAGTGTTCGTCTTTTCACTTACTTTCTCTACTTGTCTCACTCTCTGCTGGACGCCCCTTTGCCAGTTAACACACCACAAGCCAGAGGGAGGACCGCAAGAATGCTTAAATCAGCATAATTAGGCCTGTGTGTACTTTAAACACACACGTTTCCCCAAAGCTTGGACCCCTGCCACCCGTACACTGCTGTGCGCGCAGCCACGGCCTGTCTCTTTGAGTCAATAAACACAAACATATCAGCAGTCAGTCTCCCAAACGTTTACACAGCATTCACACAAATACATATGCATGGCACGGGGGTGAAAAATGATGCTGTAGGCTGCTAGCATCAAACTTTATCCCGACCAGCTGAAGCCTCGTCCCTCATCCAGCTGTCATCCCCGAGGCCCAAACCACCATCACCGCACTGACTCTCTTTGACCTTTTCCTCCACACAGCATAGGAGGAGGAGGAGGAGGCGGTGGTGGGGGGAGAGAGAAAAAAAATTAATATAAGGACTCTAAATCCAAAATTTGCACGTTTTTTGAAAACTTTTCCACGGTGCACATTAAGCAAGAGCACGAACTAAAAAAAGGGCCGGGATCTCAACTGGGTTTGTGGTTGCTTTCTCCCCCCCAACACACACACACACATCTGCATGTGTTTTAGATTTTAGTGGGGCATTAACAAACAACAGCCTGCTGGCGATTCTATGGTGCTTAGCTGCATATGGGGATTATCAGTAGTCATTACAGCCCATTTAATAGTAATCACCACCATCAAAAAGGGATCAGTCTTAGCATGTGATATGTGGACGGCTCTGAACTTACAGACATTTGTCCTCACTTTGCGTTTGAATTTTTTTGCACTTGTGCGAGGGGCGCACTTCTGTCTTGTGTTGCTCGGCTCTTGTGCGTGTGAGCTGCAGCAGCGATGACACCCGCCAGCTTACGCTCAGCGGGAGAGAGTAAAAGTGAGTGACTACGACCCCGCTCAAAGACATCCAATAAAAACATTACAATCCCTCCATCAGGAGTTTACACACTCCAGCTGCAGAAGAAGCTTCGAGGGCAGGCCGACGCCGAGGCCTGAGGGCTGCTCTTGCATAAACACAGCGCCAAACACGTTGCAATGTGGCTGCGAAGAGGGGAGGAGTGGCCAACATGAAAGCCCCGACAGCATTTCATTTATTATAAAATCTCATTTCCTATGGAGGGATTTGCATAAAGCTACCAGCAGGAACTCGCACTCCTGACTTTGTGTTGCCACAGAGTTTGAAGGTCATGAAAGCAAAACATAACGCGGATTTTAAATCATTGATAGGATCACAGAGCAGTTTATACGACCTTATATTGCTTCTGAGTGAAACCCAGAACATTCGCCTATTTGAAAACTATCTAAAGTAATTTGTGATTCTGTTAATATGAGGGAAATGGTCACAAAAATACCCCTCTGTTGTCTGCTCAAACACGCAGCCTGATTTCTCTCTGTGCTCACACATTTGCTGCGTAGGGGTTTAAACAAGGTAAAGATATGATATGTTACGCAACAGCTTATAGATTTTTCCACCCTTGGCGAGCAGCCAGTGCTGTCGACGAGAGAGAGAGGGGGGTGATTTACAGTGAAGCATACTTTGTTCTACAAAGTCTGACTCACCAACTGAATTCCCTGGCAGCTAATGAGACCACCAGGCCTCCACAAACAGTAGTCCTGCACTCGACGGAGCGGGCGGTCAGTGTCTAGTCGCTGCAGTGGAAGTTAAAGTTGTGGCGCGCGTGGACTGTCCGGGGCGTTTTTGTCCATCATCAAACATATTGATTTAGTCTGGCGGATTTGTTAGCATTGCTCTGTTTGCTTCGAATCCTCACGAAGAACAAAATAAATGACCTTAGGCGGCCATGCAGCACTGCAGGGTGTCATGGCCACAGAAAATTAATTACTTAAAGGCCCGCTCCAAGGAAAATTGGGTTTTTGTTTTGTGTTTTAACATCTTCTTGTTTTTCTCATAATGGACGTAAAAAAAATTAATTTAAGATTAAAACTGTGTTGTGACTGTTTTTTTCATTCAAATTGTCTCCAATTCTGATGCATCCACTTGCGGACAAATAGATCCATTAACGTCTTTATTTTCCTCGTCTGAGCTGCCATCTGGCTCAAAACTGTACGGTTAGGTAGCTCCAATATTGCTTGCTTGGTTATTTTTGTTTGTTTTTTGCTATGCTAAGGTTAGCTTGGACTTGTGAGGCGCTACAAGCTAGCGGTAAAGGGTGTAAAAAACGGGAAATTAGCAGCTAACTTCTGCATCAAAAATCCGCTCGCAACTCTGAGGTAAATTTCTGGTGAAAAACTGCTGTGCTGAAGAAAATATGGCTTTGTCCAAACTCCTTCACTACACACTATTCAGTGCACTATATAGTAGGTTTGTGCCAAAGTATCGATAGTGCGATATATTGCGATATTTAGCCCTACAATTGATTCTCGATGAGTTCTCACTAAGTATCGATCTTTCATCTTTGTTTGAAGAGTGTAAAACTTTATATTCGTCATCCTTTGGTGAGACGTTCCTTTGGAGGTCAATAGGTGTGCGCGTTTCAAAAATGGGTGTTGCGAGCTCATGGCAGCTACTTGAATTATTTAATTTTTTTCTTCTGCTGTTTATAACAATTATTTTTGTGAAAAAAAATGTTTAAATGTAATTTTTTTAGTAAACCATACATATTTTTATCATCTGAACACAATGGATTCATAAATGTACATCATAAAATGTTTGTATTGATTAGATTTCCACTTCGTGAAATCGGCGACGTCATACCGCCGTTTAAAAAAAAAAAGAAGGGAGAGCATGGTGCCTGAATCGCTTTTAAAATCCAGGACACCATATAGTTTTTTAGTAGGAGTTTGGCCCATGTCTTCAAAAAATGGCACAGGCTTTTTGATTTTGGCTAAAAATGGTATAATCATAATTAAAAGACCATTGGGAACAATTTTACAACAGGAAAAATATAGTTGGAGTGGAACTTTAAAACCTCTTTTTTATGTCTTTTTTGGCACGAGTGCTAATCTCAAATTGCAGATTTAGCATATTTTTCAAACTTTTAAAAAACCAAAGTGAGTTTGAAAATGTTGATACTGTCTTCTTTCTGAAAAGGGAACACCCTGCCTTTTAGCTGTGGTGACGCTGTCTATTGATAAACCTTTGAAAGCCAAGCATTGGGCTTCTGCGAACACATGCCACTGCTGCTACTGAAATGTCCTTAGGTGAAGGGATTGGAATGCCAGGTTGACTAGACGCAATTTAAGTTTTGTAAAGACAAGAAAGTACAGGTTGGAGCTAATGAATCATAAGGGGTGACTTATTGCAACACGGCCCTATAAATGGACTGACAGGGCAGTAAAAGGAGCTTGTTGCCACAACATGAAGTTATTGTTCTAGCTCAATAAACCTATGGTTCAATCGAGGCCCCCACCTTCCATTTCTAAATTTGGTGCAGAAGTGTTGCAGTTCCTGAAAAGACCACTGGAGGCTGGTGTCAAATGGGAAGACTTTTAAATTGACTCCCATGTTAAAAAGTCAGTTTTTATACTGAAAAGGGACATTTGTTCAATACATATGACGTCAATAGCCTATTTTATGTTTATTGCTTATTTTATATTCAGGAGAACTACGAACACTTATTATTTTTTTTTACTTTACAGTACATCACTGCCTATTTTCTTGTGATTCTGGGAGTTTTGAGAGTGATCGATCAACGAGAATGTGGAAGATACCATTCTAGAGTGAGGGGTGTGTGAATTAAGATCTTTCACACTCTCATTGACTGAATACAACTCATACCAATATTATTTTAGTGTGAAGTGTTTTATTTTGAGGGCTTCTGCTGTCACTCTACATTATTGACAGCATATAAAGAACTTAAATTTATGAAGTTTTAACACTAGTTTAGCTCAATAAGTCTGCTAACTAGCCAAATAGCTAGCTGAGTTAGCCCAAAACTCTTAAAAATTCCTTGCTACGACAGTTAGAAGCTTCCTATAACTCTAAAATTCTAATGTTGGACTGAAAAAAATAATTTTGATATTAAAAGGTACAAATAGCATATGCAAATGTAGTTAAAGTCACACAATAATCTTTTGATTTATTGTAAAATCGTTTTTTTTTTTTTTGTGCTTATTCAAGTTTAAAGCAAAATCAAAACATTTGTTGTTTTTTTGGGCAGTTCCTGCAGAGCGGCAGTAGTTCATCAATTCACTTTTCAGATGTGGCCAGGACTGTTGGCCCAGAGTAAGCCTTCCCTCACTTCCCATCATCCCTCTGTTTACACTCTCTACAGCTAGCTTACAACCTCTCACACGCCCAACTTACCATTACCAGTATAACAAAAATGGTGAGCAATATTGGAGCTATGCAGCCGTTTGAGCCACATATAAAGCTCGGATGAGGAAAATAAAGACGTACATGGATCTATTCCATCTATTCCATCAGAATGGAGTGGAGCAGGGAACTTGTCGTTAGCTGACTGTAGTTGTACTTAACAGATACAAGCCTTTATCTGTTCCTGATTCACAATGATTTAAATAAAGAAATGCTCAGAAATGCAGTATTAAGATTGATTTTTATATATTTATGTCATCCAACATTGGAAAAATGAACAAAAACAATTTAAAAAATCCAAAAACACAATGTTTATTTTAATGGGTCTTTAAACTAATCTAGAACACATTTATCACTTGTTAAAATTCTCTAAGAAAAGTTTTAAATTAAAACTTAAAACAAAAAAAATTATATATGATTTATCAAAATTTGTTTGATTTAATTGTGTTTTTGGAGGCCCTTGTTTGTTGCATATCAGCTTTCATAAATTACAAACATTTTGGAGTCCAAATGCACAAAGTAATGAGCGTGCACAACAGACTTTTCCGTATAGAGTTCCAAAAAAGAGAAGATGCCCAATCTGTTCTCCATCAGATAATTGCCTGTCAGAATGATCAATTTTAATGTTTGCATGAGTTACTCATCCAGTGCATGAGAGGCGTATGTTAATGAAACTTCCTATGTGAGGGTTTTATTTTCCCGCCTGGATTATGGAGATACCATACTTTTCACACGAGGGTATTTTCACAGAGTGGATCTGGCCCAGGTCTCGCACATTGAGGTTTTCCTTACTGCCTTAATTGGGCTCTTAATGCTGGACACAGGGTGTACTTCCTCTAATTAGCCATATCTATAGCGTACGGGAGGGTGATGAATGCACGCATGTGTAAAATCCTCTTTTGAGCGACTGCAAACTAACTAAGAGCTTTAATTTCACGCTACGCTGCATTGTCCCATTCAGTGAGGTTAACCGCACACACAAAAATGGGGCTCTGAGAAAATCAAAAAAGAGTGAAGAACACACCGATGACTCATATGGACGGGGGGATGGAAAAAGACAGAGAGAGACAAACAACAACAACCGAATCTCATCCTCAGACAATGCAGATCTCTCACCAACCGTTACTTCTCTTTGAAAGGGAGTTAATTGAAGAGGTGGAAGGAGTAACGGTGGAGGAGAAAGAGGGTCTGTCTCCAGCAGCTGCAAAGAAGAGGAATTCCCAAGCTTTTGCCTTCTTTCATCCTTTACTTTTGATATGTTTTCTCCATATCTGCATGGGTCCTGTCTTGCTGTGCACCTGTTCAACACATCGGATTCAAGACCGAAAATTCAAACTTTTTCCAAAACTGAAACTTGATTTAATAGTTTATCTTTCACTGGGAAAAAGCTTCAGATGTTTGTGCTTAATCTGCCCTTCCATGTCTGTCTATCAGCCTGTAACATGTGTCCCGGTCTACACACACACACACATGAGTCTAGCATCGCTGTAGGGCCTGCCTACATCTTTCACCAGCAGATCATCCTAAACCACACTAGAAGGCACAAGAACCATGCAGATACACACAATGCAACCACACAAACAGATCCCAGTCCATCCAGGGGACAGCCACCTATTACCCTGTTGTGCCAACTGCCTCATAAAGCGTGATAAATCCATTTTCTATGGCCCGTCAGGGAGAATGCACAGATAAGGGATAAGCAGAGTGTTGGATTTAACCCACTTCTAAGACAGATTTATACACTGGCAGAGGGGGACTGTCCACTTGCTCCCCTGGGTTGAGCTCATTTATGATTTTAAACATTAAAACTCAGAAGATTTTGCTTGTTCCATTTTTTTTTTCAATTTTTCTTTTAGTTGCCGTTCGGCTGATATTGCTTCCCACTTCCCAGCCCTCTGTCCTCAGCCTGCCTACCAGCTCTCACTCTTGGCCAGGCAGTGTAAGGTGGACCTGGTCGGTCTCCAGCAGAAAGAATGAATAAGTAAAAAGAACACAGTGTACCCCTGGGTTCTGCCTTCAACACACCGCCTGCCGCCCGCCTGCAGTTGGCAGGCGACTTTTACCCTGCTTACCGTCCACCACAGCAAACCCATTCTCCTCTGCCTGTGCTGTGCTTACTAACTAGCTCTGCGTGAGCGGGATTAGTGCTACATGAGTGCAAAGTGACGCTGGTAAAAACCTGGTATGTTACCAGATCACGCAGGTCCACCTCAGCTTACACTGGCACACTCCAACCCTGGTGAAACCAGAACCGAAGCGTGACACAGGAGAGCCATAACCCAGAAGGGAGGAAGACTACAATGCAGAGACAGGTGGATCTGGACTGCTGACCTGCAGGCGTTCAACTCTAGCTGTTATTTTATTAAAAAAAACATTTCTAACGCTCCTCATTTGCTGTTTTGTTTAAGTTTTTGTCCTCAAAATATAGCCAAAATTTCCATTTGCTATCCCTGAATGCATCTCCCCTCATCATATATTCAAGTGCTTTGCCAAACAACATGGCCTAGTTGATTTCAAGGCCTTATTTGATCTTCCTATATCTGAAACCCTAAAGAATTAAATCGGACATGAAACGCTCACATCTGAGGCAGAAGGCTTTTTACGCACAGTCTAAATCACATTGTGTTTGAGGCAAACCCGTCATAAGTTGGCATGTGGTAACGGGGAGGCGCTGCTGTCTTTATTTCTCGGTGTCTCGCACGGATAAACGAGACTTAACCGGAATAATTGATTCGAAAAAGCGGCGCATAAAAGTTTTAATTAAGGGTGACTCTTGGAACTTTGGCGCGCATTAAAGCTTTATGTAAATGCACCTCTGTTTCAACACAAAAAAAGGCGCACTTGAGGCTCCTCGGACCAGACCACTCCAGAAAAGCTTTTATCAGCATCAATTATACATTTGATGTCGTTTATTGCAGTTTTGCGTGTTCGTAAATTATTGGCGTGGGCGCAAACAAAAGCGCAATCATCCTGGATGCAATTTAACGTGTGGCATTGTGAAGGATGCTGAGCGCACATCACTGCAGGAGCAGATTATAAGTGAAAACAGACATGGAAAAGAATACAGTCAAATTCATGGGGTTCCGTGTTGTTATCTTACCAGCATTTGATTACAAACGCGAGCTTTCGAGCAAATGTGAGATAACAAATCAGTTCTTCTTGATATCTGGGGCCGGACACCACCGCAACAGCAGCCGAAGCAGATCGATACGCACGGCGCGTATGGAGCGCACGCTGTCCGCGCTGCGCTCGCGTGCGAGGATCTGCAGCCAATTAATTTTAATTAATGGAAAGAGAGAGGAAACTCGATGCGGACCTTTGCCTCATACCACAAGGCCTGGAAAATCATCTCTGCGGACAGCCGGTGTGCATTTTTAGGTTCAATTGTAATAATACAAAAATCAAAACACTGATTTGGAAACATTTGTGACTCTTTAATCTTCAAAGAAGGTAAAATGTCTACAGAAAACTTCAATAAATCACCTTTTCTTAAGAATATGAGGAGAAACAGAAAAAAGCCGCATGGGAGGCCTGAAATAACACCACTGCGCGTTTTCCACGGTGCTCCTCAAAAACTATTCTGTTTAAGGAAAGGAATGACGGCAGTTGCTACAACACACGGGACCGAGAAGAGGCTGCACAGTGATTTTAAATGCATTTGGTAAAATGTCTGCAGAACATAAACTCCATAAATCAGCTATAAAGAGGAGAAGGGCCGGCCGTGACCTCCGTGGATCACTAAAGGCCTGATGTTATGGAGCTCATCATACTAAAACTTTAAGTAAATGAAAGCAGATGTTTAGCAGAACAATAATTATGAGACTGACTTCAGCTAAATGTGTGAAAAATCTTACATTTTCTACACAAATGACGCATCATGTTTTAAAAGGTGAACTGCGTAAAAAGTGGTGGAGTGTGGAGCGGAGCGGCAGACAAGGAAAACGGAGGAGCGGCGGCCTGAAGCTGCGCGCAGGCTGCTCTCCTGTTAACTCTGCAGTGACTCCAACAAATCTCCGTATATAAAAAACAGAGAAAAAAGCTTTCATTTTAAACAAATATTAACATTTTAGCTCAAAAAAGTAGAAATAATCCAAAAAAATGAAAAAGGTCACAAGCTTGACCTTTGAGCTGCAGAAGAGAAACCTTGATTTCACCTAAAGTTATTTTCCTGATCAGAAAGATTATAATTTAATATGTGTAGGAAAAAAAATAATTACGCACAAAAATGAATTTAATAGCAGGTTTTGACAAAAAAAAGGATTAGCTGGAAAAGAAGGAAAGCAGGCGCAAATCTCCCGGTAATAAAAAAAGATATGCGGATGAAAGGTCACACGTGAGACTAAAGAGGGAAAAAGTCAAGTTATTTACCTATTATTTATCATATATCCCTGTACATGCTAAAACAATAAAAATAGCTTTCAAACACTTATTTTATTAAGTTTGCTGCCTCTTTTAAAGCTTTGACGTGTGCAGGTAAACACGCACACCTTTAATTTCTGACAACTCTCTTTATATTTATAATAACTATAAAAGTAAGAGATATTTAAGCAGATATGGATGTGGAGCCGTCCCCGGTAACCCACATCCCCGCGAGCTGCAGAGGACGGGCAGACCTCAACAACAACCGCAAATCTAAAAGGGAGAAAATCCACCGCCTTGCAAGTCAAGAAGAAGCTCTCCAACTTTGTGAGAGTGATCTGTTTGTCGACAGAGCCGATTACTGTCGAGGGGTGTTTGCAACTCTCGCAGCCAGCTGTCAGGACCTTTCTTCCCCTTTCTCCAACCTCCGTTTTTATATAAAATAGATTTGGGAGAAGCGCCATTTTCTCTCCAAACCATGCGCAATGAGACGTGCGAGAGAGCATGTTGGAGCCGTGCCATTAAAAAGACAGGAGGAGAGCGCGTCAGAGGGGGAGAACGCGAGGAAGAGGTGAAGCCCGATCTGCTGAAGAAGGAGAGCAAAGTTGGAGGAAGAAGAAGAAGAAAAAAAAAGGCGCAGTAAATGACAGGCAGCTGCGCGACACACGGAGAGCGCAGCGCGGAGAGCACGGACACGGCGGCGGCGGCGGCGGCGCACGACACCGGAAAAACATCAGAAGAGGAGCGCCCCGGCGGCGCGTCCCCCCACCCTCCCCCGGTCCCATACCTGTGTCAAGCAGTAAGGGGAGTACATGGTGGTGTCTAGAGGTGGAAGAAGTTGTTGATGAGAAAGTTGGATGGAGGTTCGTTGCGGTGCTGCATTGCAAAGCCGCTCTGGCTCGGTCCAGGCTGTAACCCCGCCTCGCTCACAGTGAAAGCGCCGCTCTAACTTTAGAGGAAAGTTTTTTTCCCCCTGCTCCCTCCCTCCCTCCTCCCTCCCTCTTTCTCTCTGCCCCTCTCTATCCCGCTCGTCTCTCTATCTCTTTATTGTGCTATCTATCTATCTATCTATCTATCTATCTATCTATCTATCTATCTATCTATCTATCTATCTATCTATCTATCTATCTATATATTTTCAGATTTTCTACAAAAAAGTGAGACATGTGTCCTAAATTTGCATGTGCAGTGTAAAGTACAGCACAAATCTAACGGGAAAAGGTAACAAGTCTAAAGATGGCATTTTGCTTCGCTTTTTTATGTCTGACCTTTTCCATATAGTTACACCTCAAACATAAACAATCAAAAGAAAAATGTTTTCTATTCTATTCTATTCTATTCTATTTTTTTATTTTACTTTTATTTAATCAGGAACGTCCTATTGAGATTAAAAATCTTTTTTTCAAAGGAGGCTATAGCAGATTCTATTCTATTCTATTCTATTCTATTCTATTCTATTCTATTCTATTCTATTCTATTCTATTCTATTCTATTCTATATCTTGGAATTTGAACGACCAAATTCACATATAAACCCCAAACTGGAGGACTGGTTACATCAGATCCCTGGATGGACCTCAGACATCAGTGCGAGGAACAACTAGATCAGATACTGCTAGATACTAGACAACTAGATACTAAGATACTGCACAGGACCCTCAAGGTCCCAGGTTTCTGTTAGAGAACGGGAAGGGAATACTTTATAAATATATTAGGGACACCCCATTTCTCAGTTTAAAACCAAACCGTATGTTAGAACATTGAACTGAATTGTGGGAAAAGTGTCGCTACTGCACACCAGTTAAAATGTCAAGCATTTTATTATTACAATACACCAAGTTTAGAAAAAACAAACTTCATTGTTTCTCGCTCATTAGCTGATAAAAAACTGAATTTTTAGGGTTTGTTTTGTATTACACAAATCACATATCAAACCGAACTCTAAAATCAAGGTTTGAACTGGATCTTGGAAAAAAAAATGCACCCCTAATATATACATATGTATAAATGTGTGTGCAATTTGTCCTGAACTAGTCCCATTGTGGCATTGTATAGAAGAAGTATATTCTGTTTCTAATCAGTCTTGGCTGCGTCCTCCCTCGCTCCCTGTTCCTTGGACTAATCAAACTCATATATGCAGGCAGAGTGCCTGCAATTATACATAAGCCTCTGCCTCGTGCATGCATGCGTGTGTGAGCGGTAGCCGAGTGTGCATGTGCATGTTAAAGTCTTTAAGTTGTTATAAGGGCGTGACTTTGGGGCTGAAGTCACCCCAGAGCTTGATTGCCAGATTTTTTTTTTTTTTTTTTTTTTTCCGGCAGTGAAAAAGGGGGGGGCGAATACGAAGCCGTGCAGCTTTATGAGACCTCATGATCCTTCCACACACACATGTATTTAATGTACAACACACACGTTATTGTGCACATGCATGAAATGCTTGGCGGTCAGTTGCAAACGCACAAAAAAAGTGAACAAAAAGAGGTGGGGTGGGGGGGGGGTAAGTAAATGTGAAAGACACTGAAGCATTTTGAGGTGTAGTGTTCCTTTCCCAGAGTCTCTCCTCTTTCCAAACCACACCCCACCACGGCACCGGCCCAAACCCGAAGCCTTTGTGTGCTCCCTCGTTCTCCCTCTCAGTTTTTCTGTCCACCCCTTCTTCTCTTTCTGAGCGGCTCTTTCTTTTTTCGACGTTTTTCTTCTTTTCTGCCGTATAATCTTTAGCCTTTCTCCGCACAAAGGCTTTAGTGCCCCTTTCGGGTTGTTTTTGTTGCTAGTTTCTGTCTGGCACGAGTTACCCCATCCCAACAAGCTTTAACAAACCCACTATAGCAACAAGACTTGTGGCCGAGCGGCAGCGTTTGGGTTTCCAAGCGTGAGTCCTGTCTGAGCATCACCTATGAAAGCCCCTGGAGGGAGCAGAGTTTGCGGTTTCTGGGACTACGTTGGCCATGAAAGAGCACATGAGAAAACCATATGGCGTGTCTAAAGTTAGCATGTCGCGGTCTCCCGTTGACACGCGGCACTACCCATATACTTGCTGTTTACCATTGCCTGTGGCTAGGCCATTAAATATTGAAAGTGATGTCGCATACTGATACTGCTATTAGCATGCTAAATGTGTGAGACAGGTGGTTGAGGCTGCGCTCAAAAGGCAGGAAGTATGTTAGTGGAAAATGTGCATAGCTGTGCCATTTACTTCACGGTACAGAGTAAATATTGTTTGCTGTTTATATGTTTTCTAGGAACGGGCAGTCGCAATCATGCCAGGAAGAAACGGTTAACTGTGGCTCACAAGCACATCGCACACAGCGTGGATCCCAGAGACTTCATGAGTCTGTTTTCAATCTGAGTGTGTGCGCACAGCAATGTGTTACGCCTGCTGCCTTTAATGTGTTTACTGTATTTAATAGCCAGTCATACGTTATACTCAGACTGGTTTAGATTACGGCATTTCTACCATGTTTGCTTTCAGCAGGGGGAAGATGTTCAGATTTATTATGCTAGGCTGATGTCATAGCAACTTAGCTTCAGTGGGAAAACGCTGCGTGTCAGACTGTGGCGCTCAGACCCAAACTGCACTCTATCAGGCAAAATCTACACGATTCGTGGTGTGTTTTGAAATTCCAGAGAAACAAGCGAAAGAGGATGTATTTGAAAAGTATTTCAGTCTGGGATCAATTTTGAGTAATTTTACCAGAAGTCAACATGTTGGAGCATCTTAACAAAAGTATGTAAACACCGAATGTGGGTTAATTCCCTGAAATGCGTCGGCATCTCCGCTTCCAAGTCAGAAGATTGATGAGTAGATTTCACCCCTAACTGACCCTTTAAAGACCCACTCTGATGAAAATCGGGTTTTTAACTTGTTCTTGAAGCCCTTTTCTCACAATTAAGCTTAAAATAGAATTTCTGAGTATTTATTATTTCAAATCGTCGTAAATCAGGAGAATAAAAAATGCCATTTAAAAAATGTAGTATGTAACGTAGGTGCGACAGTCGGCAGGCCACAAGCTTCCTGTTCTGCTCCACTTTTAGACAAATAAATCCATGTACGTCTTATTTTCTTAGTTTTATAGTCTCTAAACTAGAGGTGTGTACCTTTCCCTCTCACACGATTCGATACACATCTCGATACATGCTCCACGAAATGATACATTAAGGATTCAACTAAACTTTTGGCAATATGATACAGTTCTATACTTTTACGAAAAATGGTAAAATCTAGATATTTCTTTTTCATATAGCATTCATAGCTGTAAATAACTAGATATGCGGCATTACCTGTGATAATGCTGGAGTAAATTCGGCAAGCTGAATGTGGCTGCTGAAGATGCTAGAGCTGATAGCTGAAGCCGAAATCTTGCTAATATATCAGCTAAACGCCAAGTTATCCACTAAAAACTGAAAAAATGTCTAAATATTTCCAAAACAGCCAGCATATTATTAAAATATTAGGCTAACTCCAAATTAGCGTTAAAAAATGGAAAAATGTCTGAATTAGCCAAACAGCTAGCATAATGCTAAAATATTAGCTAAACTTCAAATTAGCCTAAAACTGGAAACATGTATAATTTTGCTATTATTTTAGAAAATTTCTAAAATATTAGCTAAACTCCAAATTAGCCTAAAAAATGAAAAAAAATTCAAA
>NC_050512.1:22989563-23000854 GCF_002922805.2 Oryzias melastigma
CCCCCCCCCGCCAAAAAAACAAAAAACAAAACAGTTAGCATAATGTTAAAGTAACAGCTACACTCTAAATTAACCTAAAAAACCCCAGTAGTTGCTACACATTTTAAAGATTAAACGATGACTCTTGCTGAAACTATGCGAAGGTTCACAAGTTTCAAAGTGCAAAAAGTTATTTAAAGGATTTTAGCAATTTTCTTTTTTTCCTATAGGTCACATTTTTCTCAATATTTCCAAAACTGTAAAGTTTATGAATACCAAAAGTAGAATTAGTAATGTCCTGAACGAGCTAAAATCATTGAAAGTGGAATTGAGATTTACGTGCCAAAAAACATACAGAAAGGCGCATGAACATAATGAACATAAAAAGATAAAGACGATAGAAAAACAATCGAAAGACAAACTGCAGTTTGCCAGAAATTGATTATTTACGTCTTGATTGATTTTATACATTTTAACCAACAAAATCTTGTTCATATTTGTGGTTTTCAAACAATACTGCATTTGCCTGATCAATTTTCAACACCTATTTATGTTTTACATCCCTAACCGTTATTGCTGTTACTCCCACTACCTGATCGATTTTTTCGATACATGTCTAATATCTTCGACTCTGATATTGCTCACCATTTACGTTGCACTGGTTGGGGTTGTGAGGAGCTATAAGCTAGTAAGAGAGCATGTAAACAAGAGGATGATGGGAAATGAGGGAAGGAATACTCCACGTCAACTCAGAGGTGAGTTTCTACTGAACTCCTGCCGCTCTGCAGAAACTACGTCCTAGAAGGTCTTTTGATTTTGGCTAAAAAATCGCATAATCCTAATTAAAAGACCACTTGCTTTTATAATCGATAAAAGATGACCAGAGAGGGACTTTAACATGACTCTACAGGAAAAATAAAAGATAAAGAAAAAGAAGAGAACAGCACAATTTTCTGATGATAGTTTGTGTTTTTCAGTAAATATAGAATGATACGATGAGTGTGTTTTTGGGTGCATATATACCCTGTAGGTATCAGACACGAGGAAACATTCAGGCATCCCTGGGCCTCTTGTGGGGTCGTCGTTTACCAGATAGGTGTCGGTAGCCTTAAAAAAGAGAGAAAACAATTTTATTAAAATGTCATTTTCCTAATATTGGGATAAACTGAATATGCTGTCAAAATAATATCTAGATTAAATATATTGAAGTTGACGATAAAAGCAGTAAAAAAAAAAAAATGTCATGATGACTTCATTTCCTCACAGAAGAACCATAAATCCCCAGTCTAAGCAGAAATGGGTATGCATGTGTGTAGGTGTGCATTGAGGGAGCTTTATTTGTATTCTAAGTCAAGCAGGCGGGCGGGCGGGCAGGCGGGCAGGCAGGCAGGCAGGGTTCTGGCAGAGCCAGGAGCTGTGAAATAGGCTCTCCTTGCAGTTCTGCCATTGATTGGATCAACCTATCCCACTCTACTTAGCCAAAGGGAGCCCAAATCCCACAGCCGCTGTGACGTCCTGTGAAATCCTATTTCATTTCACAACTTTAACGGATAAAAAAGCATGCACATGCTTGTGCCAGCTCCAAACCCCATGCCATATTCATTTAGTGAACAGGAGCAGAGAGAAAACAGTGGATCTAGCTGCGAGCAAAAATGTTCAAATACACTCGCAGAGTCAACCTCTCAAAAAATATAATTGCTCTTTTTTTTTTTTTTTTTTTTTGCTTTTCTCCACACTCGCACCCATGTGCTCTTTGCCTTGCACACAAACACACGGCCACGCACACGTGCGTGCCACTTACACAGACACATAGACACAAGCCCCATAATAAGAGCCAGACGTTGGCAGACCACACAGCCCTGAGTTGTGGTGAAAACAAAGGCTATTCATATCCTTCGCAATAAGAGGTCTGTACAGCTCACTCTCTGCCTCCCCCCTCTCCCCCAGCTCCCCCTCAGCTTTTTATTACAGATAATCTACACTCACAAACCTCCCATATTTCTGCAATTGTGCGATTTCTAATCATCTTTATTAGTCCATAAACATGTTTTTTTTTCTTTGCCTCCTTTTATTGCGGGGGCCCTTGGCTTCTTGATGGGGCAGCACGGTGCCTATTGTTGAGTCCACATGAAGCCAGGAACAGAATAACACAGGCCTGCTGATAAGGCAGCAAAGCATTGTGGGAATGGAGTAGTTCCTATGATGCACATGCTAATACAGTGGTAAATGCATGCACATGACCAAAAAAACCCAAACTCTGCCATGCCAAATGTCTGCCAGTGAGGCGCTGAATCTGATTGGCTGGCAGCGGGCAAAGATGGCCCAAATCCACGGCACCTGTGCAGGGGTCCACACCAGCCAACCGACAACCAACAAACAGACCATAATGCATCAGGTGTGCTGGAAGCTCCACGATTGGTCGCTCTCGCGCAGAGACAGGGTCAGGTGCACGAGCCGGCCTCGCCTGATTGGTTGAGTCGTGCCCAAAAAGCTGCGGGTGGGAAAGGGCTTTTTTTTTTTTTTTTTTTTCATTGGCTTGCCCTTGCCTCATTCTGCTGGTGAATGGGTGTCTGCATGGCACGAGGACAACTGTGAGGAAGCGTTTGAGAATATCTTTGCGCACCCAGAATCCCCAGCGGTGACAATAACCTGCAACCTAAAGGTCCTAAAGCACGTGTCAAAGTCAGGGCCCGGGGGCCGGATACGGCCCTCCGGGTAATTATATCCGGCCCTGTAGATCATTTTATTCTATTGTTATTAACAGCCCGATGTTATCTTGCGCTTATTTCTAACTTGAATAATTTTGACAAAATATATTTTTATGGAGAGTATAATAATAATATTCCTGCCTTTTTATTATTCATAAGTATGTAAAAAAGTTACATTTTTAAAGTCTTAAAAATTGGCATCCTGCTAGCTTTTTGGATTATTTTGGTATTTACTAATATTTTTTAGGCTGTTTGGGAGTTTAGCTAATATTTCAGCGACATGCTAGCTTTTTTGACAAATTTAGGCTGTTTTGGAGTTAGGCTAATATTTACACGCTAGCTCTTTTTTGGCTAATTTAGGCTTTTTCAGGTTTTTTTTGGCTGTTTTGAAGTTTAGCTATTTTTTCAGGCACATGCTGGCTGTTTTGGCTAACCTATTTTTTTTTTTTGTTTGTTTGTTTTTTTTTTTTGGCTAATTTGGCATTTACCTAATATTTTAGCTGACTGTTAGCTTCAGCGTTTTCAGCTATCAGCTCCAGTGTTTTCAGCTATCACCTTCAGCCTTTTTTACTATCAATTTCAGCATCTGCAGCTATCAGCACTAGTGTCTTCAGTGGCCACATTTAGCTTTACACTAGCATCATTGCAGGTAATGCTATATATCTACCTCATAATTATGTTAAAAAGTTAGGGTTTCAAAGTTTTAACAATTCAATAAATTCAATAAATATCCTGTTCGCCCCACGACCTAAGGTGTGTTTTGGATTTTGACTCCTTGTGCGATTGAGTTTGGCACCTCTGACCTAAAGGATCACTTCCTCTTATTTCTCCTCTAATAAAAGGCAATCTGGAAGTCCTCCTTCAGGAAACAGGTGTTGATGAACCTCAGTCCCATTGTTTAACATGAAGCTAATGAATAGCTAAGCTCTGTACCTGCCACTGGGGAGGCCAGAACATACTGACTCCCTAAAAAAAAGACCCCAAACACTCTCTCCTGCAGCAGTGTATGAATTATATATTGTACTATATATATAGAGCATATGCCCGGCCCATATGGCCAGCCCAGAGCAAAAGAATCTCAAAGCCCTCCTTAATTAACATTTTAGAGGGAAGATTCGCAGGCGGGAGATTTAGTGAGTGACCTATTTTGGAGTCCATCATCGCCCAATGCAAATGTGTTAATTGAGACAGATTTTCCTGCTTCACAAATATGCAGAGATGGGGGAATTTTTCGTGTGTGTGTGTGAGCCATCTGATCTATCTAAGGTAGAGGATCTGTTTTAAGCCGCCTCTCCTGCTTCTGTCACCGACAAAAGACAACACTGCTCTTTCACGTTCTTCCTCCCTGCATCTCCCTTGGCCCGCTCTCTATCCGTCTCTCTCTGGGTGTATGTGTTGGCGACCATATGGCGAAATTCTTTGGAGGTGAGATCTCCGAAACCTGCTCGCACACTTGCACGAGCTCGTGCACACTCCTCCACGGGGCTTTCTTTGTGCGTAAAAAAGCCTCGATGGAGGACTTTGTTCTCGGATGGCTCTATCTTAAAGCTGACGTATGGCAACATATCAATGATCTGCCTCACCAGCTTCACATGAGAAGCAGATTCAAACACACACACAAATAAACGCACCTGGGGGCGGCCCTTGACTGGTTTGGAGAGGGCCATTCATTCTGGATGGCTCACAACTGCCATTTTTCAAAAAGTGTAATTATTATCACCACTATTGTACCCTAAACGCAACACTTTTACCACCGAGGACAAACACTGCCAAGTTTAAGCAACGAGATGAAAATAGGGTGGTAGTGGTTGGGGGGTGGGAGGCAGTCCAAGCAAACCTGCGTGAGATGGCAGCCACTTCAAAGACGCCGGGCCTCACCGGTGATCTGTTCCGCGGTATGAAAGGCAGAAATGGCCAGCGAGTGAGCCCCTGCCAAAGCTACCTTGGGGAGAACTGTTGGAAAAGTACGATTTTTCACACAACCATCTCAGGAGGGGCCAAGAGGGGGGGTGGCGGTGATGGAAACGGGGTAGACAGAAGATGAAAAATGGAAAGGGTGCATTTAAAAAAGTGAGAGTGGGGCTAATTATTTCTCTCCACTTGTGGGTCCTGAAGGCAGAGAGGGGCCAGAAGTACAGCCAAGACGCAGAGTTGAAGATTGCGTTTGGCTAAAGTGTGCAGTTTTATACAATAGTAAAGAGTGGGATTGTGAAAGAGGCACGCTGTGTGAACGGTGAGGCCTAACTCCAGGGGGCAGGGGTATAAAAGTATTTCAGATGACTTAAGCAAAAACACCTCACTCCCCATCAGAATGGAAACTGTGTGTGTGGGGGGGGGCTGGAGTCAAAGGTGAGCTGAGGTGAAGCAGAGCGTCCGATTTAAAAACAACAACAACATAAACTGTCTTCTCAAACAAAACCGATACAATAAAACAAGTTTGAACAGTTGTGCTTTGTGACACGCCCCAAGATTCATGTGCTGGCATCTCGCCTGTCAGCCACTGATCTTGCTCGACAGGATAGGCTATAGACTGTGGCCTCCAGATAATGCCAATTGCGACTCTCTGTGCCATATTTCACTTTCATACCATCCTCTTTTGCTTTGTAACTAAACGCCACGCTCCTTCCAGGTGTCCTCGCGCGCGTTTTTCTCTTCATTTTCATGGCCAACCACACTCACTTAAACGTCTACAAGCACACAAGCGCCAGCTAAGTGCATCAAACAATAAGGTTAGCGCGAGCACAATCAGGCCTTTGTGTCACACAAGGACTGATCCGTGAAGAGATTTTCTTGTGGTTATGGTTCTAATACAACAGAGTTTACCACAAAGACCAGGAAGCTGCGTTACAACACACACACACTGGAGGAGGCTGGGTGCTGAGCTCATTTTAAACAACTCCCTTTGATTGCAACTTTAATGTTACTCTAGAAAATGCAGTAAAAAGCTTTTGGAAAAATGTGCTGCTGTGAAGTTTTTTTTTTTATTTTTTGCTGAATTTGCACTCCAGAACTTTGGTTGGATGAGACTGACTGGGCTCCTAAGCTGCTGTGACAGATTTATTATAAATGTGATCAATAGAGTGAAAAGACTGCAAGATTTTGGGTCAACATGCTAAGAAAGTTGCATTTTATTAAAAAAATCTTCATATTATCTTATCTTAAAATCACAATATCACAATTATTTCTTGATCAAATAGAAAATCACAGATGTAAGGAATTTTGGAAAACTGTGCATCTATGTTTTTGTCTAAAAAATGAAACATAAATGCTCCTATACAGATTTAAAATAAAATGATATTTCTCCTTTTCTTCAGTCCAAAAGATGATAATCCCTTCTTCATATCCAATAAACACAATCTGTCAATAATAACATGCAAAGCAAGAAATCTTTCAACAGGATTCTGCTGACTTTGAGATCCTAAAATATGTAAGCATCAGCTTAAAACTAATCCAAACCAGATCCGGATTCAGATCAGCTGACAAAAATCAAAAGATCAAAACAAATCTGGGTTATAAAAAAAGGTTAGAGGTTAAAGAAGGTGCGGATTATGAATTATTAGATCCAGTCCTATAGATTCTGTTGGATTAAAATAGATAATACGATCCTCATCATCCGATTTTCGGATCAATTTTCAGCTGCGCTCTCTGCACAAGTCGTCTCTGCACTTGCTCTGGTGGTACAAAGAGGGTCTGTGTGTCCTCTCACCTCCCCACCCTCTTGTAGTCGCCATAAAGTGTCATCAGCTACGCAAATGAAGTGCCCATTGATGAAAAAGAGGGAAAAAAAGGTCCTGCGGAAGGTGGAGTGTTTTACAGTAGCGCTGCGCCCTTGAGGATTTTCACAAATTAATTTGGAGATTTGATTACCCTTTTGCGCAAAAAAGATAATATTTTAACCAGATGTGAGAATTATAATTATGTCATCACCAGCAGATTGTTGTTTATTTGTGCAAGAAAAATTGAATATTGGAGCTTTGGTTGTGAACCTGGCAGGTTGAGACGCGCGCGCACACCAACACAGGTGTGGTGCAGCAGCTGTCATCTGTTGCCACGCATGTTCACAAAGTTCTAGTCTACAATAAAAGACTGAAGGGGTAAAAAAGGAATAAAAAAAACTCTGCGGGGACGCACAATTACATCAAATCCCCGTTTTGTTTGTTTTCGCTCCTATACTTCACCCTATAGACGTAACAGAAAGGAACTATTGAGTTACACAGCACGTACCATTATAGCGTGGGGAGATCTGCCAACCC
This sequence comes from Oryzias melastigma, assembly GCF_002922805.2. Taxonomy (NCBI): domain Eukaryota; kingdom Metazoa; phylum Chordata; class Actinopteri; order Beloniformes; family Adrianichthyidae; genus Oryzias; species Oryzias melastigma. The sequence goes on from NC_050512.1 coordinate 22,996,504, forward strand.
TCTCAATGCCCCATTTTCCTTTAAAAGTTCAGCTTCCAAAAAAGTAAGTGAGGGGGAGAAAGCTCAGAGGAGGAAGACTGGGGTTTCTTCGCTGTTGACGGAAGCAGGGGGAGAAAAAAAGGACCTTTAAACAAGTGGGCCTTAGGCCCAGACAGAAGAAAAGAGGCTCTTTCAAAAGTGGGTCCACTCTGCAAGAGATTGGAGGAAAAGAGGACAGCAGTTCCGAGCCCCTCCGTCTGCCGCTGCTTGGCGTCAGATTGCACCCATGTCCAGCGGGAAGAAGTCAGCGAGACGCGTGCGTCAAAAGTCCCGACGTGCGTCCTTCAGCGGACGAACTTGTCCAGGAGACCCTCAACGACAACCCCCCCGAAAAAAATAAATAATACGACCGAGCTGATGGATGGCAGGAGAGTTGCGACAAAGTAAGTTCTTTTCTACTATATGTATTTTTTACGCGTAATATTTGGAGTCGAGCAGGTTCTGTTTCCAAATGTGTCCAAAAGCAGCAATCTCCCACGCCGCGCGCCCGATCTGTTTTAGCCTCATCTCTCTCTCTCTCCTTCTCTCTCTCTCTCTCTCTCCCTCCCTCTCTCTCTCTCTCTCGCTCGTGCGCACGCACGTAGGATTACACACAAGTGTCTGTGTGCCGGGGTTTGTGGTGGTGGAGGGGGGGCAGACACCCCTGGCCCCCTCGTCGCCTCCTCTTCAAAGCTGATGAGACGAACGCGCCGCAAATCTCCGAGTCGCCGCTCCGGACTCCGGTGCGTAAAAAAAGAAAGCTCCGCGCGCGCTCCGATAGCAGCTCGCTGCCTTTTTCTTCAACCCCCCCTTAAAAAAATCAGCCTCTAAGTTACTCACCTCCCCAGCATGTGCGCACACCAAATAATAGAATTGGGGCAGTTGTTTACAGTACAAGAGAGAGAGGAGGGGGGGATTGGAGCGGCAGCGTGGAAGCGCCGAATTTTGAGGTGAATAATTAATAAAGCGAGCGGCGTGCAGTCTGTCGCGGAGAGCTTGGAGCGGCCAGGGGAGCAGCTGGAGCTTTGGGAGCTTTACAGGAGGAGCAGAGGCTGAATCACGGACTGTGGGGATTAAGGGCTGCTCTGGCTCCCACCTTGCGCCAACATGCGCGGGAGGTTTCAGGGGTGTCACCGAGGCCACGTCCGGCCACGAAGCGGGTCTTGATTGCTGCACAATGTTCCAAACTCAGAGCAAAGATCGGGCAAAGAAAAAGGTCAACATGTTGGTTCAGGGATAAAACAAATACTAAAAAAACTTTCATTTGAATGCCCAAACCCTCACCCTTTTTAAGTTATTTATAATGTCTGATTTATACTTTTTAAATTTGGATTTATTTTTGGAATAAAAGTGAACACGTTTTTTTCATGGCGGATGAGAAAATGTCAATTTTTTTCCTCCACAGTCCATATTTAAACAGTGATGTTTGTCTTTTTATGGACCACCTGTTCTAAGATGAAGCTGCTGTATAGAAACTGCACATTTAATTGTGTTTTTTCAAAAATAAAGGACTTTTTTTCTCCCCTCGCTGATCAGTTGACGTGCGTAATGACGCAGCACGGTTACATGAAACTAAGGTTAAGCTTCAAAAACACAGTATCTGCAGGGAAAAAAAGCCCTTATCGCAAAGAGTTAGACAAAAGTGGTATTGTTTGGTGAAAAGGCCATCCTTAAGGCCGCAGGAACATAATCCAAGAGCACACTTGAACTCATGTTGTTGAAGAAAATAATTTTGCGTAAAATCAATAATTAGAAGGGTGTAAATATCAAACTAAGAGTGAAAAATGAAGCAAAAAAATAGTAAATGGAGTATCTATGTAACAGTTTAATTTAATTTGAGTAAAACACTTTTATGGAGTTTGTCCCTGAACGCATCACCTCACCGCGCAATTTCAGTCAATCTCCCCCTTTTCTCTCCACGTGCCGCTATCCGCCCTCTTTAACATCTGATGACATTCCTGCAATATGACGGTTTATCAATAATGCATTTGCGTTGGCCTCCTCACACATTTGGCCACATGAATTAGTCATCTGAAACAGAATTTCTCTTTTGTTTCAGTATTATTTTTATTATTCACAGAAGCATTAAAATGCAATTGTGGAGAGGGGAAACATATGTGTGTTTAAGCTTTTATTTTTGTTTATCAATTTACAATATAGATCAGACAATATTAAGTTATGAAAAGAAAATAATTAATAATTAAACTAATAAAAAATAACTTTTACAATTTAAAAAAAAGATTTTTATAATATGGAGACAAAGTAAAATTCTCAGACAGAAAAACTAAATTTATTTAATAATAAAACAAAAACAATTATAACATGTTTAGAAAAAACAACAATTAAATTAATTTTTTGGATTAAAAAGGTGGATTTCAATATATAATATTTAACATTTCCCTAAAAAAACATTTTATTTTGAAAATCTATTTTTACTTTGAAGCTGCTGAGTCGCACGTGCCCCACGGCCTGCTTGGAAAAATACCAGTTGATTGGAAAAGCTCCCAAAAAGTGCCCATAAACCCCCCAAGTAAAACCGCAACACCATTTTTACCCCTTAATTCTTAATGAATGTACAAATAAAAGTCAGTGTGCGCGCGCGCGTGGAGACCACATGCAGCACAGCCAACTGTGGTTGCAGAGACGCGAGAGGCCTGACACCTGCTGTGTTCATGCAGTGACAATGAAATCAAATAAAGTCGAATAAAATCGACATGTAAATAAAATAAAAATAACACGAGTTGTTTTTTAATTTCACATAATAAATTTATTTAGAAGGCAGCGGATTTAACAATGATTCCATATAAAATAAAAATAATAAAGTAATTAATAATGCGTGATTAAATTAATTACTAAATAAAAAATTTGACCTCAATTGCTCATAAGAATTAATCTTTTATGCATGCTGAAATATTTAAAAATGTTTGTGCATAACGCAACCGAGAGGAAACTTATTATTTTTATTTTTTTACATTAATGTGGCTTAAATAATAGCTGATAATCCCTCCTTGTGATGCAAGGCACCATATGTTTGTAGCAGTTGACCTCCTTTTCAAAATAAAGCACAATTGATCCCAATAAATTGTTAAAAATTGCCAAATTTGTGCGTCATAATCTAATATTTTTTTGCTCTAAAATAAAAAAAATACCAAATTAAAAGCCTAAAAACTCTTTAAACATGAATAATTCTGTTGTTTTTCTTCCAAATAAATTTGAATCAATTGTTTTTAATAAAAGTGGATGCAAACATTAAATAAAAGGGAGTTAAAAATGATTTTAAATTAAAGTGAGGGCAGTAGTTGGCACAATGCGAGGCCCAATCACGCAGGACAACTTGTAAGCGTCAATTAGGAGAGAAGCCCTCACTGCAGCTCCTTGAACATTTCTGCAGACCACAAAGGCTGCGACTCCACGCTGCTTTAAGACCCCCAAACCTCACAGGGAAACACAACAACATGTTGAGAAATCAGGCTGGCAGAGACCTGGCAACAGACCTTTTTTTCTTCTTTTTCTGAACCCAAAGGGGAACTCTGAAAATCTAAAATAAATATTTGAGTTTTCTTAACATTTGTTAAATTTATTATTTTTATTAAAAAGAGAAAAAAGCTTGGCATGTTTTATTTTGAAGGAAAAAAATCTAAATCAATAAAAAAAGAGCAATTATTAACTAATTATAAGTACATTAATTATAAGGGGGGAAATTACATTTTCTGGCCTGTTAGTTGAAACAAATTCAATTTTCCTCCCTCTTGGTCATTAAGTCAAAATTGCATTTATTAAACTTTATTAGATCATTACTTTTGAAGGCTTATTATCTTTGACACATTTTTGACACAATTTGTGCAAATATTATAGACACTAAATCCAAATATTTTTTCCAAACTGTGAAAGTAAAAGTAGCAATGAATCTGAAAGATTTTATTTAAAAAAAAATAATAATAATGAGGAATTGAATATTGAAATTAAACAAGTAGCTTTTACATTTTTATCACAAATATATTTAAATGTGATGATTTGCTTAAAGACGGCTCAGCAAGAGTCAAACAGACATGAGAAATGCAAACCGGAGGCCTCGTCCTGATGCCAGTCAGTCTCTTAAATCACTTTCTGCTGGCTCTGGACTGCAGCCTGCCGCGCTGCCCGCTGCTGGAGTGCAGCTCTGCAGGAGAAAGTCTGGTTCCCAGCAACACAACAAACACTCTGCACTGCCACCATACATCACACTTGGTGGAACTATTATTTTTCCTTCTTTTTTTTGCTGCCGTTATCCCTCTCCTTGGTGAAAAGTGGCTGAAGGAATTCTGCATCTCCATGCAAAAAAAAAAAAAAAAAA
>NC_050512.1:23000909-23047623 GCF_002922805.2 Oryzias melastigma
TTTGTCTGGGCTGGCCGAGGTCTTATCCCCGTACTGCAGAGTGTTGTCTAGCATTACAAATCTCAAGTCTGGGTGGACGCGGGAGGTCTCCCTTACAAAAAATAGAGATGAAGAGAAAGAAATAATATATAAGCAAAAAAGAGCACAGATCTGTCTGTGCTTGCAATGCAAAGAGAAAGGCAGAGAGAGAAAAAAAAGACGGGTACCAACCAGCCGGCCATTGGAGGGGTGAGGAATGCCCGGCCCTGGCAGGGGATAGAGGGTTGGAGGGGGCAGCATGTTGTCACCAAGCTCCACTCCACACTCAGAAACTTTCTAACCTGCACATTTTTCAAGCGGAAGTTTTGCTTTGTCCACTTGACTGCAATTTACCCCAATCTCACTGAGATTTATTTGAGGAATAAAGTGGGAAAAAAGGGACATAATGAGAAAAATACAAGGAAAGAGTTGAATTTCTGCAAAAAAGACAATAAATTATTTTGTTTTTTTGTGGTGGGGTTGAAGGTCTGGTTGAAACCTGCATGGTTCATAGTACATGCAGGCCTAAGACGTGCATCCATGGTGTCCAGCCTCTGGCCTGGTGACAGCTGTGACAGGACGGATCACAGTAAGTTTGGGATGAAGCACCTTGGAGAGAGTTAGGCACGATGTCATGTGGCTGTACACTGCCCCACAGCACGGTTTAGGACCCATCCAAGTTTGAGATCTTCACATTGACACAATAAAAGAAAACGGTGGAGGAGAGTTTGTGTTTCTTGATTAGGTTTCCTTGTAAAGACATAATTCAATGAGTTGAAAACTTGTTTTAAAGCATGTCAAAGATAAATAATAAAAATTTTCAAAATAATGGTTGTGATAAAGCTGGACTTCCACAACAAACTGATTCAATTGCTTCAATTTAACTGGAAATGATTTAACCAAAATATTTTGCTGTGGGCAGCAACTTTTTTCAAATTTCACTTTGTCTTATTTGTTGGGGATTTTGCTTTTTTTTTTTTTTTTTTTTGGTGTGACAATCTTTTAGAGACACACATGGATTTGTCGATTGTTTCGCCTGAACACAAAAGAGTTGGAACATTAACTTCCCGGGCCTTGGACTGGTTCTGAAGCATCTCTCTGAAAACCTCTCCACATTCACAAAAGTGGCAGCTGCACAAGTCCGGTGCCAAACTTAAGCAACGTAGTAAAAAAAATGCTAAAAAAAGGAAAGATATTTATATATTCACATGTAAATTAGACAGTATAGGCTGGGAAGATTTGGACATTTATTTTTTGTATTCTGATAGTTTATTATTATATATAATTTACAGAGAGAAATATAAACTTGTCATATTTGGAGTGAAATAAACTGCTTCTTCTTTCCAAAAAAAAAACTGTTTTATTTTCCTGTTTTGCTGTTTGTAGCTCATCCAGAGAGCCGACGAAATCTGTTCTGGTCCACCTCTGTCCAGTGTTTGTCCAGCTGCAGATTTAACAATGAGAGCTGAGAGAGCAGCATGCAGCAGTGGAGTAAGAAGTCTACCGGGAGGATGTGAGAACCGTTTGAGTTTCTGGAGACTCGCATCACCTTTCCCAGAATTATTTGGAGCTGCAGCCCGGCTGTGTGTGGCTTTTAATCGGTGTGGTTTTTTATCACCGTCGGACACTCGGGTGGGCTTTGACATCACGCCACACACGCTCCAGGAGTTTAGGAGATAAAGCTTCAACACACGTTTGCAGGAGTGTGGGGACAGAATTGTTTCACCAATTGATGAATCTTCTAACTTTTTGTTTTTTTTTTGGCAACTTTTGGGTCAAATAAAACACTGAAACCCTGCATTTGTCACTGTGTGTTCGCATACCTCCCCTTTTGTCAAACTTGATCAGCCGTCGGGACGGCCTCAACACCGGGTGAATTTGTTCTGGGCCGGGCAGGTCGCGCTGTATAACTTAGTTTTAATGTTCCAGTCAAGAGGGGGGAGGAGGGAGGCTGAATGGAGTTTGTGTGAGCGCGCTCCCCCAGGAGAAAAGAGGACTCCTAATCTGTTTTCCTGGCTCCTCTTTAAAGGGAGAGCAAGGCACGCTGGAGGCTCCCTCTGATCTGCTGCCCCGTCCATCCCTCACTTTTCCTCCGCGCTCGCCTCGCCTCCGTCGTCTGCCTCCAGTTCCCCGTGCTTTTAGTCCTCGTTTCCTCTGCCCCCCGTCCCTATGCTGCCTCATCTGTCGTGTTGGCCCGCTCTGGTCTTTGTATGGCAACAGCCCCCCATCTCCAGATACCGCCTAAGAACCCTGATTCCACTTAATCACTCAGTTTTTTATTAGTTTTCCCTCGCAGGGTATTTTGTGTTCTGTATTGCGTTTATCTATTATGCTGTTTCAGATTTATTGCTTTAGGAGGCAGACTGTGTGGCACACTCCCCACCAATGCGCTACACGATGCTGTGATCTCTCTACATCTGCCCCTCTTTATGCCTGTTTGCTTTCATCCCTTCAAAATTAAATGAACAAATACACCAGGAGGATGCTGCCACACTCGCTCACAACTCCTCTGCTACTTTCCCTTTCCCCATCACTCTGCTCTTATCAGACGTCTCAACTGCTTTATTCAGCAGCATGCAGTAAAGACGTCAGGGGAGGTGTGTGGCATCGGTTTCTCGGATGCGACTCTACTGTCACATCCATCTGTCCTGGCACCGTTTAAGCTGCTTTACTGTTCAAATTTCAATTTTCAGACGAACAGGTAAGGCTTTCTTTGTGAGCACAGATGTCTGCCTTTGAATGCGTTCTTAGTAATCTGCAGGATATTTAAGGTGGCTTAGCGCTGACTGTGGCGCCTTTAAATCACACCGAAGAAGATAAACTGTTTATTGTTTTGTCGTTAATGAAGCGCCGGGGAGAATTTCTTTAGCAAACAAACAACCGTTGGCGTTTCGCTGCCACCGCTTCGCCCCAGCTTCTCCTACATAATTAGGAAGCGTGGCACGCCGACTGAAAATATTTTGCCCCAAAATGGCGGCGCACCATCCTGGCCCTCCATTTTGTTCCGGTCTGGATCCGGCACCTGACTTGTTGGAGCACGGCTCGCATTTGAACGTGCCCTCTGTGCGTGCCCCCGCTGTTACTATGCGGCCCGAGCGCCACGAGTGCCGTAAACCGGCTGCACCAATCGGAAGGAGGCCCGTGACCGCTGCTCCTACCACACCACCGCCACCCCCCTCTTTCCCGCTCTGTTTCCAGGGGCTTCCTGCGACCAGACGGGGGGGAGAAGTTTGGGCACCGGCCATCACCCCAACCAAATCCAGAACCAAATGAGAGGAGAGACTCCCAGAAACAGGAGGCAGGATGCAATAAAATCAAATTATATACTGCAGCGGAAGCAAAAAAGAAAGAAATGGACTGTTTTTAAACAAATCTTTTGGGGTGAAAGAAAGAAGAAAAAAATGATTATGCATGACCTCATCTCTCCCATCCCAATTCAACACCCTTCCCCCTCCCTCTCCGGTGCCCCCTCCTCCTTACTTCCTCTCCTCTCCGTTTGGTGGCAACACTTGGTCGGGCACATGGTGAGACAGCTGTTGCAGGGCAATGTGGGCATCTGTGCTGCTATGTAGAGGAGACGGTACGGAGGTGGTGTCTGCAGAGAGGGCAGAGAGCTCTAAAACAGGAGGACACCACCTGAAAAATTCCAAGAATTATCACTGGATGTTTGGCGAAAGACACTTCAGAGAGACTGAAAGGAAGGGAAAACAACCATCGGCTTCTATGCCAAGCGGCGGATGAAAAATAGCACCTGTGTTTCAAACCACGACAGAAATGACATTAGCATTTGAACAGTAGGAGGATCTGCTCCAAGGTTTGAGTTTGTGTCTTCAGCGCCCAACGCACACATGGCCACCTCACTCGCTCTGCACCTTTTCTCTTCAGAGGAACGGGCGTTTTCCCAGGGTTATTAACACATGCCAGGTGCCCGTCCCTCCCTTCACAAACACACATCCGCACACAAACGCTCCCATCATCCCTCTGCCTCGTTCCTCCCAACACCTACCGCACACTCTTGCCATTTCTCTCTACCCCAAAGCGCCAGCGCGGCCCCACCTCGCCATGCCAAAGTGGGCAGCCTCTGCCTTGGCGGTGCCTGGGCCTTCTGGTGCCCTAGATAGCTGGGTGTGTGTCTGTGTGTGTGAGAGCACTGGCCCAGCTCTTTGCGGACACAGCCAGCCCTTTAAACTGTGTCAAGGCTCCAGATGCTGGGAGAGACTGGGATTAACACAGGCGTTTGTATGCAGACACACACAGACGCAACTCGACAGGCCTGAATATTGCATCATTCCAGGCTTCAACAAAGGCCTGAGAGAGCCTCACTCAGAGAGGAGGAAAACGCTAAAGCAGAACCAGATCTTGGTTTTAAACTCTAATGGGAACACAAAGGTTCAAGAGATCCAAAGCAACACAACCTGGCAATAATCTGAGATGAGCGAAGTGACGCCAACCTATGAAAGCAGATCTGGATCTGGGACCTCGGAGACTAGATGTCCCTTTAGCGAGGCGCCACAACCCCGAGGGCAAAAAATCCCTCCACAAATATGTGGACGCAAGTGTCCACCTTCTCTGTCTTTTGTGACGCGCCACTGCCCTCCGGGTATGCAGATTTGCATGAATGTAAACACACCGACATGCAAATTCCACTAGTAGTTTGGGCAACAACTGAATGCACATGATGACAGGACTGAAGGGAACGGCCATGAATGCCGTCTCCCTGCAAACCAGCGCAAACTAATTGCGAGCAGGCGCCTGCGTGTGAAAGGGAGCGAATGAATGAGCGAAATGTTTCACCGACTCTGCCTCTATATGTCTTGCTGAGCAGCAGCTATGCTGCCAGTTATGGAGTGTTTGCCGTAGCAGGGAGCTGCCTTGGCACCGTGCCCTAATTTAGAGGAATTAAAAAGCACTAGACAGGCCCTTTTGTGGCACCGTGCGCCCGCTTTAATCTCCCCACGCCTCAGCGGGCGCCCACAGCACCAGGAGTTGGAGCCATGCCCGCGTGACCCCAGGCAATATGGAAATTGCCACCAAAAAACCTGAAGTAAGGCTTGAACCCTGCCCCGACGGAGACACATGCGTAAAGGTGAAGCTGAGGGATGACTCTCTGCTCACATGTGATTACAGTGTGCAAAAACACCAGTCTGCGACACAGTCGAGGCCACGGGGGCTTTAGATGAAAATCCGCGGCTCGGTTTGTCCCCTTTGGCACCGGCACATTCGGTCCGTCACACTTCCAAACTTGGTGGGTTCTCTTTGAAGTGCAGGTGAGAGTAATGCTTGTCATGAGGTCATCCATCAGGGCTAATGAAACCAGCAGAGCCCAACGCCGTCTCATTGGGCAGCGCTGCTGGCGCCGCGAGCAAACTCCAGGAGAAATGGACTGATTTAATTACACAGAGAGGAAAAAAAGGGGTGGGGGGATGAACACATGCAGAAAATATAAAGTCAGGCACTAAAAATGGTTCAAATAAATTATCAGGATGATTGAAGTAAATAAAAAAAAACACATCTTGAGTACTTCATGCACAGTAGTGTCTGTCCCTGCATCCAAACTCAAAGCCCCTTTTCTGTGTGTGATGCAGATTCACACTGTTCCTAAAAACAAAGACCCACTTCGGCCCAAAAGCAGGATGCTCTCCCAACTCTCCCTCTGGTTTTCCAGGCCCCTCTTTCCCCGCTTGCACTCGCTCTGTCCATTTGTCTCCCCACTGGTTTCACTTAATAAGCTTCAAAGGTTTCTGGGCAACATGGTTTTCAAAAAAAGTTACCCTGGCACTTTGTTGGCTCGCAACTTCCACCTCTTGCTGAGGATATGGGGTTGCCATGACATCGGTTGGCACATTGTAAAGTAAGGAGTTGTGTATGTGTGTGTGCACGTGTCCACGCACATTTGACGGACATCGTGCCAAACGTGCTTAAATACTAAAGCAGTGAGAAAACAGAGCAGCAACGCTGTTAACAAAGTTCAACTTTTACGTGCCAGCTTTCTGCTGGTGTCCGCTGTCTTCACCAGCGTGCAGAACATATGCATCCATGCTAAACAACTCCAACTCTACCTCCGATTTTGGTGTCAAGTGTCACACAAAGTGGAGATTTCTTTTTTTTTTTAATAAGTCTCAGAACTTTGCATTCAAGCTTTGTGTCTGAGTGCAGCCTAAACTAAAAACATAGCATGTGTTTGGCTTTGACGTATTATTAATAAACTCTGCAACAGAAGATCTGGCTAAGAGTAACAGCATACGTGCATTTTCTGCGAGTACATTCTGTGTTTGTTTTGGTTAAACTTACCCGTGAGAGTCTCCAATCCAAGTGCAAACTTTAAAATTGGCTCAGGATTTCCACGGATGGTTAATGTTTTCGTGCTGGCGTCTCTCTTTGTTTCTGCTCACGTTGGTGTGTGTGCGCATAAGTGTAGGGGGGTGTCTATGTGTGTGTGAACATTCATTCTTGCATTTATTCTTTTCCCTGACTTCCTTCCTTTTTTTAGTGGACAAAAACACAAAAAAGTAATAAATGCAGCTGTAGGAACGGTTCCTAAAATTAATTTGATCTCTTTTTCCGATGATTTGCCTTTAGAAAATGTTGCCTTATCTCCTTAATTTAATACACACAGTACAGGTAGAGGTATGAGCTGAACAAAATAACAACGCTCTAGGCCTCGTCAGGCTGATAAAATGGGGCCTCTGGAAAACTGGAGACCATTTAGGCCTCCGTTCTTCTCTAAAAAAAGAAGCAAACTTATCATTTTTGTTGTCCCAGATATAATTGGATTTCTTTTAAAAGCCTAGTCCTATAATGAAAGTAAAAAAAAGCCCAAATTGGCCTTTGCTCGCCCTCTGATGCTGCCGAGAAATTGCATCCCTCTAGCGGCCTCTGGTGGCTGGAAATCGATGTTACTTTGATGGTTCCTGCTGGACTTGAGAACATTTAATTTAACTGATTTTTTTTTTTTTTTAAGTAGTGGAAGTTAAAATATTTTATTGCTTGAAGTGCTGCTTATTTTTTGAAATGCAGCCTTTTTGCTTTAGTCCTTGATTCCTGTATTAACCACACTATTCCAACATGCGTTAAATATATTTACATTAAATTAGCTTGCCTTTTTTTTAAATACATTTTTGAAGTAAACAAATATGTGACATTAATATATGTGAACATATTCATTTAAAAGCTGTTTTTTTTTAGCATTTCAAATGTAATTCAAAATAAAGTGATAGTTTTTAAAAATTGTACTAATCCCCCCAAAAATAGGAAATATTAGTAAATAGGATTTTATGCGGAAATTGGGTAAAAATTGCATATTTAGTTGATTTCAAGAACATTATTGGTTTGATGGACTCGTAATGCTGCGCAGATTTAAAGAATTTATCCTGGAGTGTAGATCATCACTGTCTTTTATGGAAGAAGGAAACCCTGTGAGTGGGAAACAAAGTATTAATATTCTTGTTATTATCCAGTGCAACTGCTGGGATAATAGTCAAAAATGGCTGTTTTTGTCTTGGATCCGTTTACCCTCCCCTGACAAACTTTTGTGATGCCAAGACTCCAAAGCAAGAATACCTTTTTTTTTCTTTTTCCCTGACATCCATAGTGGACTTATTATGTTACTGATGGCAGAATTCCCAGTGTGGAATTAGGGCTTTGAGCTCCGATAAGGTTCCTGAATCCGAGCTTTGACTGTGCTGGTCACACACTGATTTGTGCGTCGCCCCGAGCCAGGCCGGCCCAGGAATTACTCATTAATAGAAGGATGACTCCGGGCTGCTACTGTGAAACAAAAACCAACAATTCCTTTTTGGATTCTGAAAGCATCTCATTTCTTGGTTTTGTGATCAGATTTTGTAATTCCCTTCTGAAAAGAAAGTTTTTGCCTCACTAGAGTTCCTCCTCGCCCCCTTCCTGTTGCCCTGTTTCTTTTAGACATTTTGAAATTCCTCTATATTTTGAAACTATGCCAGCTCTGAGCTCTCACTAACCCCCTCTCCCCTCAATTAAAACCTCTCTGTGCCTCTTGTTCTTCATCATTATCCGTACAGTCTGCAGCATGTGCCCCCATGTTGCCATAGAACAACAAAAGAGAGCAAATCTGCCAGTCTCTTTAATGTTCACTATCTAACGTGTGCGGCGGGGATATTAAGCAGATTGCTGAGCATTACATTTTCGGCAGTAGAGACACAGCCACAAGCTATTTCAGCACTTCTGGGCCTTTTTTTGTTGTTTTTTTTTTGTCTTCTTCCCCCCCTCCTGCACCACCAGAAAAATCAAATTTTACCATTAGTTCTCCCGTCTGATCCTATCGGCCTGCTACGTCTTGGGTAGATTATTATTTGGCATGACGAAGAGGAGTAATGAAATCATGCTGCTGCTCGCAGGAGTTATTGCTGAGCGTGGGAGAAAGTGAGTGGGGGTAAGTGTGAGTGTGTGTGACAGAGAAAGAGAAAATTGCATGGTAACAAGCCAAGTTAATAAAGGGAAACAATTAGGGCATAATAGATTGATATGGTCCACAGATGCTAATGCTTTCACCTCTCTGCCTACCCCAAAGACACATATAGACATGAACATGCTCATTACAGGGGTGTCATTGCTTCCCTCAGGCTCTCCTGACAGGTGTGGCTCCCACACACAGCCACATAGATAAACACACACACACACACAAGCCCTACAGGCCTTTTTTTCTATCCTGGGACTGCACAATGGACACTTTGTAAACATCCCGGCCCTTACTGTCACCCCCCCCTCCCCTCCTACAAGCACTCAGCCTCGCCGCCTTCCAGCACATCCCTCTCTAAATGGGAGATTATGCAAATGAGCTCACACCATCAGCGGGCACCCCTTCATGTAAGCATTGTGCATCCGCTGAAATCTGCAGCCTGCCCACAGGAGCACGCACGGGAGTCCACGCACGGCTGTTTCCACTCACACCGACATGGATGTGGAGTAAAAGGGCAGCGGAGAGGATGTTTCTCTGAAAGGAGACGCTGACTTTTGTGCTTAGCCCCCCCATTAAGATCAGGAAATGTACTTTCCCAACACTACTTAAATGTGAAATTAATAGCAGATAAAAATGCAATAATTTGATTGAACTTTCACAGCATTTTATACTTGTGTGAACGATTGACAGCAATTTGAATAAAGTTGGGCTACTTTGACAGACATACATTTTACAATCATACAGAACCACAACTATGTAAGACAGATCCTGACGGAAAAGGAATCCTCAGGTATTCATAAAGAAATAGTGGAATTTACTTGTTACAGCTTAAAAAAATACAGTAAAATAAAAACATCCCTCTGATCTAACATTTCTTTCTACATTTATTGACTTATTTGTGGAACCACTTGTGAAAACCTGGTAGATGGTTTGGCGTTTTTGATTCTGCGAGCCTTCCAAATCAACTGAATTTAAATTGAACTTGAATGTCAAACGTCTTTCTTTTTATTTAGTTTGACAGAGACTGGAGTATTGATCAAAGAAAAGATGCTTTGCACAAGACTTTATGGCCCCATCTGAATTCTTCCCTTCTCCCAACCCTCTAGAGATATATAGGGGATTTTTTTTTATTTTTCTCTTTTTACTGACACAATACTTCAACAAAACAGCATGAATATTTAAAAATTACACTTATTAGTGAACATATTTTTCTTAAAAGAACAGGGATATGTGCTTCTTTATTTAATTTCTCATAAAAAAGAACGTGCAAATTAAGGTCTATTATCTATTTCAGTTTTTTTTCTTTCTAAAAGTTCAAATTAGACATGTACTTTAGAAAATTAATATCCTTTTAAATAAGTCTTCCATTTGTTGGGGCATTTGTAGTGCTAGAGTTGTCTTAAACAGGTTTTTTAGGGCTTACCCTCCAAGCGGAGGGATACAGACAGAGTCCTCCATCGCGAGGGTGTTCCGCGTCGCGCTGTCCAGCGGAGGAAACGCGCTTTCTTCACGTGGGTGAACTCTGAAGAACAAAAGTTTACATTTAAATGTAAGTAATGACTTTTTGTTTTAGCATGACCCTTTTAATGTAAAAATAAAAAACAAAAAGACGCTTTTGTTATGTATATTCCAGCGCTGGAAGCTCCGCGCTAGCTTGACAGGCGACTATTGGTGACGTCATTGAGTGGAAGTGACGTCCAAATTCGGAGACACTATTTTTCCATAACTCTGTAGGGAGAAGGGAAGAATTCAACATGTTTTGGGTCTTTTGTGCAAGGAAAGTTTAACTCTGCAAAAATATATTTGATTAATTTATTGCTAATTATGACTTAATATACATTCATAAATTTAAATATGCTAACAAAAACAGTGTTTTGTTTTTTCACAAAGAAATTGTTTTGTATATTAAGAATATTGAATTCTTTACTAATACGAAAGCTTTTAGGACAGTAGAAGCCTGGTCTTGTTTGACATTTTTTAATTTTATTTATTTGTTTTCCTTTCTTTTCCCTGTCTTTTGGTACTCCCTGGCAAGTTCAAGTTCATTATTTTGTAATTCTCAGAATTGGCTCGTTACTTGAGATGTCTTGCATGATTCTTTGTAGGCCTATGTGCTGTATGTTTACAATAATAATAAAAAATAGGAAAGAATTCAGATTAGCTCTTAGAGCTATTTCCATCTGCAGCCTGCAATACGTACAAATACAAGAAATAACAGATAACATATACGCTGCAATACAATTACATGAAAGTTACAAATATTTTTTCTAACAAAAAACAAGAAAGATGGGGAGAAAAGCTATAAAAACACTTAGAAATACTGCACATCAATATTGTTGATAGGTCTGTTTTGTTAAAAATATTTTTTTCATTCCTGTGCCTAAGTTTTTACATCATTTTAAGCGCAATTTTTTCCACTCAGTTGTCGATTTATCATCAATAAGCAGTCCTTCTTTTAGGTATAAATGAAAATGCAATTATTTTCTTATTTTTTCTTTTCTTCTACATTTACTATAATTTTGCACATAAAAAAAAAAATCAAACTAAATTGGAAGTTGTGACAACAGTTGAGGCTCTCAAGGGAATCTCACAATTAAATTAACGTCATTTCAGTCAGACAGCTCTGTTGAGTATGGAATAAAGGTGGAGCAGAGGCTCGTGAAAATCTGCTTGCGCCGTCTTGATGAAGTGTGTGCAGGTGGAGGTGCACCTGAGGGGAACCTGCTCAGGCGCTCATAAACAGGCGCCGCAGGCTTGTTACATACAGCAGTTAGTGTAGGTCCGGGGTCAGGCTGGGACACAGGTTACCACAGGGTTAAAGCCTCGTGCACATGAGGAAAACAGCAGAAACAGATTTAGGAGCGAGCTGGATGCCAAGAGTGCCATCTGTTTTAGTTCCCCCCATTCCCCCTCCTAAACACCCCTCCAGTTCGGGCTGCTTACTCCATCTTTGTCTCCGTGTACATTCCCCCTTTACCCATTTCTCACCCAAGCCACAAACATATCTCGTCAGCGGCTAGATATCATCATTTTCTGAGTGATGCTCAAGCACTGATAATAAACCAAGATGGTATAGATACCAGGACCTGTGCGGGGGTGGGGGATAAGTCCAAATCTGGCAACCGTCTCAGTGTAATGACACCTCCATCTCTATGGAAAACCATCCCCTTTTGTCTTCACTTGCATGGAAGCTCTTTCTTTACTGTTTTGTTCCCAGAAAAAAACCCATGGAACCTTTGCCAACATTTCTAAGAGCTGCGAAAAGCAGGATTTTTTTTTTCTTCTTCTGGTTTTTTAAGTCTTCCACCTCGCAGGTGTTTCTTTTTAAGGCGTGCTAGATAATGCCAAGCTCGTCTTGGCTCGTCTTAAAAGCCTCGGGCCTCAGGAGGGATTGGAAAAAAATAAAAAAATACAAGGCTGGAGAAATCTTATTGATTAGCAGTTGTCGCTTCCCTTTTCTTCATCTCACCAGGGTTCTTCTTTTCCTTCTCACTCACTCCATCTTCACACACTTTTTTAAAGTGCTGATAGAGAGATGAGAAAACCTTTTTAGGACAGGCCAGGAAATGAGGAACAGCGAAATAAATCGTAAAACCGGATGGAGTGTCACAGAACAAAGTGAGTGTTTGAAGGCTGCAAATTTCAAGTGTGTTTGAGTAAAAGTTCATATTTGACTCTCTGAAAAGTCTGCAGAGTTCATGAGTCCTGGATTTAGCGCCCTTCAGAAAACATGCCTTTTTTTATACAGATGGATAAATCCAACACTGAGTTTATGATGCACGCCTACATAGAAAAAATTAATCTTTTTCTGACGAGTGCAACTTCCTCTAATAAGCATTTCGTGGGAAAGTGACACAACTGCTGCCAAAATGATGTTAATTAATATTAAGAGGATTGCTTCTCTGCAGAGCCACCATGTGGCGTAGATACTAACAGCAGTCGTTTTGTTGACATCTGTGTAACTAAAGGCCAATTTATGTTTCTCAAGTGCAGAAGTTAGCATGTCGCCTGAAGCGCATCTTCTAAGGATTGCATTCATGCGTGGAGTTAACACAAACCACAGCAGCTGGGGCTGGTTAACTTGGCGGTATTGTTGTTTTTAAAGCCGCTGTAGACATCTCAGTCGTGTTTAAAAGAGGCTGCAAGCAGCGTGGAGCAAATTACACGATCTGATTCTTCTCAGACGCCAGGATTGCTGTGTAAAAGGTAAACGCAGGAAATAAAGAAAAGGGAAGCTGATCACAGAAAGTTGCAGCATGGTGCAAAAAGGATCATTTTTGGGGGGTGTAATTAACTCAAACAGCTCCCAAATTTTAAGTGCTAACAGCAATGTGAAGACCCACTTCAATGAAAATGAAACATGTTCTTGTAGCATCATATAAACGAAAATGAAGCTTTAAATTGTGTTTCTTTGTATTTCTTTATTCAGATCATTGTGAATCAGGAGCAGAGGAAAAAAATATATTTGGAAAAAGCTTGTTGATGTTACGCAAAACCTACAATCGGCAGGCCACAAGCTTCCTGCTCTGCTCTATTCTGATGCATCCTCTTGCAGACAAATATTTCCATGAACGTCTTTGTTTTCCTCATCCAAGAAATCTGGTTTAAAACTGTTCGCTATTTTTGTTGCACCAGTAATGTTAGGTTTGGGCTGTAATTGGCTGCATTTATTTGTTCATTTATTTGACAGGGACATTGAACAATGAAAACCATTGCCGCACCACAGTTAGCTACAAGGCTATTAAAGATTATCTCCCTAAAAAACACAAGATTATAAATAAAATGCAATGCAAGCATAAAAACATACTGAAGGAAGATCATTTATATAGAGGAAAAAAAGCAGAGGTATTAAAATGGATCCTTGAGGAACACCGGTTCATTCAATCTGACTGACTGTACTCTATTAGACAGATATGCGTCTATTCATTTTATTACTTTAGAAGAAAAAATGAATTTAGTTAGTTTAGCCAATAATATGATTTACTGTGTTAAAGGTTTTCTTCAAATAAAGAAATACTGCACCAACTACACCCCCTTTATCCAGTGAGAGCTAGTGGGAGACAGTGTAAACAAACAGATGATGGGAAATGAGGGCAGACTTAATCTACGTTCACATTTCCCAAATTCCACTGTGTGGTGACCTACATGCAGGTTTTTTCAGCAAAATTGACTGGTGTTGTGCAATTTGTTATCAGGAGGCGGCAGTCTTTAGATGGCCGCTAATGTTTTATGAAAAAGTTCAAATTAAACGGCAACCGGTGATTTTTTGAGATTGGTCAGTAGCAGATCTGCTATGGTTTCTCACAAGTTTCTGCACCCACATCCTCTATTTTGGGGTCACTGAGGTCTGCTACTAGATGAGAATAAAAAGAAAAGTTCTACCTTGTCAGGCTGCCAGTAATAAGGCCATCAAGAAACAAAGCATCCCTCACAGCCACTACTGCACAATTTTCAAACCAAGCCTGTCGTTCAGACACTGCAACACTAATGTTATTACTTCAAATCATAAAGTTGTATTTCATTAGATATCAAAGGAGCTGGCAACAGCCAGCTTTCCTCCCACTTAACTTTTAGAACTGTCCAACATGGTTTGTATTTGTCTTGAACTCCCACAAACTCAATTTGAATGTCTCTTGGATTGCCAGATGAGAAACTAACCATCATGGCAAGCACACAAGTTTGGAGGAAAAAGTTGAGGGCAGCTCACACGGAATTTGTTCAGACTGATTTTATTCATCTTTAAAAGTCTTGGCATTTTTCTTAAGAGGGTCTGCAGCCAGAAATGTCAGCAAAGAAAGACAAGAAAAACTGGAGAGAGGTTAGAGTACAGAATGCTCTGAGAAGCACACAGATCTAGTTGTGTTTTTGCTTACAGGTAGAAGTTTGTCCAATTTATTCTAGAAAGACTGAGATGGACATAACGACAGAGCTGCCAACAACAATATTAGCTGTTTTAGCATGTTTTTAATAAAAAAAAAAAAAAAAACATGAATAGGAATTTTATTTTGAAATTTAGACCATAAAATGGTTAGTGGACATGAACTAAAAACTGTTGTCCAGTTTGCAATAATAGATGTATAAAAAGTTGTTTAAAACAATAGACCTGAAATCAGTTTATACTCATTTTGATTTGCCTTTTTGACATCACTGAAGTAGATCTGTGACTCAAATATAAATGTTCAAAAATATGAGTATAATGTGCAAAAATATTGATTTCTACACTCCTAAAACACTTGTATTATTTCTTCAACACAATTCTTGAGTTATTTAAAATGGGATATATTTTGGGTTAATTTATGGACACATTTTTGGATTATAGTGGTTTCATTTTAACCCAATTATTAATATTATTATTATTATATTTTAGTTTTTCCTGAAGTTACCTAAACAGTTAATCATTTTTAACCCCTCACTTAGATTAAAAGCATTTATTTTTTAAGTTTTTAGTGTTCAGAAATAAATACTGTCTTTCACAGTTTTACCAAATTATTAACTGAAGCATAACAATTTTTCTCAACCCCCTTTAATTTCAAAGTCAAAAACTTTTTAGGGATACATTTATGACAACAGGAGAAGAAAAAAAAATCCACAAATTCACATTTGGTCTTTTGATTGACAAGTGACTTGTTTGTTCTGTCTTTTTGCCCATTTTTGCAAAGGCCAGAGTTTTGGGGGATGTCAAAGTGGGAGCAACAACAGAGCTAAAAACTGGGCTTTAAAAACAGCCCAATAGAAACTGAGCATGTGACTCTATGATCTATTTATTTCAGATCCCATCAAGAAAAGTTTGGATTTGTTTGGGATTTCCACACAAGAAACTAATCTAACTGTGTTTGGAGGATCAAAAAAGCTTTTAAATTTTTTTTTGGAGTTTATATAATTTTTATTTACTCAAATGGAGTTGTAAGATTCTGGATGAACATCAAATTCTGACATGTTTTAGCCATTTCTAATTTGAAACATAAAAGGTTTTCAGGGCGGCATACTGATGTAATTTCATGAAATTTTTCATGAAAACACATTTGACTTGAAGTTTTTGATGCCTGAATTTATTTAGAATTACAAAAAAAAAAAGACAAGCGATTTTGCTTTTGAGGAAATGCCAAAATGAGGTAATTTTACAGCCGCAGTGGTTTGATGCATATTTGCATAAATAGGAATCATTCGGTTTAGAGCTGCTAGTGGGTGCCGCCCATCGAGAGCCAGCATCAACATCATGTTTTTCCCACGAAAACAAGCAACACCTGAACTTTTGCAAAGTGTGAAGGTGTGTGTGTGTTAATCTGGGGGCGGAGCTTGCAGCACAGACTCTTCCTGGAAGCACCTGTTCCCACTTTGTGATGTCAGATTTGTGAGGACCCGTCCGTATTTGTGGATTGGGAGGAGCTGGTGCTCAGAGAGTTGATTTTTAAAGGAATGCTCAGTAAAATACCACTTTGGAGTTGTTTTTTGTGAGGAACTAACAGTATAAAACACTTACCAGCTCAAAACAGTTGATTTTATATTAAATAGCCCCTTCAAATAATAAGCTTGGGGCACTCATTCAGGTTACTCACACTAATTTGTCCTATTACCTATTGCAAAAAATACGATTTAAGGATTCATTAAAAAAATTGTGTTTTAACATGTTCTTGTAGCATTTTTCTTATGGTGGAGGACACAAAATAAAACAAAAAAATGAGATTACAACTGCATCTATGAGTTTTTTAGTCAAATCATGGTAAATCTGGATCAATCAATCAATCAATAATTTTATTTATATAGCATTTTTCATCAATGTGCTGTTGAACACATGGTGCTGAAGAAAAAAGACATAAAAACATTAGTTTAAAGAGATAACAATAAGTAACTAAAGGAAACGCTGTGGCTAAAATTTGAGAAGACACAGTTTAGAAAAAAGAAAATGCCATTATAAAAAACTTGTAGTTGTTACACACAAACTACAAATAGAAGACCTCTGGGAACATTTTGAAAACAGAGCAAAAAATGATTGGAGTAAAACTGAATTATTTGAGTTCCTTTTGCAAATACAGGACTGCATGAGTTGTCCCTTAAATCAGAACTGCTGAGTTTTTAAATAAATAAAAAAAGAATCTTAATTAAATTTTTAGGAGTTTGAAATCCTTTTTTGTTCACCGTTTAGAAATTTCTATCTTAAATTAACAGATCAAACTCCACTTTGAGTTTAAAATTTAAGCTGTACAAAAACAAACAAAAACATTTTCCTGCCTTATAAATAACTTATTGAAAACTGTGAATTAGACATTTGGTGAAAACATAAACAGGTGGGATGCCAGAGATACTCAGACTGGATGGAGAAAAAGACTGGACACGAAAGAAGGAGAGCATGAAGATGGGGATAAAAAGATGGGGCCGGGAAAGAAGTGCCATCTGTTTTTTAAGGGACAGGGAAAATAAAAACGAGAGTAACGCTCAGAGGCAGAATGTTAGTATGTCCGGGGTGTGGGAGGACTCAGTGTGCTGGAGCGAGGGGGTGGTGGGGGGTGCTACAAGGGGCACTGCGAGGTAAAGGAGAAAGGGCAGATGAGAGGGAGGTGGACAGATGGAAGACAGAGAGATGAGAGTGGGAGAAAGAGGAGCAGAGATGGGGGTCTGGCAGCCGAGCGAGTGCGCTGGGCTCACACACATCAGGAGGGGACATGACTCGACACGCCGGCTCGGCCCAGCTGGGTCAACGCTCGGCTCTGCCATGTTGTTTTGGCTTGGCACTCCCACACACACACATATGCGTGGGCACACAATCTTACGACCAAATCCAGTTGCCTCCCCCTATTTGGTTCTCTCATCTCGTATCTAGACACACTCACACCCAAAATGCCATGTTTTTGGCGTAGCACTGGCCAGGCAGGCGAGGACCTGGGCTAATGGAAACGCCAAAGTCGTTACTCTAACGCTGGGTGACAAGGGCACCTTGGGCTGCAGATGTTCCTGCTGATGACAGATGGAGCCTGGCACTGCCAGGGGACAGTGGGCCAGGCCGGCGCCAGCTCTATGCCACCTGCACCCCTCCTCTGTACCCCTCCACACAAACATCCACACCCCCCCACTCTCTCTCTTCCTCACTTGGCCTATCTCCTCTGAACACTGGTGCACCCCCCCCCCCGTCTCGCCATCACTCTTCCTCTTTCACATTCTCTCACACTGAGATCGTGGTCGTCTTCTCCTGCCCACTGCGAGGACGACTGTTTGCAGACAGATATGTATGAAGCTGGCAAAAATGTGCTGGAGAAATTCTGACAGTAGCGGGAGCAGAAGGAGCACAAATTAGCTCTTTGTGAGCATCGCTCAGGAGGAGGAAGTGTTTGGTTATAAATAGTCCCGACAAGCACGGCGGAAAACAGAGGAAGCAGTGTGTGTGTACTGTCCTGCCCGATGGCTTGACTGTGATCCGCAGCCACTTCCAGTTTTTGTGCGAGAAGTGAATTCCAGACCAGCTAATGCATGATGGACACTGTGTAATGATACCATTTATCTTCATGGAAGTGGTGACAGACTCCTGGAGGTGATTCTCTGGTCTGGCTCTAACAGATAGTCCACCAGGATAATTTGCTTGATGCTGTCTGAAGCCAGATCTGCAAAGTGTTCTCAGCTGTGAATTTGATGCTGATGGTTTTTACAAGGCGAGGCGTCTGCATTCAACTGGCGCTCAATGGCACCACTGATAGTTCTCAAGTGACCGAGAAAAGGATATAGGGTGCTTTAAACATATTTCCCATATCTTATTTATTACCTTTGATTAACTGTCTCCAACAAGGAGCAGTGAACACAGGAGGAACGTGAGGAGAGTCAAGCCAGCGCTTTGTTTCAAGCTCTTTTTCTCACAGAAAACGATACGGGGTTCTGGAAAAGCGACGGTGTGGCCACGCCAGTAACAAATCCAGGCACATCGCATGTGTGTCTGGGATTCCGATGGCTGAAAAGAACACCAAGACACCAGTGATTCATATGTTCCTCGTCTCATAAATCTTGATAAATCTAACCGGGCCCGGTAGCCAAAGTTGTGTCTCCAACTTGGCCCACGGCGGTCTTTCCCACTGTTGGAATTTGTAGAACGTGCATTCTGACATTGAAATGGTACGGAAGTCCTGTAGCAGCAACAAAGCCATGTGCATGGTCATAATCAAAGTTTCATGGGAGCTTATGAATTGTTAGTGCAAAATTCACTTTGAAGATGAAGCTCTGCTGTGTGACTGCATCTTTTGGGAACCTTCGCCTTCTCCCCCACCTCTTCGGTTTCACCAGTCTTGCATCAAGTCCGGCCCCTCCTCCTCCCTAATCTAAGAACCATGTGCGACATGTCATCTCAATTCTCTCCTTGCTGAACAAGAGCCCCTGACAAAACAAAACAGTTATCCCATCCCTCTTGTAGCTGTCGGTGTGACGGTGGGTTGAGCTGAGGGTCTCTTAAGTGCTTCTTGAGTGGAGTGTTTAGTTGATTTTTAGGCTTCATGATTCTTTCAAATGTCTCGGAAGGAACAGTGGCACAAGACAGATGTGGCGAAATGTCGAGGGCAGGCATGGGAGAGGGAAGAAGTGGTGTCGGTCTGGATAATTGCGTCTAGCGGAATGAGGTGGGCATTTTTAAACGGCGGTGAAGAGGATGGGAAATGGATAACTTGGCAGAGGGAGGGAAAGCAGGACTCCTCTTGCCAGCTCTTAATTACTTTAATTGAAGTCATTAGCTGATTTAGCATGAGAGCCATCACCTGCATGGCATGCAGAACCACACCTGCCACAGTGTCATCACTGTTATCATCACACCCCAGCACAGGGTTCACGGAGAGCCGACACTGCAATCACTGCAAACACAATTACACACACAGGAAAAACAAATACAAAGATTCACAGACATTATATGCAAATCTATCAAAAAAAGTGTCACAGTGGAATAAAATTATTTTTTGCTTTACTGAAGTTTTATTTCAGTGAAGAGGGAACTGGTGATGCATTCAGGGGTTCATCAATACAGTAAATTTACAAGGAAAACTTCAGGGCAGCCCAATTCTTTTCTGCAACTTCAACATGTGGTGGATTGATAACCCTAAAACACCATTCCTATCACATAGTGCATTCCAAATTATTATGCAAATTGTATTTATGTGTCAAACAGATAAAATACTTTGTTTGTCAAGTAAACTCATGGAAAATATTCCCTGAATTTATTTACTCTTGATGACGTCATCAAAATAATACATAACATTGGTTTTATTGCTTTAAAAAGTAATGCTAAAATAAAAAGTCATTACTTACATTTAAATGTGAACTTCTGTGCTTCAGAGCGCACCTACGGCAATGAATGGCACAGTGCGACGCAGAACATCCTCCTGGCAGAAGGATATAGAGTTCTAAGACCCCACACCTTAAAAAAACAAGTTAGGAGACCACTAAAGCTCCAAATGCCTCTCAAATTAGAGGGGTAGGAAGAAGCCAGAGATGTCTCTGGCTCTTTGGATCACTGAAACCAATCTTAGACATTTGTGATAATTAGTTTGCCAGGTGAGTTCAATTAAAGGAAAAACTACTAAACGTTCCACAATTTTAAACAGACTAAATTTTCAAGAAATATGGGAAAGAAAAAGGATCTCTGAAAAGCATGTAATAGTCAAGACATGAAAACCTTGAATATTTCAGTAAAACTTCCATGATACAAAAAGAACAACAACAAAATCTTCATGCATGACGATGCACCCTCTCCTACCTCTGCATCATTAGCTGCTATAGGCATAAAAGGAGATAAACTGATGGTGTGGCCCCCACCCTCCCCTGACCTCAACACTACTGAGAACCTTTGGAGCGTCCTCAGGCAAAATATCTCTGAGGGTGGGAGACAGTTTACACCCAAACCATAGACCTTTAATAAGAACTTTACATAACAAGTGTTTAGGTCCCCCATAGGAAATGCATTACCTCCAACCCTCGCAAAATCAGACTGTCACTTCCTAAAACGTCTGCCGATCGCTGCCCCTCAACAGCGATTAGTCAAAGTTGGTCTGAGTCATCTTTTTAAAGGGACTACTGTCACCAATCATGAGTAAGCATATTCATTACCCCTCCCACTGAAAGCAAGCATGGGAGCAAGCTATTACTGAGGCATCTGATTGGTCATTTTATAACTTTAATAAGTGGCGATAAAGAAAGAAATATCTTTAAAATAAATTAGGAATATAAAGAACATGCTAAGAAGAATGTATCAGAGCTAAAATAAATGAGAAATAATTATCTATTTCTCAATGTAAGTCTATGGCACTTTGGCCTTCTTGCAGCCCGCTGGTTCTTCCTATTTGGAACACAAGAGGCGAGGGGTTGAGAAATCCATAGATATTCATGTCAATGATCCAAACAGCAGCTCTGGGAGGATATTCTGACATCCTTTGAAGAAATTCAAGCAGAAACTCTCCAAAAAGTTCAATGGATTCAAGAATTGTGAAGCTGCTACAAAATAAGCACTCCTATGAGCTAATGTAACTAGATCTATTAAGGTGTTTTTGATTTCAATAAATATGACCCCTTTAATGCAGCAAATTCAACAAATGAACATTTTCAGTTCTTTAGAATCTATCAAACGTGGAACTCTGTTGTGTGTAATAGTGTGAAACAGTCCATTTTAAGGTTTTTATTTTTGAAAAAATACTGTTATCTTTAAGAGGTTTGTTTGATAACACCATTCAACATTTAGTCATTTGCATTGAGTGTTTAGAAAAAAAAACATAAAAAATATATAATTTGCATAATAATTTGGAAGACGTTGTAGTTAACTCTAGAAAAGCAGAATGTTTTGGAAGTCTAAGTCCTTCACATTCACAGCCCAGACGCGTTTAAACTCGTATGTCCTCAAGAGCGAAGGTAGAGATGAATTTGGATGGAAGATTTCCTCGAACCACCGGGTGCTGTAAGTCACTGAAGCCACTTTGCTGTATTTTCATGTTATGGTTTAAAAGTTTAAGTAAAAGTAAACGGTTGGGTCAGGAAAGGCATCTGTCATTAAAAAAGGGAACTGTGGGCTAAATTATTTTTATTTCTGCTGTTTTACTTATTTTATCCTATTTTATTACATTTGTATTGTGTTTTTAATGATGTCTTGGAAAGGACTGCGGTTTTTACTTGTGAAAAGTGCTAGATAAATAAAATTTATAAAAAAAACAAGTTAAGACTTATATTTTTTAAGTATAAAATATGTGTATTTTTTCCAATTCTAAAAGAGCAAACATTCATGGACAATAATGTGTTTTAGTTTAACTGAAACACATTTAAAATTCTGGGTAAAAATTAAAGACTTTTACAGTTTTCTTATTTCATCTTCATGAATCCAAAGGAATGATTCCAGTCTTTTGTTCAGAAAATGGAAAGAAAACCCCATTATTTTGTGTGTCAGCCTCTGATTTGCTTAATTATGGTTAAAGTATTCAGCAGATGTGAGATTAAAGAGGATGGGGATCTGGATTATTGTTTAACACATCCCAGATATTTTCACAGACTGGTTTCTGAGGTTACTGATACCTGTGGAATCCATAGAACCCAAGACGTTTTTCCTCAATCTGAGCCGGATACATTTAGGAACTGCAGTATTGGAATGTCCCCGCTCGACCACAGAAGAAAAAAATCTGTTAAGGCAAGAACCAAATCTTTTAGGATTCTGAACCAATCAGCTGACAGCAGCTGAAAAATGTAAATTACTGTCAATCAGACAGTATCTTTTTTTTTCCATTTTAATACAATAATGGTTGTCTTGCTGTCTGCAAATATACCAAAATTGCATTGACAGACTTTGATGTTGATAAGTCTACACCTATCTTTGTTCTCCCCAGTATCCAGCAGACAGCCTGGCAGGTGGGCTGGCAGCCAGGCAGAATAGCAGTAGGCTGGCAGGCGTCGCCCAGGGCAGCGTCTCCTGCAGAGCCAGCTCTGACCAGCTGGTCCAGACCAGCGCCACACACCGAGTATGTATGTACCACCGAGTCAGAAGGGAGGTGGACGTTAGCCGCGCAGCAGACGCCTCTCGCATCGCCGCGACAGCCCTGTCCTCATTTAGGTGAGAAAACTCTGTCTGGTTTTGTCATTAACAAGTCATAATGATACGTGCATTTATTCCGTCTGGCAAACCCCGCCATTATCCAGATTTGTTTTCGGAGAGCACATGAGGGGCCCCATTCACTCTCTAGCTGCTGCCAGATCTGCAGTCCAGTCTGGTCCAAAGTATCACCATGGTTAAGCTCCAACAGAGCCCCGAGTGGCTGATGAAACATTGGAAGGCCTCACCCTTCCAATGCCGCTCAGATGGTTAGTTCACGACTGTTTGACAACCTAAAATAGATGTAATCGCTGACAAACGTGCAGAAAGTCACTGGTATAAAGCCTCCCGCATTAATAAATCTAGCTTCTAACTTACCCAAAAACTTTGAGCAAAGTAAAAAATGTAATAGATGATTGAAATGAGGTTGACCCCGTCCCATCTCCTGAGGATTTCCATGTCTGACAGTTAAAAGGCCTGCTCACACAGTGAAAGAGGAGGCAGCTCATTGTGTGTTTTAAAGCGCTAACTAGGCCACTTAGCACCCCGTGACGCTGATCTGATCCCTGAGGCGATGAACTTGGCAGCGGGCCCTCCTTCTTTCGCTCCTTCTTTCCTCTCGCCATGGGAACCAGGCCATCCTTAAAGCCACAGGAGCGCTCTGCTGAATCCCACACTGGGAAGGGGGCTAACATCTGTCTTGCTAAGTGGTGCGCTCTGTTGTGGTTCTTCTGCTCCTTCCATGTTTGTGAAGATTTAGAGTCTTCATAACATTATTACTTTAAATGTGCAACCCCACCAGACTTAAATAAGGAGCTTCTATTCGCTTCTCAGACACAAGAGCCTAATTAAAAATGGCCCCCAATTTTTCCACGGTTAAGACCTAGACAAATATTTGTCCCATCAATCTCAGGAAATATAGCCATCAACCCGAGATGCTAATCACATGCTAATGGCATCCAACCGACTCAATGCAAGCCCCCTATAGCGGAGTTTTTTCAGAAAAACCCGCGTGAATACAAATAACCATCTAAGCAGTTATTTTGACCGCATGCCAAGGCAACGTAAGGAGCCCCCCCCCATCCTTTAAGCTCCTCTGGGAATGTACGTCGGGGTGTGTGGGATGAGTTCACTTTACCAGGCCCAGGTGCCAGGATATAAATGAATAATAGCTTTTATGGGCCCTAATTGGAAAAAAAAGCTCCGACGCACATAATCACACATGCTCGCTCGCTCAAGTGCATCTGTGGTGAAGGATGTTCAAATTCCCACAACCACTTTTGAAAAGGCATTGAGCAATGAGAATAGGTGACTCCTATACATAATTCAGCAGTCCATGCTGGAGCGATTATGTTTGCTTACTGCTAAGTACCCACGCTCAATAGCTCGTTTGCTCTGGAGTTTTGCTGCTTTCACATGTAAGTGCCGTGTGCTAAAAGTCAGAGGAACATGGCTTTTTAATAAAATATTGGCTCGGACGCAAGTGGGGAAAGAAAATCCTCCAGAAGTTTGCTTAACCCTAGAACACTTTCGCTTTAAAAAGTTACATCATCTCTTTTGACGGGTAATTTTTACAATAAAAAGTATTTTTCATAAAAAATAGATCAAAATATGACAACAAGTGATACGTTAAAGTAGTTTTATTTTATTTTCAACAGTGGTTTATGTAGCAAAATGGCAAATAAAAGGAAAATCTTTAAATAAAATGCTCAAAAATTACTGAAAAATAAATAAAATAACGATACTTGAGACTTGACCCATTCCTGGAACACGTGAGACTTTACCCACATACTATAGTGCTGGGCAGACTGATCCAAAATATCGATGGTATCACTTTTAGATTGAAACCGACCCACAGATATCAATTTTTAAAGTCTTGTTTGAAACATTTCTGTATCTGCAAAAAGAACCCAGCTGAGTCGGTTCCTCATCACAAACGCCAGTCCTGTGAAAAAGAGCAAGCAGGCGGCATGCATTGTTCACCCTGTTTCCACTCTATTTAAATAGTGAGTTGTTTTAACCAGCTCAATGGCCTTGTGGAAGAGTGTCTGCCCTGAGACTGAAAGGTCAGGAGTTCAAATCCAGACTGAATTAAACTATTGATTCTAAAAACAGGACCTAGTGCCTCCCTGGTTGACTCTCAGCATTTAGGGGTTTGGTCAAATGCGGAAAAAAAAATTTGCACACCTAGGTGTGTGACAACTAATGAGACTTTATACAAACTACCTTTACCTATTTTTATTTTTCTATTAAAGAGTAAGAAATACCAAAATATTTATATTTACTTACTTTTTTTCATTTGTTCAATGTTTAAAAAATGTTAAAAATATTGTCCTGATTCTGTTTTTCATGTTTATTGAGTTTATTGATTAAAAAAAGGAAACTTACCCAAAAAAAATCAAAAAACAAACATTCATTCAACTTAAAAATAATTGAGAATTTGAATTTTATGTCACATCCACTGCATTTACAAAAAACATTGATGTTGGTATTGATATTTGGAATATTGACTGCTATTGGATCAGTATTGGATTGATACTCGGTATCACCCAGCTCTACCAGGCACCCATGACACAAATGCAACATATTGAAAATCATCTTAATACTTTTGTGAAAATCACCGGCGATCATGCTCTTGGGTTCAATTGAACTTTTAAAAAACATTTTTAAGGGAAACTAAATAAACAAACAGAAAATGTGTTGAATAAACAGACTTTTAATACCAAGAGTTAAAGTTTAGATGAATCTAAACAGATTTCAAATCCAGTGTGGACAGCTTCATCTGTTATAACAGAGAATCGCATGACTTTAAACAGGTCATTTGTCAGCAGTCAGTGGTGGGATAAACCACCAGAGTTCATTCTGAGGTCTGAAAATGTCCAGACTGTAAAAAAATCTAAAGCTACGCACAAATGAATAAACATTTGTTAGTTTTAAAAAGATTTTTTGGATATTAGAAGTGATTTCGGCAAAGATCCAGTTAGAGGTGTGTGGCGGCCTCCGCTCCCCTTTGCTCCCGACTCGTCTCGCACTTGCACTCCTCTACCACCATCACTCGCTTCTCCCGGACCTCGGCCCCACATCTCAGAGGAACGGTGACGGTGCGGGCTTCCACAGGGGCGCAGCGGGAGCAGGGGGCGGTCCCGGGACCCGGCCCCATGACCTCGCTCTGGGGCGGGACAAAAAGCGAGCTGCACTGGCCGAAGCACAGCTTGTTGTGCACCCTGACTGTTTGGCATCCATCTGCCGTCACATGCTGGGGGGAGGACAGACGCGGCGGTCAGGTTTCAGATAAACATGGAAGCAGCTTTACGAGTAAACATCATTCTAATCATCCCTGGAAAGTAAACATTTGTCAACAGGGGGGGACATTTGCTGATTGTTTTTGCCACGTGAATTAAATCTCACAGAGATTCTGGCATCCGGAGAAATAAAACAAACACTCACCTGCACGAAAGACACAGCAGCACAGCTTTGTTTGGGATCCTTCAGGTTAACCGGCAGCGTCGTCTTGTCTCCTTTATCTAGAACTTTCTGCCACATGTGGAGTCCTTGCTTCTTCTTCATCTTCAGCTCCATCTCCGACGTGCTCTGTGGGCTCAGATTATGGAGCGGACTTACAGGGGCCCGTGGCGCCGGGGCCAAACCTGGCCGCCCACGAGACAGGAAGTCAGGGAAAGGCAGTCGGGAGCGAGGGGAAAGGGCTCGTCTATGGGGTAGTCCTCTTCTGAAGAACTCTGAGGGACTCATGCTACCTGGGTCCAGCCGCACCACCTTAATCACTCCCTGAACCGGTTCATTCGGGCCGCTGCCAGATGACTCAAACTCCACCTTTCGTAGAGTGTTATAAGGAAACAAAAGCGCTGTAGAGGTCAGAGTTAAGAAAAAAAGAAATCTGATGATGATAGCCATGTCTTTGATGAATGCTGAAGCTGTGCTGCTGATTGTGGTCCAAGGCTCCAAACGGCAACCTTGCTGTCGGTGCTTTGATGTTGAGCCGGAGGCATCCTTTTTATGCAGTCGCTTCTCACCCGCGTTTAAATGCAAACAAGGTGTCACAATTCCCACACCGGATCAGACATGACACCAAACTTACAAGTTTAGGTTGTGGATGAGAGTGTGTCTCAGGTAAGTGTCGTAAACACAGTCATAAAAAAAAAAGTACCTGGAAGGTAAATCTGGTTTCCAAAACTTAAAAAAATCAGGAAACAAATCAGCAAAAACTGGAAGTTAATGCAGTTCTGCAGCACAACTTTAAAACTCTATTTGTTAGATTGGATTGTTTCTTTAATACAGATTATCTACTTTTAATAGTCTTGTATCCATGTTTAAAAGAGCAGAAGAAATAAACTATAAAGCTCTTGGCAAGTTAGCCGAGTCCCTCTGAACAATTCCAGGAAGCCTGCTGTTGAGTCAACTGTTGGCAGGTGTTCCTGTTACCTTTTATTGTAAAGCAATGATGAGTTTATGTTTCCTATGTAAACACGCCGTGTCCTGTTCATTTATTCCCACAAGCAGCTTCCAAGTCCCGGTCGCCGTGCCATTAGACCTCGCTGTGCCCCGTCACCCGCGACGTGACCACACACGGGCTGCAGGCTTCACAATGCTGCGGCGGGAAGTGTTTAAAGCTTTTTCGTGTTTGCGCTCCTCCTCTGTTTCCCAGATTTACTGCTTGGTTGAAGTTAGTTGTATGAAGATGCAAGAGTTACTTTAACCTAAAGAAATGTTGGTGATTGTTTCAAGAAAAGCATGAAAACGAAATTATTTAAACCAGATTTTATTTCAAACTTACATTTTTGTATTATTTTATTGACTCTTAATGTGTGTATTTTATTAATGTTTGTATGTGCTCTAATTGATTATTATGGTGCTTTTTATTGTTGATTTAATATTTTAGGTTGAAATTTTAAACATCTGTCCAGAGACTACAAATGCAAAATAACTTCTACGTTAATTCTGGCACAATGCAGTTATGCTTTCAATGTGCCCTGTCACGGAGAAATAAACCAATCAATAAATAAACAATCCACTGTTTTTCACCTAATAAGTGTTCAAACTTGTGGATCTAGTCAAATGTAAAATAAAAATTTAAAATTAGACATTTTGGATTCATTTAAAAGAACTTAAGGAAAAAACAAAAAAATAATAATAATTTGCAGAGGAATTTGAAGAAATTATGCAAATATTGTTTCAGTAAATTAAATTTGACATCATTTATACTCAAAGCAAGTGTGCAAACTATGAATAATAAAATGTTAGCAGGTAAATCTATTTTTTGCACAGTATTTAATTTACATAAACATAATCTTACACTGTATAGGTAATATAAATTAACTGCAAATTAGTTTGTTTTACAATTTTCAGACTAATTATTTTCTTGTCAATTAAGCCTTATTGTCAAATATACATGACATACAGCACAGATGAAATGGTCTTCCTCTCAACCCACGGTGCAAACAGCCAATTATTACAATCAAATGCACAAAATCTACAAAGAAAATAAACAGAATGTTTTATTTTAAAAAAAACTAATGATTTTTTTTCTTTTTCTTTTTATTTTATTTTCCTTTTTAATTTTTTTTATATTTTTTTGGCACAAAATCAATTTAAAAAGCCCCCCAAAAATCTGTAAATCTGCAGAGCCATCACTAACACAAAATTACAGAGATTAGCTTTTATTAATATTCCAAAGAGCCCTTTTAAAACATTGAATCAATAAACAAGAGTTCTTTCATTTGTTTCTTTTTTCAATTTGATGTTATCCAATAATTTTAAATGTAACATATTAAAGAACTTCTGCTATTTGATCCAAGGTTTTTTTTTTCATTGTAGAAGCAAAGCACATTTGTCTCCACAAGAGGGCGCTTTTTACAAACTATTCAATACCTTTCCCGTTTGACCAATAATGATAATGTTGTTTTTATCTAAGTTTAATATAGATATAGATCAAACTGTTTGGTTGAGCTTTTTGTATAATCCGAGCTGACACTCATAAATACATGTAGAAATTGCATTAAATAAACTTCTAAAAACGAGGAAAAAGGTGATCAGAAACAGAAATATTAAAAAGGTAAATAAAAAGAAGTTTAAAAACATAAACTCTTGTAATTAGGTATATTTGTGTATCTCCTAATTTTACATTTTTAACTGTTTTCAGATTTTTTAAAGACAAATGTTGACTTCATTTTAAAGAAAAAAAGACTAAAATTAATAAAACTCAAACAGGAAATGATTAAACCTGGATTCAAGCCAAAATCAAGAAGTCCCAAGTTACTTAACAGTACATGGGATTCAAAAGAATGTTCATAATTAACAGCAGTCCTTCCAGACAAACAGATAAACTCGAGTTTGAACCTGGAAGTGGAAAACAAAAATGCTTCCATGTTTTCTAAGCAGTAAATGTGATGAAGTCAATTACGACTTTCAGGATGCAGATTCTTTCCTTGTGGGTTGTATTGAGCTTATATATTATTGTGAAAGAAATTTTACAAGTTAGTAAAATGTGACGTGAAAAAATAAGCTGGTTTAATTAGATCATTATGCTTTAAGTTAACAAGTGTAGCGTTACCAATTATATTGATTTCCCTGTTTTTCTTTCAGGTTCAATGTATATATATATATATTTTTTTGGTAGTATGAAATGGATAATCTTGGAGCTCCTCAGGAACAAATCATTTAGTTAAGCAGCAAACACTAATCTTTTAAGCTCATCTTGTTGATAGTTTAGTTTTTCATGCTGTGTTTTTCCTGTTTGTTTTTGTGTGTGAGTGACTTTTATTTTGACAACTATTTTACTATTATTTTATTTTATGTGCTGCACTTTGAGGTGCTCTGTAACTACGGAGGCCCTAAAGAGACATCAAAGTACAAAGCAATAAAAATAGAGATAATGAGTGGTGAAACTAGGTTCTAACAGTTTTAACTAATACATCTGCTCTCCCTGGAAAAAAGCTCATAAATACACAATGAAGATTATGTTTTCAACTTCATAAAATGAAGCCACCACGTCACGTTCTGGAACGTTGCTATCTTACTGGTGAACTATTAACAGATAACAGATGATCTCAACTTTATTTATAGAGAAGCAGCCAACCCCCTAAGTCAAAGAGCACTGAGGAAACTAACGGAGAAAAAGAAACCCAACAAAAACGAATATATTATTCAACTATTGATGTTTTTATGGCATGGTCACAGAGTGAAGGGTTTCTGTGAAGGTTAAAGTTCTTCACGAGAGCAAAAACAAGGAAAAAAAGAGAATTATTAATGGAAATGAGGGCTAAAATCTTTTTAGGTTGTCTAGGCAACCAGTGGACATTGGCAGGAGCAGCTTTGCGTGTCATCGAAAGCTATGGGGTCGCAATAATAAAGCCTTGACGAAGTGAATTAATAAACCACTTTAGAGAAAGATGTATAAAAACATGATAATGATAAGCTGGCCCTGGTTGACCTAAATTGATGCACACAGTGGAGAAAACAAAAGTCAAGAAGACAGTCACATGCTCCTATTCAGACGTCGTTTTACCGCAGTCATAAAAACCTTATCAGTTGATGACGGAACAAGTCAAGAAATGAAATACTGGCAGCATATCAATGACTTAACTCCCACATTCCCTGCACTCAGTAGAACCAGAACTAGCTAATGTAAAGTGAAATGTACCAAATTAACCTGGTGCAGCTCATTTGAACTAAGACCATATGGCAGGACTGTACTGACGGAAAGTACACGTTCATTTGCATCCAGCTGACTTCCACTGAGAGTATTTAGTGCACAGGTCCAACCTCATTACCTGAACTAACTGCACTAATTGGCCGCCACATGTGCAGCAATCCCAGCAGACCGGCCACTGAGCAGAAACGTACGTGGAAACATGAAGGCCTTCATTATGTTTGACTACCAAGGAAATCTCAGTTTTTCTATATATTTCACA
The DNA here is from genome assembly GCF_002922805.2 of Oryzias melastigma. Classification (NCBI taxonomy): domain Eukaryota; kingdom Metazoa; phylum Chordata; class Actinopteri; order Beloniformes; family Adrianichthyidae; genus Oryzias; species Oryzias melastigma. The sequence goes on from NC_050512.1 coordinate 23,031,319, forward strand.
GAAGGAACAGCAATATATATATACAAATGAGGTGATATACAACAAGATACTAAAAACAAACGGCAACAAATTAGACTGATTTTGACAGGTTTTCTATTTTTTTATAAAGGTCCAGAAGTTAAAAAAAATTAGAAAAAAAATTCAGCATCCATCAATCTTCAGATCCCCCCGAATCCCTTAAGAGCCTGGGGTGTCAAACTCAACCGCACAGGGGCCCCAAACCCAAAACACACCTTAGGTCGCGGCCCGAACAATTAAACATCTCTAGAACACACTGAAACTACATTTTTAAAATTTTAAATATGTAACATAACTTTGAATAAAATCATCTTAAATAGCTTTCAATATTTTACTTTCCGTATAAATATATATATATATGCTTTAGGGTCACTGGGTTGCTGGGGCCTATCCAGCTACTGTTGGGCGAAGGTGGGGTACACCCTGAACAGGTCGCCAGTCTGTTGCAGGACCACATCCTTTTTTTGGTTGATTTCAAGCAAAGATCAAACAAATATCATACAGAAATAATCAAATTCGTCGATTAAGAAAAAACAGACTAAATGATGTTACAGTTGATTCATTAAATCTAGTGATTATTAACTAAACTCAAGTATTGATTGCTTGAAAAGTTACTTCATTTTACAGTTTTGCATCACACATCATGTGATCATCATTTAATATTAATCATCCATTCAAATTGAAAATCAAGTAAAAAAAATCTTATTGATTATTATTCTCTCAAAGAATTCTTACATCTTTGCTGTAAGTGTCAATGATTCTCACTTGAGTTGATTGATATGTAATCACTGTTTAGAACACATACCGTAACAACATTAATCCATTAATCAACATATTTCAGATCAAGTACGGAAACTCAGCAGCTCATTACAGTAATCATTACTGTAGATCACATAATGTAATACTCGTGGATTGTAATTAAAGAAGTTTTGATTATTTCATCACATTCCAGTATTTGGAATTATTCAAACACTCTTCATATTGTGACGTTTATTAATACATCTTCATGAATATAATCCTTGTTTGAGCTCATTATTTAACCTGTTCCAAACTTTAGTTCCACATAGACAATTTACTTTGTGGTTCTTATCAGTTTGATCTCGAACTTCTTCCATCCTCTCAGTTTGTTACCTTCTTCACTTCCTCGCTCACATGCACACCAAAGGACAATTTAGAGAGACCTCTGAAGCACGTTTTTGCATCATTAGGAAGCTGTCTGAAGAAAACCCTCACATGCATGGAGGGGGGAACATGCAAACTCTGAGTCAAACCAAAGCCTCCTCTGTGAGGAAAACGCACCACCACCGTAAAACAATTCTGTTTGTTTGACACCTGACAGATAAAAGTCAGACGTCACAAACAGGACTTCTGCCATTAAAGCCTTTTTGTGAACCCTTTAAATAGAACCTATAAACTGTTCTGATAATAATCCCCTATTCCAGAGGATACAGACTAACCCATCATGACCACTAGTGGAACTTTGTGCAGGTCCTACATTGAAGTTAGATGATGGACGTAAACACTATAGAAAATGTTCTGCAGTGTTACATTTTTGCTGTATTAGTGTGTTGCTGTATTAAACTGTTAACGCGTTCACATCATTCACACTATAGTGATTCTCCTGCTCCTTTTCATACGTTTTTTGGGAAATAAAAACTCACACTTCAGTGTGCTATTTCAGTAATCTTGTCATCAAGACGTTCTGCTCATTTAGGAAATTACTGCCTGTATTTTTAGTATTGGTAAATTTGACTGTTTTTAAGATTTTATGCAATATAAGCGATTTTTTATTTTTTTTTCTAGCCCCGTTCAAAATGAATGGTAAATTATTCAAATATGTCAAAAACTTTGTGCACTTTTTAAACTTAAGCAAAATATGCAGCAATTTCAGGACATTTCTATGGAGCTATTTTGGGGGCATAAATGTTTTAAACTCAAATAGAACATTTTGGAAAAAATATTGGTGTTTGGCCAAAAAATGTAAAATATCCAAAACTTTTTGCTATTCTAAAATAAACGTAATTATTTTCAGTTTAAAATTTTCTGTTTTTTAGGTTTCAAAAATCTAAATTTTAATTACAAAACATATTTTTCAGTTTCAAATCTTTTTATGCCTTTCACCTCTTTATTTTCTTTTTCAAATCAGAAACTTTGAAGTTCAAAACTTTTGGCCTCGTTGTGGCGTGGCTAACATGAAGGACCAATCAAAATCGTTGAGGGGGGTGACTTCAGTCCCGGTGCATTCACCGACTCCTAGAACTGTAATAATTACGGTCAAAAAATGGCTGTTTTGTCTGTACTATCATAGTCTGAAATTGTCTCAGGATGGGTTTAAAAAACAGAGTTTTATTGCATATAAATCACGCCTACAACTACGGAAGAGGATTAGGGCCATGGAAAAAAAAAAAGACAATGGAAAATTCTGACTTTTTTCTCAGAATTCTGACTTTAATCTCAGAATTCTGACTTTTTTCTCAGAATTCCAACTTTGATCTCAGAATTCTGAGATTAAAGTCAGAATTTTCCATCGCCTTCTTTTTTTCTTCCATGGCCCTAATCCTCTTCCGTACAAAACTCTGTTCTAGCCCGTTCAAAACGCCACAACAGGGCCAAAAGTTGGAAACGGAAAATTTCAGATTTAAAAATGAAAAAAGGGTTGAAAGCAAAAAAAATAAAGAAAAAAGATTTATAACTGAAAAATACATTGTGAAATTGAAATTTAGAGTTTTGAAACCTAAAAAAAAACAGAACATTTGCAGCTGAAAATAAATAAGTTTATTTCAGAATAGGAAAAAGTTTTGGACATTTTACATTTTTTATACATTTTTGGGGTTTCAAATATTTATGGCCTCAAAATAGCTCCATACATTCCTGCCTGTACTTTTGGTATTCATATATTTTGCGGTTTAAAACATTTTACGCAATTGATACAATCGTTTTTATCCCCATAGAAATGAAAAATTGTTCAAAAACTGTGTGCACTTTGAAACCTATTAAAATGTTCCGCATATTCAGGATATTCATGGTTATACTTTTGGTAATCATACCTTTTGCATATTTTAACATTTTACGCAATTTGTGCAATTATTCAGCTCCATAGAAATGCAATATTGGTATCAAGACATTCAGCATGTTCGTGTTTGTACTTTTGGTATTCTAACCTTTTACACATTTAATTAAAATTTCACACATTATTGTGCTTTTTTTTCAAGAAATTCTTCAAATTATTTGTACACTTTCTGCAAATAATACACGTTTGGTGTCTAAATGTGCAGCACGTTCAGGAAATTCATTGTTGTACATTTGGTTTTCATACCTTTTATGTTTTTTCTTAATTTTATGCAAGTTTTGCCAATTATTTTTCAAGAATTTATTTAAATTCTTTGTGCACTTTTAAAATCTATGCAAGCTTGATATAAACATTTCAGCATGTTAAGGACATTCATGCTTGTACTTATTGTATTCATACCTTTTATGCATTTTAAAGCTGTTCACCATTTTTAACAAAATTCTTCAAACTGTTTGTGTGCAAATAATGCACGTTTAGTATCAAAACGTTCAGAAAATTCATTCTTGTACTTTTGGTATATTTATATTTAACATATTTCAAAATGTTTGCAATTATTTTAAAGAAATTCTTCAAATTCTTTGTCCTGGTATCAAAACGTTCAGCATCTCCAGCAACAATATTCAGTAAAAAGCATTCTCACTATTATTATTTCAGGTAATGCAACTTTTCTAGTTTGAGTTACTGTTGATGAGTTGGCACACGGGATAATCATGACACTGCAAGAATTCTAGTGCTTAGCAGCAGAATTTTGTCTATAATTCTTTATTTTGTGTCAATTAAATACAAGACTTAATGTGATGATAAAACAAGTCTGTCCACACACATACCTAACAGCTGCCAGTTTTATGAGCCACAATGTCTCAAAGATAAAATAATATTGGAGAAATATAATACAGGGATAAATCTGGAAGAAAATAATACAATTTGGTGTGGACTCATTGATATCTGAGTCGTTCTGGTATCTCTAAATGATAAGAGCAAAAAAAATCCTTTTGGGAATAAATTAAAATTTGTTTTTTAGATTTTTTAATCCCAACTTTTGTAGAAATTAAACATTTTTACCAAAAAATGTGCATTAAAAAAAGACAACAATATGTCGTATTTTACAGAATAACCCAAGGTTCTGTTATTTATTGTCCCAACATGATCAACAAATACAAAAATAAATGTACAATAATAATAACAACAGATTTATGCTAAACAACTCACACAAAAGTCACCATTTGTGCTTCATGACATATTTCTATCAAATGCATCAGCACACATGAGATCAGGTGAACAAATACTTCAACGAGTATAAATAAATGTGGACAAACACAGTTCAATAGTGAACAAAATCATTCATTTTTCTCACAGTTTAGGTCTGGATGCATGTGGAGCATCAGACGAGTTTATCTACCTGTGGAAATTATACAAAACTGTAAATGTGCAGAAAGTTCCTATTTTTCAGCAATTAAGTGCTTTAAAGTTGTCGTTCCACATCATGGATTTAATCCCTTTTTCCGGCTTTCTTATACAGAATCATGGAGACCACCATGGCAGCAATCTGGAAAAAAGAGGTTTAAATGCAAATTATTTAAAAAAATGTAGAAAATAATCTGCAAAATTACAAAAGTTCTGATTCCAAGAAAAAAGAAAACAATTTATTTCATGACTAAAACAAAACAAACATATGAAAATCTATAAGATTCAATTCATTTTAGGGATTTTTTTAGACAGACTTTTAAATTGTTCAACTCTTAATATAATAATCTGAAGGAAGCAAATTATTGGAAATCACACATTAGTCATTCTTATAACAGGGTGGAGGACTTTAAAAATTAATTTAATTTATGTTTGTATCTTACTTTAATCCCAGTTAAAAGTGTCAAACCAAAACTTTTTGCTTACGTTCTTTAAGAAACAAACTTTCATTGTCTATTGAACATTTATGAGAAAATGTAGAAAAATTGAACTTTTCCAGAAAATATTTTATTATTTAAACACAGTTTGACAGACAGGTCAAGCAGGCTGTTTTTTTTTTTCTTAAACCATTAAAAAAGAAAAGTGAGCTAGATATGCGCTAAGAATCTCTAAAAAATAAAATGTTCTTGAAAAATAGATTATTTCAAACTTTTTTTTATATAAAATGATGAAAAATTGAACTTTCCCAAAAATGTCTTCATATTTAAGTAAAACAGGTCCAGATTTTTATATTTGTAAAATCAAATGAAAATGAAAAACGAGAAGAATAAGAGCTAAGGATGTTTAAATTAGAAAATACTCAGAAAAATATTCTTATATTGCAAATTTGTTTCCTTTTACCTCGAGTGCGGCGATTCCCAGAGCCACTCCTGCAACGATCAGAGCGTTTTCCTCCAGGAACTCTTTCAGCTTCTCGAAGCAGCCAGGAATGTCCTGCAGCACAAATCCATGTTGGTGATGAGCATAAGACTACAGGACAGAAAAAAATTTCTAAAAGAAAATCTCAGTTTCTTACCGACGATTCCACTTGGCTTGTTCTACAGATGGCTTCAACATTCTCGGAACAGCATGCCCCTGGATACCCTCCAGTGCCAATATTAAAAGGGGAGTCAGTAAAATCCGTGTAGTTCCTGTAGCCGCAGCACTTGAACTGAAACGAAACGGGAACATGGTCATTCCTGACCCTTCTCTTTATCTTGTTTTACAGGGTAATAAAGAAACTGCTGCTAAAAAGATTTATTCTACAACTACATTGTAGTTATTCTAACAAATAGGTTTATTCAAAGTGTAAAAATACTGTACCCGGTCCATGGTGGAGGTCCAGACTGAAGTCAGACTTTCATCTCTGCCAAATTCTGTCTGAAGTTTTGACCGCACCTCGTTCTCCACATTGTTCAGGATCTTATCAGCCTGACATGGATACAATATTAGTCAGACCTTTAAACTCTTACAGGTTTAAACGTTTTAGCCACTGACAAACTTACCAATCCGTCAAAAGCAAACAGCACAACGGCACCTGCAACCTCCACGATGAAGATGACCAGCACAATAATGAAGAACTGGAGGAGGAGAAGATGAAGTTAGAGAACGGCTGCAGCCCCTTAAATCTGGGAAACTCAATCACACAAGGGGACAAAATCTAAAACACACCTTAGAATAAACATTTATTGAACACTCTAAAACATTTTTTTTAAAACTATAACTTTTTTACATAAATATGAACTAGATGTATAGTATATGTGATGCTAGTGTGAATGCTGAAGCTGAATTTGGCTGCTAAAGATGCTAACGTTGATAGCTGGACATGCTAAAATTGATAGTTAAAAACACTGAAGCTGATAACCAGCTAAAATATTGGCTACATCACAAATTAACCTAAAAAAATAAAAAATGAAAACTTAGGTTAGCTAAGACAGCTAGCATGTAGCTGAAAAAATAGCTAAATTTCAAAATATCCTAAAAGAAACAACAGAAAAAGTTTAAATTAGCCAAAACAGCTACCGTGAAAATATTAGCCTAACTCTAAAACAGCCTGAAAAACTTAAAAAAGGCTTAAATTAGCCAAAACAGCTATAGCATGTAGCTGAAATGTTCCCTAAACTCCAAAATAGCCTAAAAAAGTCGTAGTAAATGCCAAAATAGTTGAAAAACTATCAGAATGCCAATTTTAAAAACTTTAACTATATAGCATAAATTTAAATAATAAAAAGGTAGGAATATTATTCCACCATAAATCAACTTAAACCTTAAATAACTTTCATAAAAATATGTTTTGTCAAAATTATACTAGTAAAAAAGATGACATCAGGCCATTAATGATCCGGATCCGGCCCCCGGGCCTTGACTTTGACACATGCTCTCCATGGTACACAGAAGTCTTTACCAGAACTCAATCTTCTGAACCAAACCCAGAAAACTCACCGTCAGCAGCATGCAGCGGCTCTCCTTCACGGCTCCACAGCAGCCCAGGAAGCCGATGACCACCAGACCAGCTCCCACGCCGATGAGCACGTAGGCCACATGGACCAGCTGGTCCAGCCCGTCCCCGTCTTCAATGCCTTCCAGTAACCCCAGCAGAGAACCGCTGTCCACCTTCAACCAAATCCCCATCGCCAAACAACCAGCACCTGCCAGCTGCAGGGAACGAGAGGAAGCGTTAAAAAATCCCTCTCAAACGTCTCCATAACGTCGCTGATGGAGAATGGTGTGAAATGAGAAACCAGAGGAGGAGGAGGAGGAACTGCGTTAGACTTTTATAAGCTGATATAGCAGACATTATTAAACGAACAGCAAAAGATAAAATGAATAATAAAATAAATAATTTACTTTGAACACATTTCCGCTCTCCTAAAGCAGAAAATGGTTTTACAGCCGTATCTAAATGGTTCCTTTCTCCTCGTTTCAGACTCAAAAAAACATCTTTGGTTATAGCTGAAATTTGACAGAATAATCAAGTATATATTTAATTTGTATGTTTTGAGTACAAAAGGAAATACAGGAGAGCAAAGTTCAAACAACAAACTTACAAAGATGCCGCCGTTGAAGATGAACATCATCACTTTGAGAAAGCCGGAGCAACACATCTTGGCTGATTTTTTATTATTTTTTTTTACAACACTGTAAAAACAAAACAAAAGTTTTTAGTTCAGACAAAAGATCAGGACAAAAATGATGAACTCGTGATCTTCTTTTACCCAGTCAGACAGAAATGGACTGAAAGTACAAGCAGTGTGGTTCAAACTGCATTTGCTCTGGTTATTCATTGACCAAAGTGGCCAACAGGAAGGCAGATAATCTTTGATAAACACTAAAAGTCAAACAAATGACAGAAAAAAAAATGATTTTTCCTAAAATTACCTTACAAATGTAAATTTTCTTAGAGGTTAATCTAGTTTGAGTGTGAATTGTTTGCAATATATCTCAGTTTATATAATCCAATAGGATATAAATCTACTTTGTTATCTTTGAATAAATCCTTTCTACATAGTTTTATGGAGAGGTGTGGCATCATCCATCTAAGAGTTCAAGCATCTTTCTAAAGTGAGGAGTTTATAACTCCATTCTAGTAAATCATATGACCCTCTGAGGCTTCCTTAGTGTACAGAAACGCTCCATCACATAAACCTTTGACCCCAATCTTGCACAACACAGTTTCGGCTTGTTCCCAGAACCTGATAAATGAGCTGTTAGATATTTATTGGTATGTTTTTTTTTCTTCCTTATCAAACCTATTTTAGCTTATCTGTGTGAACTCATTTCCAAAAGACAATAAAATGTCTGTGTGTGCTCTTTAACGGGATGTTTTAAGAATTTTTTTAACTAAAAATGTTAAAAGTGTTTAGCTGATTCGAAAGCTTTACATAATCCCATTTTACCTAAATACCACATTATTTTACAACAAAAACGTAAAAAATGTAGGTTTAAAATTGACAATGGAGTTCAAATGTATTCTGTGAAAACAGTTTAAATCGTTTAAGTTTCTTAAGAGTTTAAATCAAACCACGTGAAGGTGAGATTTTGTTGGATATTTAAGCTGAAGTATAAAAGAGCTTGACATACATACCTGGTACTGCAGTGGTGTCCACTGATGTCTGATGGTTCAGGAGTGTCTGCTCTACAGCTTGATGATTGCCTCCTTATATCCTCTCCCGGCTGTCACAGTCACACAGGAGTTCACCTCCATACGTCACAAAGTTTGACCATAAAGACTCCTTTTACCGATAGTAGGATAAGAAATGTTTCCTGGTGACCCAAGTCGTGACAGAATCATTTACAATCCAACTTTTTACGATCAATATTCTAAAATGAAACCTTTGGCACATAAACTAAAAATTAGGAAAACTCGGCAGAAAGTCTGACATAATTTAAATTGCACCAAAATAAAAATATAAAAAAGATAAATTAATAGATTTAATCATACTTTTTAGAAAAAAAAATATAGGGATTTTATAGAAGCAGATAAAGACACAAGATGTTTAGATTTATGTCTTTTAATCTCGATTGTGTGATGAACCCAGCAGAGGAATCACCAAACCACCATGAAATAACAACAATACAAACAAAAAAAAAACATTGAAAATGGAGAAACTGTTTGGAAACAGAAAAAATTTTGGTCAGTAGCCGCTGACATCAGTCAACCGGGGATGTGAATGACCTGAGTGTTGAAGTATGTTTGACTTTTTGGCTGAAAAAATAAGAGCTGAAGTTACAATGGTGCATTTTGTTTACAGACCACAAGGGGGCGACATGACACAAATGGAGTGGCATTTTATGAGTTCCAACAAGTGCTCCCACTGCACTCTGTGCAGCTAAATCTGCTAATGCTGAAAGGAGAATGCACAGCTGCAGCTTTTCGGGATCACAGCAAAACGAGAAAAATAAATTAAGAAGCAGCTTTTGAAACAAATGTATATATATTTCTCTGGATATCTCTGGGGACAAGAAACCTTGTTCCTACAATCAGCATGCACATCCACCCTGACTCTGAGGGGGCTGCTCCTGCAGCCCGTCCCCCTTTTGGCTCACTGATGGACTGACGTCACCGTTGAAGCTCTGGTTCATCTTCTCACAGATGACGTCCACCAGCCTGTCGAAGACCTGCTTCACGTTGATGTTGTCTTTAGCACTGGCCTCAAAAAACTGGAAGCCTGTGGAGCAAGAGGAGAAAAGAGACATTTAAAATGGACAAACTGATTTGGCTTTTCTTGCAGACAAAGAGTTTGAGCGCCCACCCAGTTCCGTGGCTATTCTTTGGCCATCTTGCGTCGGGACTTGTCTGTCCTCTTCCAAGTCCAACTTATTCCCCACCAGAACCACCTGAGCGCTGTCCCACGAGTACGTCTTGATTTGGGTTGCCCTGGAAACGCAGCAACATCTGAGATGGATCTGACCTTCACTCGCAGCATCCTCACACACGTGCAGTTTAGACTCACAATCACCAAAACAGACATTTGGAGAGATTTAGGAGGTCGATAGAGGAGAACCAGTTTGTTGAGGTATAAGGAAAAAGTATTATCTATAAATAGGGCTCTCAACATTAATGCATAGTATTCATTTTTCTTTTTTAGTTAGTTAAGTAAGGGATAATACCCGACGAAGTGTGCGTTATGAGAAATTAACGCACGACGCGGAGGCCTAAACCGTCCTCCGCTTCGCGTCGGACGGTTGCCTCCGTGAAGTGCGTTAATTTCTCATAATGCACTCTTCGGAGGGTATTATCCCGCTTATACCATGGTCATTTACAAAATGAATAAATATTTAATCAATATTTAGTACTTTATTTTTGTTATTTCTTTGGTTTAGCTCATTTTTTCACAAAAAGCGGACTATTTGATCATCCGTGATGCGGTTTGTTGTCACGGTGACATGGAACACGGCATGAAGCCTGAAGCCGTTACAGACCTCAACTGCAGCGGTAAAGTGTCGCTGTTTTGAAAGAAAGACCCAGACAAATTAGGATATTTTTCTTCTTTTTCTGACGTTAATCCTTCAGTGAGCAGCTAGAACATATTCAGCTTCTGTCTGTGTTTCATTTCATGGCAGGTTCGTTCTTCTGAGCTGCTCTAAAATGAGAAACTCCCTCTTGTGGTGAAACAGAAGACTACACCTTTCATGTCGAGTGGTGTTTTATTAGAAGGAGAATAACTAATTTGTCAATATTAATTTACCTTACAAAAGGAGAGGAATATAAATGCTGGTCGCTACAATAAGTTGAATAAAGCATCAGTTCAGAGAGAAAGTTCATCCATTACTGCTTGTTTTGTCCAGACAATGAAGGAAAATGTGTTTTAAAGAAGCCTGCGCAGTGATATCGAACGTTTGGTCTGTGTGACCGGAACTTCTTTTTTAGGTGTGCGTTATTACTGTGCATTATCACTTTTTAATGCACACCCAGCAGCCAATCAGAATCGAGTATTCACCCAGACCATGGTATAATATTTATTAACGCATTTGACTTTGTGAAGCAACTGTCCTCCACTGGTTGAAGCTTCCACTAATTTCTGATAATCCGCACTTCGTTGGACATTATCCCACTTACAAAAAATATATAAATATTCAATGGATTTTTAGTACTTTAATCTTTTTTTTTTTAATTTAGATAGCGTTTTCAGAGAAAGCGGACTATTTCCTATGTGGTTCGGCACATTGTCACGACACGACATTGCGTTACTGAGCGGGTACAATTCTTGACTGCAGCAGCGAAGGAAAGCGATACATATACGGATCTTCACAATGTGTTCAGTAAAACGTTCAGAGGGAAAGGTCACCTCTTACCGCTTGTTTTTGTACTGAACATGAAGGAAAAGTTTGTTTTAAAGAAACCAGTGCAGTGATATAGAACAGTTTTTTTAGGAGTGCATCTATATATTGTGCATCCACACCCAGCAGCCAATCAGAGTCAAGTATTCACCCGGACATTGGGATAAGTTAATTTAAAGTGCAGAAACACAATGTTTGTTTTTTAGGGCTGTATGGCAGCATCTTTGCTTTTTAAGGTAATACTGCAGACATTAAAGTCTTTACAGTTCTGCTCATCTGGCTGTTTATGGGTTTTGTGTACACAACTTACACTTCTGGTATATCTGAGTTAATGTTTTATAAATGTTAAACATTTCAGACAGTACAAATGAAGCAAAAATGGTCTCTGGCCCGTTTTTGTATATTGTCACAAAATTTACCTCGTAAAAACATTGTGATAAATTGTGATTAATCACAACACAAAAAGTGAGATTAATCACCATTCATTTTTTAATGGATTTATTGAGGAAGATAATTTTTTTTTATATCTACTAGTGTCATTTTCCATAAGAATTTTTTGGTACGCGTTTCAATTTGCATCCTTAGCAACTAGACAAAGATTTTGCATCAATTAACTTCAAAGTCTTAAAAACTCTAAATTGCCTAAAAATGATCGATTTTATTCCTTAGCCTGTTAAATTGCAACCTTTAAGTGTTTAACTTGCCAATCATCCCTAATATAATTGAACTCAATTCAACAGCTGCTGTGTATTAAGGAAATAAAGACATTTGTGTTGCTTATTCTTCAACAGTAAAGTGATGTCAGCATTTAGTCATGAAAGTTTGATAAAAACCTTTCCTTCATTTTATTCTTCGACCTTATTTCAGTGATTTTTTTGTCACAATGTGATAAAATGCAGTTAGATTGCTTTTGTCAAAGTATGTTAATAAACCTGAGGACCTCGACTCTGAACTCAAGCCGTCTGTGATAAATCTAGAACATTTACTGAAAGTCTTTCAAAAACATATAATGCTAAATGCACTGAACTGTAAGGTGGAAGTAAACATGTTGTGTCTAAGTCATACTGACCAAAATGATACTTATTTCCCTGTAAGTTTTGTACTTTTTAATATAATCATAGCTGTATAAATCTAGCATTTCTCCCATAAGACGTACGTACCAATCCTGGACGGCACAGAACGACTCCTGGCTTGTGATGTCATACATGAGCAGGAATCCCATGGCTCCTCTGTAGTAGGCTGTGGTGATGGTTCTGTAGCGCTCCTGTCCTGCTGTGTCCTGCAAACACAGCGGTCCTCTGTGAGCTCCAAACTCTGCTAAACGGGTTCTTACTTTTGGTGTTTGGCAAACAATAACCTCTGTCCTGTACACAGTGCGCTCCAAATTCTAAGTGTCAAAAAGATCAAATTCTTTTGTTTTTCAATTAAACTCGTCGTGGATGATGTTGTGTCTCAGGGCTCTTTGGATCACTGAAATCAATCTGTGATAATCAGTTTGTCAGGTGAAGGAAAAAGAAGGATGTTTCACATTATCAAGCAGACCAACATCTTCAAACAATATGGGAAAGAAAAAAGGATTTCTGGTGAAAAGTGTGAAACAGAATGTCTTAAATGTCTTGGAGAAGGAATGAAAATCTTGGATTTTTAACAAAAACTTATGATTAACAGTCCATTTTAGAGTTTTTGAAAAATATAAGGTTATCTTTAGGAGGTTTGTTCATTAACATTTAATATATACTCTAATGGTTTGTGACTTGAAAATGATGCCGACTGTCATTTGCATTGAGTATTTCAAAAAACAGAAAAATATAATTTGCATAATAATTTGGAACACGCTGAGGATTAATTTTTTCCAAGTGTGTTAAATCTAGTTCGGCTTCTTTACAAATAGACATGATGTGAGCAACTTTATCATCTAATGGTAGAAATATCTAAATTATTATATCAGTTATCTGGGATAGAAAAGAAAATTAATTATTTAGAAACATCTCTCTTTTATCTTAATTATTACTATAAAGAAGCCTTTTTTGTAACTTGGATGGCATCCTGTTGTCATTTTGACTCCAGCATGTGCCGCTCATGTTTGTGTTTGGGTCCTGCACTTTACATGGGAATCAAGAGAAGCAGCTGCAGCTAATCAAATGTTCTTGATTAACTGATCATCTTCAGGTGTGCAGACGTTTGGCTGATCTGAAGTATCAACACAGGAAGAGATATGAAGGTCGTTTCCCAACAGTTATCACTCTACTGTTAAGATAAAATAATAATAAAAAGCAGATGAAAATCAGAACGACAGCTGCTGCTCTTCTGAAAAACGAGGTTCCAGCTGATGGTTGGAACCTATGATGCTTAGAGAAAGTCCCTTTATTAAAGACCTACTCCAATGGAGATTGGGTTTTTTTTGGTGTTTTTAGCATGTACTCATAGTGTTTTCCTCATGATAGAGGACATATATAAAGAAAATTAGTCTTAAAATTCTATTTCTGTGGATTATTTTTTATTCAAATGTTTGGGAATCAGGAGTAGATGAAAAATCAGTTGGAAAAAGGTCATAGCAGTGACATAGGACCTACAGCGGCTCCACTCGGATGCATCCACTTGTAGACAAATAGATCTATGTACGTCTTCGTTTTCCTCTTCTGAGCTGGCTCAACACTTTGCAGCTAAATATCTCCAAAATTGCTCGCCATTTTTGTTGCACCTCTACTGTTAAGTTGGGGTAGGTGCTGTAACAATGATGATGGGAAGTGGGGGCGGGGCTTGCACACAACTCAGCTGAATTTCTTTTGAACTATTGACGTTGTGCAAAAACTATGTCCTAGAAAACAGCGCTGTGTTTTCTTGATTTACACTATAAATATATATATATATATAAAGAGTACTGGGAACGCTTTTATTATAGATCAAAAGATGTTTAGATTTAAAATACGCAGATGTTAACATTTTAAAGTGGCAGAAACAAAAAAAAAACAAGTTTGGCTTGTTTGGAACCATTAGAAGAACAATGATGGAGATGTTTGGTCTCAACACACAGAGGCATGTTTGGTGACAACAACAGGTCGCCATGTATCAGCAGGATAGCAGTGACTGAAGAGTGATGGATGAAGCTTTTTTTGTGGCTAAAATATTGAACTCTCCAACACTTTGGAAGCTGCCTATGACATCCTTTGTACATTTTGTCAGGCAAATGCTGAAGTTAATACAGGACAAAAGATTTACTACTATGAAAGCTCTGAGAGGAGCTGAAAAACTAATGAACTAAGGAGGTCTAAACTGTTTGACAACAAATTTAGAGACAAAAACTACAAAAAAAAATTATATGTTTTTTCCAAATATGGTTTAGTGAATGTTATTTTATCCCAATTTTGCAGCCTGATGTGTTTGTAAAAAAACATAAATGCTGAAAGTAAATATTAAAATGAACCTTAAGAAGAAATCAAATGGTTAACAGGACAGGAAAGGAAATGTTAATCATTGCTGAACCTTAAGCGACCCCTCCCATCAGCCGCCTCCATCACCACACCCAGAAGACACACAAAGATGCAATGTTTGTTCTTTGTCACACCATCAGATTCTCTCTTTTCCTTCATTAAAAAGGGAAAAAAACTCAGATTTTCATGCGCTCCAACACCAACATTCAGGAACAGATCCGTGCCTGTGTCATTCCGCTGCACAGAAAGCACATTCATGCATGTTTCATGAAGCCCGCCGTCTGGGGACAATGTTAACCATCAACTGTCATTAACTTCAGAGTGTGAAAAATGAGTTTACATTCATGACGGGCAGCTACTTGGAAGAGGACAAACTTTGGAATGAGGACCAGGATAAAGAGCTGCTTGTGTGAGGACACAATAGAACGCTGTAGTCCCTCTGCTGCTTTTGTTGAACATTGATTGTAAAATCTCTCATCTACAAGTCAACACTATCAGTTACCTAAAGTAAACTACAGTGCTGACTCGGAATAAACATTTATAATCACGTTCTAATGGCTTTCATCAATAACAAACCAATCTTGTATGATAGAATTAAAAAAACAAACCAAGGAACCAAAAGTGCTTGTTGTTTTTTAGAAAACAGCATTATATCGACAGTTATGTTTTTAATGTTTTTAACATGTGTTTCTCATCAAAAATTAAGCTCAAAATGGCATTTCTAAGTATTTCTTTATTCAAATCCGGTTGAGACGAAAATGTGAAATTTAAAAAAGGACATAGAAAATAAGCTGGGTGGGCCACACGCTCTTTGCTCAGAGCTCTTTCCAAGGGGGAGGGGAACGGGGGATGGTGTTGCTCTTTGCCAGCAGTCCCGCCCACAACTTAGAGGCAAATTTCTAATGAACGACTGCCACTCTGCAGGAACTGTCCCAGAAAACGTCATTTTTTTTGGCTAGAAAGGGCATAATCATAATTAAAAGACCACTATAGAATTCACAAAAGATGATCAGAATAAGACTTTTCAAAATCAACACCAAGTTAAAATGTAGATTTCAATGTCAAGGACTTACATTAATATAAAAAGAAACCTGAAAGTTAAAATAGATGGAAGTAAAGCCTGTAAGGGTTTATGATCCAAAAACTGGCATTTTTAATACATATATAACTACGGAGATAAAAAAAATGATGTCGTACTGGGCAGCATTCTTGGTGGAAAAACACATTCCGGTACTAATACAATTATGTTAATAAATAATAGGTTTTTGGCAAACATTGTCAGTTTCTCTTCCTGTTGTCTCTACTGTCTGCCTTTTTTTGCACATGTGAAAGAGTTGCCATTTGCTGAAGGTGAACCACACAGGGATGTGTGCTTTGTTCCTAACATGATAATTGTTTTTCACACTGCTGCTAACTGAGTAAACTACTATGAAACTTTTATTTTAACCACACAGAACAAAGCAGTGGTCCCCAACCATCAGGCCACGGACTGGTACTGGTCCATGGATCGATTGGCATGGGGCTGCAGAGGAAATTATTAATTTTACCGTTTTTTTTTTTTTT
>NC_050512.1:23047634-23084059 GCF_002922805.2 Oryzias melastigma
CTTTTAGTTTTTCAAAAATCTTTTATTTTGAAAAATTACCAGATTTTCTCAGCTACACCTTGGAGCCCTAAGCTGTAGGGTTTAGTCTGAACGATCTTTAATTCTGAAAAATCTGTTGGGTTTGATGAAAACAGGATTCTAAAGGTTACAATTTCAGTCACTTGACCGTTAAGAGTAGTCCAGCGGTGTGCAACATGAGAAAATTGTATGTGGAATGTCTCTTTGCAAATGAATAAGGGATTAATGCAGAAACAGACGAACAGACAGAAACGAATTAAAATAATAATAAAAAACAAGAAGTCCTACTTAAAATATGGATATATCCCAACAGGTGATTCCCACACACCAAGCCTGTTTGCATAATATTCATAACATTAATATGTTACCAGAGTTTGATGTTTTTGGTGTTACAATATGGTGTTATTATCAATATTAATAAAGTTGCCTTACGTTCCAGTATAGTGTCCCCCCGTGGTTAAATCCTAAGGGGCGGAGCGGTCTGCAGCCAATTAAAGGTTTGGGATTGCTGGTCTTAAAATGCCAGGTTTTTATGTTTGAAGCCGTTTAGTCAAAAACTTTTTGTTGCTTAAAATAAAAAAGGCCAGCAAGAATAAAAAGTTACCATAAAAAGTATTTTCATTTATAATTTTAAATTCCAAATGAATAATATTTATCTAGATTGTATCCATTAAGGTAAAAGAATTGGACTATATCGTATCGCCTCAAAGTCACAGACACAGACCTAATACAAACATAGTTGGGCAATAGCGTAGAGGGTCTTGCCCAAGGACCCACACTGGAAAGAGCTCATTGCATCCTGGGAATCGAACCCTGTTTTCCACGTGCCTGTCCTGCACTAACCACTCCAAGAACACATCATCAGTAGGGTAAAACTAACCTGTCTCACGCTCCCTATTAGTGGGCGAACAATCCAATACTTAGTGAATTCTGCTTCACAACAATAGGAAGAGTGGAGGTCGTCGTGAATGCTTGACCGCCACAAGCCAGTTATCCCTGTGGTAAGTTTTCTGACACTTCCTGCTTAAAACCCAAAAAGTCAGAAGATTCGTGAGCTATCCAGCTATTAGCTGACCACTAATCGGTTAAAACATATTTTTTTGCAATTTTGGTAATCTATAATAAAAAAAAATGAGTTTAAAAAAATCTATATTTCCCAGTACAGTTGTAAACAGATTTGAAATCTAATCTCAAAGACAAGAAATTATTGTTAATAATTACTAAGTATCTGTCTATGAAAGTTCTCATTGATGTCTTAAAGTTGTGTCTTGGGATCTAGACTTGAAATCTTCTCTTTTGAAACTTTTGTTTCACCAAACATTTTAAGAAACAAGATTTTAATTAAAAAAAAATGTTTAATTCTGTCGAGCAATTAGCCTATTTTACATGGAAGTGAACGGGAACTGACGAGCTGGTACAACATACCCTAAAGTGGTGACTTGATGAACTGATCCGGCTACAGTTTTGCTTTTTGCTTCAGGAAAAGAGTTTCAGGATGAAGAACCCCAACCATTTGAGTGAAAACATGCGAAGACATGAAAAGACTCCATGACTCATCTTCACTTGGATAAACGAGAACCTTTACTGACATGAAAAGACTTGTTTTTACTACTATAAAATCCTAAAATGTTTTTCATCCACTGAAGATCAGAAAAAGCTGGAGACTGCTTGGTATGCATGCAGAACACTGAAGGTTGAGGTGGAGAAGCATACAAGTCACCTTTGTTCTTCGAAATAATCTACCAGTGATCTCGTTGTGTTTATGCGAGTTAAAAAACAGACAGTGGAATACATTAGAATACATTTAAAAATCACAGATATAGGAGTTGTCAGCGTGTTCATCATAGCCCTCCTCATAGAAGTGTTTGACTGCAGACTAAAGTGTGTATGACACCAACACAGACTCATCTAACTTCTAATTATCCCTGATCAGACTGTCTGACTGGTAGAGCAAACACACGTTTTATGCGTTTCTTCATCTCACCCAGATCTGCAGCTTGACCCTCTTGTTATTTCTGTAGATGGTTTTGACTTTGAAGTCGATTCCCACTGTGCTGACAAACGCTGAGGTGAAGGAGTCATCTGCAAAGCGGAAGAGGAAAGACGTCTTCCCTACGCTGCTGTTGCCAATGATCAGCAGCTTGAACATGTAGTCAAAGTTCTGATCGGCGGCATCTCTCTGCTCCTGGACCGCCACTGGATCTCTGGCTAAAGCCATCTGTCAAACAAAGAGGGACAGGACGGTAATGAGGGATATTACATTTTAGGCAAGTAGATCAAATGGATTTGATCCTTTTTCCCAAAATAAAAACTTAAATGTGTGTTTCATTCATATGCAGTAAAAGCTGCGGTTAGATGTCTAACCACATTTTTAAAATGTCCGACTTGTGTGGGTGAAGCTGCACTTTATGTCAAAGACTGGAGCAAAGCCACGGATGAATTCAGCAGAAAGCAGCATTAAGTCAATAGACATGCAAATGAGGGCCTCCCGAAAATGCTTCTGTTTTTCCTCATTTCAATACTGAACATGGTTTGATGCATGCAGGGTCAAATCCAAAACCCAGGAGGTTGGCCTTAAAAATGAGGACATTCTGGGATGAAAAGAACATCGGAGGAGCATTTGTTTCGTTTCAAAAGAAGACAGGAGCACTGGCTGCATCAAGACATGCTTCAATGAACATCATGTTTTTGGTGTTTTTAACATCTTCTTTTGGCATTTTTCTCATGATGGAGGACAGAGAAAATCAGGCTTAAAATTGCCTTTGTGAGTATTTATTCAAATTATTGTGAATCAAAGGCAGACTAAAAAATGCTGTTGTGAGGTAAAAAAAAGTGATTTTCAGGCAAAATAGATTCATGAACGTCTTCGTTTTCCTCGTCCAAACTGGCATCTGGATAAAAACTCCATGACTGGATTTCACCAGACCAAGACCATTTTTGGGATCTATGAACAAAATGTTAAGTTAAACCAGTCAAATTTTGACCAATCAGGGACTCCGATTTGGTTGTAATGTATGCATGGCGTCTTTTTGTATTCACCGTTTGAAAATTGATCGTGATGGAGGAATTAATGATTACAGTTTGTTCCCGGATGGAGTATATGACACCAAGTCTTTCATATATCACAATAGAGCCGTGAAGAAAAAGCCTGGAGCAAGATTTGTTAAACTTGCACCGCTTCGACATTTTGCACCAAGCCCCTTCCAACTGTAGGTGACGGAGATGCGCTAATAAACAAAAGAAAAAACAACAAAAATAGAAGCCCCTCCCTGCTTGTCCGATGCGTCTGTAGCTTGAGGATAAAGCTACAATATGTACCTAATAGTTCTACCACTTCTCCAGTCTTAATTAACTTAGTGGGAGAACAATGAATTAGGGCTACCATAATTAGTCGACTAATCAACGACTATTAAAATAGTCGACGACTAATTTATTGGTCGATTACTCGTTACTTTATATTATATGGAGTCAGAGTATAGTAAGATTGAAATTTGGCATTTATTAAGGTTTTTTAGGCTAATTTGGAGTTTAGCTAATATTAAAGCTGCATGCTAGCTATTTTGGCTAATTTAGGCTTATTTTTTTGCTTTTTAGGCTATTTTGGAGTTTAGATAGTATTTCAGCTTCTTGCTAGTTGTTTTGGCTAACTTAGGCTTTTTTTGTTTGTTTTTTATGCTAATTTGGCATTTAACTAATATTTTAGTTGGCTATCAGCTTCAGCGAATTGAGCTCTCAACTTCAGCGTTTTTAGCAATCAATTTCAGCATCTTCAGCGGCCAAATTCAGCTTACAGCATTCCCACTAGCATTATCGCAGGTAATGCTATATATCTATTTTTTAATTATTTTAAAGCTAATGATGGTTATTATGTGTGCTTTACATCCAGTTTACACACGACTTTATTAGTTAACTAATCAGAAAAAAATAATGATTAAGTGATTAGTCGACTATTAAAATAATCGTTAGTGGCAGCACTACAAAGAATACTATTCAAAAATTCAGTCGAACCAAACCGCCATATTTGACAATGTTCCTCTGGATGTGAACTATGATTGGCTGCCACACAAAAACAGCTTAACAGTTAATTAGAAGACATACTGTATCATTTTCCCTCTTTATTCACAGAGCAGCGAATGACAGCGAGGGTGTGCTCCTTCAGCTGTTTCTTCCACTATCAGTCATCCGTCCCAGCATCCATCTGTCATCAAAAGTCTCCGTAGAACCTACCAGCATCAGCAGACGACCACTGATATGCTATGAGAAATATATTGTCTCAGCCCGCCTGTGCATTTTATCTTTTACCTGTCTGACCATCCATCCCCAACCCGCTGACACTCCCACTTATACCCACGCACACACATTCTCATCAATCTCCCTAAACTCACCCACGCTCATCCATCTATACATCACCCCTGTCATAATCCAGCTATATATCCCCACCTTCCCCCTGCATCATGATGAGGCTTAACCATCCATTCATCCCCACATCCCCTCACCTCCTGACCCCCCCTTTTCCTTCTTGAGAGATAGCCCAGCCATCCTCCCGCTGTCCCGTCTGCTGATGAGCTGTCTCTGGAGACCAGCTCAGCATTATACCCTCTTCCAGGAGGAGGACTGGAGCAGCTGTGTGCACTCAGCAAACGCCCGCATCCACGCATGCGCCAACGCAAAAACTGCCCACAACTGTTTGGGTGGAGGTAATTACTTTAAAAAAACGATATGCATTAAAAACAATAATACTATAAAGTTCTGCAAAGAATTGGGGTCTACTTACTTTTATGTGTTTTTTTTTTCATCCCGACTTCAAACCGGACATAATTTTATCATTTCTAAACCATAATACAGATTTAAAAGTAATAGCTGGCGTCACCTGTGTGCATTGAGCCACTGACCACACGGTGCGTTTGCTGTAACCCTAACTTTTTCTTTGGTTAACTGATACTAAACTCTTACCTCAGATGCAGGTGTGAGTCTGTGTCCTCCGTCCTTCCCTCAAGTCTGCCACATCCACCTGAGAGTCGAAGGCCGTGTGCTGCCGCCGCCAGCCGCCCTGGTTCAGGTGCTCCGCTCCCGGATCTCCCCAACTGGGCACGTGCCTGTTGCTGGGACATCAACAGGACCGCGGTTAAACCAGACGCAACATAATCAACGCATTTCCGGTGTGACTTTTCAAAATAAAAAAATTAATATCTCTCCCTCTCGTTACATTTACTTAAAAAAAATGTGTTTTTTAAATGTCTGGGCCACCGTTGAAGATTTTTAAAAGCCTCTAAACTTCAACCGTTTTAGTTATTTTTCTTTATTTGTTTTTTTCTTTGAATACTCAACAACCTTTAATCTTGATTTGTTAAATAGCATTTAAGTGAAAAATGAATTGAAGTAAATGCTTTATTTTCTTATAAATAGACTGATTGAATTTTTTTTTAAGGAAACCAATTTATTAACAATTAACAATGATATGGATTTTATTTTGAAGGTTTCATAAATTGCCTCGTATCCGGAGAAGTCCCCCTTTTTTTGTCACATGGAATTAAGTAACACAAAAAATATCCCCATTTCTTCCTGAACTGGAAAAACTGTTTGGTTTTAATAATTATGATAATAAGCTATCCTCAAAATTCTATCTGATAAACCTCTTGAGTTACCGACAAAATACTACATTCATAAAACTAAATTTAGCAATAAAACAAACAAACAAAAAAATAAATAAATGCTTAAATCAAACATTTTCACAGTAATACCAATAAAAAGCAATTAAAACCTATCACCTATCTCAGCCTTACAGTTTAACATGATCTTACTTTTATTTTTATTTTATTTTTTTAAATTTTGTAACAACTCTTATGGTTTTTTCTAATATATATTGATATACTTTTATCGTTTTAATTCTTTACTATATGTCATGTAAATGTTCTGAATAAAAATAAAAGTTACACAAACTCAAACTAAGTTATTTATTTTTTGCTTATATACCTTTATATTATTTGACTAGCTATTATTTGTTTTAGCAAAAAATACCAGCATTTAAAATCCTCACTGCTAAAGTATTAGGTGGTAAGATACAACACTGTAATTTCTCTAAAAGCATCCCTGGAAGGTCAAACAGAAAATGAAAAGTAGATGCATGGTAATCATAAGTGACAACAATATAAAACACATCTAAATTTGAAAAGTTGTTAGAGAATAAAAAGAGAGAAAAAAACTTGATGTGACAAGTTTCCTAAAATGAAATATGACAGTAATTGTGTTAAACTTTTTATTGTTAAAACCAACAGCTAACAAAACCTCAATAGAGCTTTACAGAACTTTAAAATGCCAATGTGCCTGATAAATCCCATACTGGAGAATTATTAGTCCCATAAACTCAAATAGCAGACAACAATAACAACCTATCAATGAATTTCTATTGTAACATAGCTGTTTTGAGATTGTCCTCCTGAACTAAAGGTTAACTCAGATTCTTAATATGAACATCAATCCTGTTTTGAGGCCAAATTGGCCCAGTTAATCTGACAGTGAAACATCACAAACTCTCAGTCTTTGAAAAAATAATATTCAATCACTGCTTCTGCTTCTGAGCAGGATCATTGTTCAGCCACAAGCGCTGGAACTCTTTGACGAAGGGCTGCACCAAATCTGGCTCCTCGGTGATGAGAATGTTCTCCTTGTTCCTCTGCACTGCTGTCTGCGTCCAGTTGAGGGAGCCTGTGATGAGCAGCCGCTCATCCACCACTGCAAACTTGTGATGCATGTGAACAGATGTCCGATCACACCGCACACAGATCCCTGGGTGGGGATTAGTCACAAGAAAAATCAATGGAGTGGAAAAAAATAATGTGTCAAGTAGTGCTCACAGCAATCCTAAACAACTTTAAAATGAATTATTAACGTGCAAATGCATATAGATTCTACTAACAAGAAGTTTAGATGTTCCTTAAAGCATAAAAACTAAGAAAAGTGTTGATATTTATGACTTAAAACAAGTTTATTGTTTATAAATCTCATTTAATATTTTACACCAAACCAATAATATTCCTGTAACAAAATTTTAAGACGGATTTACTGTCAAAATATTTTTTGTACCATTTTTTTAGCTAAATTAAAAAATGTTGATATAAGAACATCATCAGTGCAGTCATCTTGGACTGGAGACGGCATGAGAATCAGAGGAGAATACTCAAAAAAAAGTTTTTTTTTTTTTTGATGTTCAAAGATGACAAATGGAAGAAGCAACAAAAGATCCATGGCTCTCCAATTTTGACCTTAGGATGTCCCTTTTAAAGTCATCATTCACATTAACAAATGTCTCTCCTCACAAAAGAAATGTGTCACAACCACTGAGCTATGTCCACCAGTGACGGCAATCGAGACACCCTGCACTGGTGCCAGCTCCATTCAGCAAGAAAAAAAATAAAAAAAGTTTCTCCAAGATAATTATAAATTGCATCTGGGTACAAAAAGGGATTTTATTGTTTCTTGCAGTCAACATTCCCACTCTGAAACACTCTGCCTAATAACATTTGCTGTCTGGTTGCCAGCTTTGTACTTACTTAATTCTTTCCGAACCGACTTGCAGTGATTTATTAAATGCAGAGAGGGCTGAGAAATGGAGTGGGACAGCATGAGTCAGGCACAAATCTTTCAGAGCTCCATTACCCTGCACAGGCAACCTCCACTGACCCTGACATCCCTTGTCACTGCTCACTAGTATGGATCCTGTGGGACTTACTGACAATGATACTTGAGGTCTAAGAGCACAGAGAGAGCGCCTGTTAAATAAAACCAACATCATCTTTCCCGCATCTCAGCAATACCTGTCTGTGTTGCAGAGATTGGTGTCACTTTTTATCTTGTTTTTACAATATTTCAATGAGGGACAAGTTTGTGTACTTGTGCCATTTTTTCTCTGAACATCTATTTGCATATAGAGAAATTGAGGTGTGTAAACTTTGCAGCTATCTAGACAAAAAAAGGTTCTTCTCACCTGCTTTACGCAGGGCCCCTATCTGGGAGCCGTTGATGTCAGAGTAATCTTTGTCAGTGAGGACTCGGATGGTTATGCCCCTGCTATGCAGCAGCAGTAGAGCCCTACTCAGGTTCATTTCGGAGAAGGAGAAGACACACAAGTTGAGGGAGGAGGATGCAGAAAGGAGGTGGTGAAGGAGACGAGAGAAAGATGTCTCGACGCCGTGAGGCAACGGGCACAAACAGGAACTAGAAAAAGGGGGAAAAATTGTGCATAATCATCACATAATTATGGGTTTTTAGAGTAATGTCCAGTCCGTTTTTCAGCGTTGTTAAAAAAAATGCTTTGTGTATGTGTATTAATAACCATTACCTAAGAAATGACTCATATTTTCAGTATTTAAACAAATCCGTATGAGCTTATTGAATCATTTTGACTGTTGAGGACGAAACTTGTGTTCTCTGATGGATGCAATAGATAGATATATACTTAAATTATATGGTGATTTTCTTATATTTAAAGCGCAAATTTAATCTATCATATCTCCAAAAAATTCTACCCATCTAATGCCACAGAGAGGAACAAAAATTAATGTGCTGACAGGATATTACTTTTTGTCTCTGATGGCTAGGAGAATTTCTGCAGATGCCGTTATTGCATCAATTATATAGAAAGTACAAAAAAAAGAAGTTAACTTCTGCACATCTCTTACTGAGTTGAAAGGGTACTGAAGAGGTGCTCCACACAGGCAACTTCTGAAGGGAAGAAGAGGACCTTGTTAATGGTTCTTTTAGCCCTGAGGTGACTGAAAAGCCTGACAAGAAGTTCCACGCTGAGAGAGACGGCGACTGCTCCCAGGCCGACCACCTTCAACGTCCACATCTTTGACATCTAGCAAAGTAAATCCAAAAGTTCAGATGCATTTTAGTGTTTATTAGCACAAATAATAAACAAATAAAGACTTTTTTATTCACGTATACACATGATGGCAAAAAAAATATGTGGAGAATTTGGCAAATTTTTTATGTAAAGTCAAGTTTTTCATCAGAATTTCAAAAACAGAGGATGCTTTGTGGATTAAAATTGTAGCACAATATTAAATGCTTAATCGAGCTGTAGTTCTTCTTCGGCTTTTCCTTTCACGGGTCACCACAACGAATCTCCATCCTCCATCTAAACCTGTCTTCTTCTTCCTCTACTTCCCTGGCAGCTCTAGACTCTAGACATCCCTAATATCTTCATGGTCTCTCCTCTGAACATGTCCAAACCATCTCAGTCTGGCCTCTCTGACTTTATCTCCAAAACCTCTAACAGGTGCTGTCCCTCTGATGTATTCATTCCTGATCTGATCCATCCTGGTCACTCCCAAAGAGAACCTCAGCATCTTCATCTCTGCTACCTCCAGCTCTGCTGAACAACATGGCTGCTCTCACCACAGTTTTGAACACATTTCCTTTTATTCGAGCTGAAACTTTCTTCAAAGTATTCTTTCCATCAAAGTACTCAAGTTAAAGCTCAATAAATCAACATTTTTTAGTATTATCCTTAAGAAAAAGATGCACACCATAGTGTATTTTAAAAGTTTATTTTGAAGGATATGCACCTAAAAGTTAAAAGCTGTGAAAATTAACCTTTTATTTAGTCTGTTTCGTTTTTAGCCACTGTGCATATTTTATGACTAATTTTCTACATTTGTAAAAACTACCAGCATGAAGCCCAATGAGGCAAAATTCCTTTGTGATATTGGGCTATATAAATACAATTGAATTGAACTAAAAATGTAACATTGTACGCTTTTAATACGTTCTTCTCAATTTAGCAGGATTCTTTTTTTTTCATGTTTAATTCTGTCTGTTCATAAGTACTAGCAAATCCCAACAGTAAAATTACCTTATTAGATTGATTAAACTATTTTTTGGCTAACACACTAGTAGTTTTAGAAAACATTTCTGTGACACGCGACTTTTATCAGACTAATTGTTTCTGTGCTCAAAATATATAACTATAAAAGTTATTATCAAACTGCACAATTTAGTAAATTTAAAGTCAACAAAAACTTCCGTCAAAGCGGTGAACTGTGAAAGATTTTGAGAAAAGCTCACCATCACTGTTTTCAGTCGCCACCAATGTTTTCAATCGCCACAATACTACGTCACTGCCAGCCAAAATGATTGACAGTATAATTGACCAATAAGATGCTACAAAGCACAAGCTCTCGTCCAATCATGTACGTCGAAACGTTACCAATGCGCTGGGCTTTAGGGTTTCGTTTGCCTAGCACAACGTGTATTTCCGACCAACACTTGAAGGTAAAATAAGTAAATAAACCAAATAAGACAAACAATAAACTTTTACCAATGCAAGTTTAAGAGGTATGCTATGTGTAGTAAGTCATTTGAATAACGACTAAAGTGGTTTAAGTTGTTTTAAAGACTAGCGACAAACATGCTAACGTTAGCCGGCTAGCTTACCTTCAGTGTGCAGCAGCTGCCAGCTTATAGCTTTGTTTAGTCAGGTTATCTTCATCTGCTGGTGTTGATCTGTCAGATCATTTGCTAGCAGTGTGTTCTGCTTGTCTCTTTTCCCTCAGGTTTGACAGTTTAGGTACAATGGGTCGGCGCAAGTCAAAAAGAAAGCCTCCTCCTAAGAAAAAGATGACAGGGGACCTGGAATCTCAGTTCACCTGTCCTTTCTGCAACCACGAGAAGTCATGTGATGTTAAAATGTAACGACTAATGAAAAATCAACAGGTATAGTGACTGCTTTTCTGGATATCGACTGTTTTGTTTGTATTGTTGCAGGGAGAGAAGCAGGAATACTGGGATAATATCATGTTCTGTGTGTTTGGAAGAGTTCCAGACTCCCATCACTTGTATCCTTTCACTTTATAAACTGTGACATTGAATTTAAATTCAACAAAAGAATTGCTATACGTGAGAGAATAAATCAGTATTGTTGTTTTTTAAGTATATCTTTTGGGATGAGGAGTTTGTAAAGATCAGGTGCAACAACTCATTATCCTAGTTGCTGATTTTTTGTGTTTATAGTCATTAGTGCTCCTTATTTATGTTTGTCAAATACACATTTGTACCTCATCTTCACTCATGTTTTTGCCATCAAAACATTACTTAATGTAACTTTTTTTTAATCTGTCACTGTAGAGAATTTTATCACAAGATCTTGGTTTAACACTACATTTCTTTGTCAAATAAGTGCAGCGTACATTGGTGATTTAATTTTAAAAGACATGATTCAGATGTTTAAGTGTCAACATGAAAAAAAAACCTTAATTGTTGGCATGTCTTCCTGAGTTCTTGGAGGTGACATAAATACTGTCTTCAGAGCTACTGTCACACATAAACAAAGCATTAGTGGAACAGAATGATAGAAAATAAATCCTATAGTCCTAAACCTGACCTTTATCTTCTATGCATATATTGCAAACAGTTATTTAAATATGTGTGAAAAGTATTCAATATTATTCTGACTGTAGCTTTCTTCCTGTTGTTACACTATATTTGTTTAGTCAGGGATTTTTTTTTTTTACACAAGATACACTTAAAACCATTACCTATTGACAACTTGAAAGTTTGTTTTCTAACAAACAACAATTGTATTCTATGATTTAAATAAAGGCGTACTACTCTCTTTAGTGTCCAAAACCGGACGTTGAAGGTCACTGTCCTGCTTCTATTCCAAAGGACATTCATTGCAGCTTCTCATTTTGGTGGAACACACCTGATCCAGGTAATCAGCAGCAGGCTGGACAGGTGACAGCAGGACAAAAGCCTTCCAAGCCTGGATTTAGACACGCCCTGCATCATGCAGTGTTATTTTCAAAGGGTGACATTTAGAAGAAAAATTAGAACTGCAGTGAATTGAAATTATTTATTGAATAAGGATATGAACATAGACATACTACGAACAGCAGTCCCATGGCCATATCATAATGTTTTTAGCTAGTTTGCAGCATTTGTTCTTAGCTGGGCTATTTACATTTACAAATATATTTAATATAAAACAATAACAAAAAAAGTTAAAATTACATAAACCAGTTTAAAAGACACATTGTTGGTTTGGATTATAATTGTGCATTTAATACTATAAAATTTAAATATGTATTTATTTAGCTCTATAAGGACAGTTTGTGTAGACTGATGTAAAAATTGGGATGAGAAACCACTTCCAGCCTAAATTTAAGAGCAAAAAATAAATGAAGCCAAGTCAGTTCACGATGCAAACACTAGGGGGCTTGTTGCAATGGCCTAACCCAGTGTCATTATCAAAAATAATGCACAGAAATTTACAAGGAATCAATAAAACACAATAAACACAAATATATTCAGGATGTTTCCATTTAGTTTACATTACGTACGTTATTAGCCAAATTTAGAACTACTCATTTAGGTCGTCTTGTTATTTCAGTAGGAAGACGTGACACAAAAGTCAAAGGTCCTTTTAACAACCGTCCCTGGAATGTTATTTGTACATGTCACAGTGAAGTAGTGCTGATAACTGAAAACATGTGAGGTGAAAATGTTTGAGGGATAAGCAATTGCACTGCATTCTCTAAACTATTTTAATAACATTAAGTAAAAGCAAACTATTTAATAAACATGTTAATGCAATGGCATATTTTTAATTTTTTACCATAGAACACAAATACGTCTGAAAATGTTTTTACCAAAATTACTGTCACTTTTTCATTCCCAGTTAGCTTGTCGTTGTTAGCATGGTGGTTGAACTCCTCAAAAACAGATCTTGGCATATTAGGCAGACACAATAGTTTAATATTTCACAGAAAAAAATACACTTTTCCTGGAAGTTCTGGCCCTCACTGTCAACTTATCTTTTTTATTTACTGTTGACATTTTAGAAATGAACTAGAAAGTGTCTCAAAAGGGTATTGCCACAGGTATACAATGACTCAAAACATCATCTGAATTTATAATGGAAAATTAAAAGTGAGCTGCATTTGGCTGACAGGCCGGACTTTGGACGTGCTCACTTTATTGGAACCCAACTTTACTGAACAGCAAAATATATCAGCAAAAATAAATACAAGAATCTGAGATTTTCTGGAATCAGTTTAGTCTATTATGACCATTTGCAGCTTTGGTAGTCTGAAATGTATCAACTCAGAAAATTGAAAACATTTTCTATATATAAGAAGAAAAAAATGTTTTCAGAAAGTTAAAATGATTTCTAAAGATGATAATTGCTTTTACTGTGTATTTTCTGACATCATTTTGTTTGGATTACCTCCAACCTTAATCAGATTTCTGTCCCGGGTTTTCATTTCAATCCGTTTTAGTGTGATCCCTTGTTCTGTGTGGCAGAAGTCCTCTTTTCCTGATCCTCGTCCCCTCAGATCTGTCAGAGCCCGTGGACGTGTACAGCGACTGGATAGACGCCTGCGAGGCAGCCAATCAGTAGTCCCCATCAAGCTGGAGGCACGGCGTGAACGTGGAGCGGACGGACATGTGGCTGAAGGGGGTGCGCCCACTTGGATCAAGCGGGCCAGAATATAACTGAGACTTTCAATAATGTTATTGAAGGATTTCTACTGTCTTCATTGACATGCTCAGAAATAGTTTTCTCCTTCCTAAGAAAGAAAGGTTTGGGTTAGGATGTATTCCATAATTGTTTCCTTTATCGGGTTGCCTGTTTTGTCTTGAAACACCAATCATGTTTTTGTTTTTCTTAGAAAACTTAGATTCAATCTTTTAAATTGTGGTTTTTAGCTTTCAAACAGTTGTCCATATTAGGTTGTGTTAAAATTAAATAGACATGGACAAACAGGCTTTTATTCTGGATTCTGTGGCCAAATTTATATCACTGTTATGACAAAAAGTGAGTCTCATTGATTGTTGATTACGTGTGATGCACAAACTGGATTTTTCTTTCCCCTTATTCTTTTACAGTTTCATTTAAAAGTGTTGTGTGCACCAAAACTTCATGAAAGAATCAGATTTTAAGCAAACACTTGTCAGACAAGTTCAGGATTTACAACTTTTTATTTTTTGGTCTTATACAGATGAGCAATAAAGAACTAACAAAAGCAATATAACATCTCCAAACATGATTATGCAAAACTATGACACAGATCAAAGAATACATAAAATATGAGTATTTTTAATGAATTATTATACAAACATGAGATTTTTTTCTAAACAGTTCAGCAGTATTTTGGGTATTCGACCATCTTGTTTCTATATTTCCCTTGCTAAATGGTGTTTGTCCTCCTTGGTTTTAATGATGTTACATTTTGTGCACATTTAGACTCCATCTGCGTATTTTGTGTCAAGTCAGAAAGGAGCTTCTCAGGGTGGATGTTGATGCATTTTAGGTCACCAATAAAGCTGGATTAAGTCATACTGCAACTACATCTCAAATACATGCTGTAATTGATCCAAGTGTCATGTGCAAGTGTGAAACAGTCCATACTGTTCACTGCCCTGCTGCTTTTACTCACAATTACTAGAAACCCTCCGTGTCCTCAAAGACTATTGTATCAACTTCTAGATCATCCCACAATAGAAAGCAGGAAAATGGATGAGGTTTACGCTGAGCCTCTGAATTGTTCATCCTCCATTGAGCCTCTGGTGTGATTGCATATTATCCTGGAATGAAATAACCATTTCAAAGACGGATGAATGACTTTTAACAACCGTGCATTTACAGAAGTGTGCACTTTGTTGTCTTAATTAACACTTTAATGCTATTTTCCTACAAGAGCAGCGTCGAACGAAACTCGCTTGTAAACATGTAACTGCAAGTTTCATTAAAGAAATACAAATTTGACTGTCATTTTGTATGTGTGTGAATCTGTTTTTATTTTAAATGATTTTAACGGTGACGTTTGCACATTTTTACACATAAAAAACTATAAATACTTTTCTGAGTTATTTCATTGTGACATTATCATTTTTAAAGCCTTTTTGGGATGGATTAATGCCTGTTGTCTCTAATATGTGACAGACCAAATTAGCTATAACATTACCTAAATGTAGCATTTACTTAAAACCAAAACCTAAGTGAATATTTGTTCATAGCTGGGAATAAATTCAGACGTTATGGGGTAAATAAAAAATACAGTCCCAGCAAGTTAGAGAAGATGTAATTTTGATTTTTGCTGAATGAATGATTCGGTTTGTTTCATGATTTGTGATTGCTGGTACTGAACAGTGCAGGTGAAGTTTTCCTTTATTTCTTCAAGTGTAAATTAAATATGTTTACAAACAAATAAATTAATAGCAGATCCTTTCATATTTTAGTTTAATAAAGTTCAGTCCACTGTTGTTTTTACACATCAAAATAATCCAAAAGGAACATTCTGCCATGCACTATAGTCACACATCTTTGCTGAATTCAGTGTTTCCACAATTAGACGTTTTTGCTGCATTACATGTGTGTTGTCTGCTGTGATGTTGTTTTTATGCTATAATATAATAATCCCACCATGTTCCAATCAAAATAGCATTTTCCAAGATTTTTCGATTGTCAATTTATCTCATTTTGAAGCAGATTTTTTAGTTGATTTGGTTGGATCGTAGGAAGAAAAATCAATTAACTGTTACATCCTTAATTTGACATATACGACAACAGAAAAAATATGTCTGTATCATCTGCATAAATTTATATATAAATATATTTAAATAAAATATTGTAGAACTTTAAGGAGGTTTTGTGCCAACATTTTATTTAATGGAAACATTTTAAGTACGAGAAAAGACTTTTAGACACTGAAAGCATCCACATGTGCGGTGATAGACATACAGTGCTCCCCTTAAACTCATATATTTATCTTTTTTCCAGTAATTTTATTTGTCTGAAAGTGGAACTGTAGTTCTACTTTTACGCTTTTTTTAAGCAGTCAGATGATAGTTCATATCCAAAACATAAAAGTGAACTGATGATGTAAAAATCCAAAAGTAAAATGTAAAAAGTGAAGCAAAATTAATTTCCTTTAGGATTTTATGATGGTGCATTTGATTAAAAATCTGCCTCAGATAGATGGATCTGGAATGTAAATTGATTCATTTTTTAAAGTTATTAATTGTTACACACCTGGTAAATTCCAGATTTTCTTCAGTGTTTGCCCAAATCTGTGGTGAACCATATTAAAGTTTGACTTTAACCCTTTAAGACCTGAGGCAGCGCCGGTGATGCTTAAACACAAAATCTTTAACATTTGTAACTTTTTAACCGTTAACACGATCAATGTAATTCCAGCAGATTTTGAATCCGCTTTTCTCCTTTAAAATCTACTGGAATCACGCCGATCTTGTTAACGGTTGAAAAGTTACAGTAAATCAAAAAACATAAACACCGGAGCTCCGGTGTTTAATGGTTAATGTACCTGTTGATTAATGTCACCAAATATTACAAAGTTAAGTTAAAAATGTCAAATAGAACTTTTTTACAGTTTTATTCTGTGTAATTTATTTGCAATATTTATGATTTAAACAGTAAATGTAAGCTTGTCACAGAAAAGTGAGTGATCCCAGCCAGCAAGGCCAGGTGGACCCCCAAATAGTTTAATAGTAAGCAGAAAATGTGGGCCCCAAATGGGTTTGTCTGCAAGAGAGATCGCTAGCTCGCTACGATGGAGCTAGCCACAGCGGAGCTCGCTAGCTTTCTGCAATGGAGCTCGCTACAATGGAGCTTGCTACAGCAGAGCTCGCTAGCTTGCTACAGCGGAACTTCCTAGCTTGATACAGTGGAGCACGCTAGCTTGCTACAGCGGAACTGGCTAGTTACAGCAGCTCTCGCTAGTTCGCTACAGCGGAGCTTGCTAACATGCTATGCCGTCCACCAGGAGGCTAGCTAGCAAAGCAAGCTAACCCACTGAGTGCCCACTTAAGCTCATGTGGCCACGACAGAAACTGTGAACAAACCCATTGCGGGCCGGGGCTCACAGTTTCTCCCCACTTTTAAACCATATGAGACCCACTTGGCCCCCACTTGGTTTCTATTTAATCAACCTAACAACTGTTAATAAAGTCAGTCTAGACTTTTACTAGTATTGTAAAATAAAATAATTTTCTTAGCAATGCCAACAATAAAATATGCTTCACTTATCCATCAGCGATAAAAAACATGCTTTTCTTAGAAAAACAGTAATGTTAGGAGGAACACCCGCAGCCTGCTAATGGGAGAATTGGGGGAAAAAAAATCTCATTGCGATAATTACTATAATTATATTTAAAAGTGCTGAAGAGCATCTTTGTCTCCAGCTTCCAATCTGCTGTCTTGTGGCATGTATGACCATGAGACAGTTTTAGCCGTCCAGCCCCCATTCATCCCTGCAGAGCACAGTATGTAGCAGACCACAAATAAAAGAAGACACAGTGTAGCGAGGTTATGCACCAGACGGAGCTGAGTGATAATAGATGAGATGTGGAGTGCCTGCCTGGGCTCTCCACCCGGGAGGAGTGTGTCCATGCATGTGCGCTCCACTCTGTGCATTGTGTCTGATGATGGACCCCAGCTGGAGAGGTATTGACGACGTCTTATGAAACATGCTGGAGGATGATTACAATGGAGAATGATTATCACTTAGTGTCTCCTCTGTCTCTGCCTGTCCCCTCCCACTCCCTCCCCCTCTCTTCTATTTCTCGCCGCTCCTTTCTGCGCTCCCATTCAGCACGCGAGGTCAAGTGTCACTCCGTCTCCGTTGTCAAGGCTGCCAATCACCCACACAGTGAGTGCAAGGCAACTGTTGCCAGGGAAACAGAGCGATTTGGGTTGCTAGGCACCTGGAGCTGTGCTCACAATAGTCATTTTGTTGCTTAGAAGCGCACACACGCTCGTATAAATACACACATAAACAGAGCTTTTGCCCGATCAACAAGTTCATGCCACGTCAGAGTGGAAATTGTATTAATTATCCTGACGTACTGTCACAGATTTGCTTACGCAGTGGTTAGAAATCGTGGCAGAGTAAGTGATAAAAGTGTAATCTGTCGTGAGTGGTTACCCAATGCAAATTTATTGCTGAATTTGCAAAGATTTCCTAATTTATAATACTTGCAATAATGCTAATGTAAGAAAGGATAACTTAAGGTTGTTTTGTTTTTGTTGTTCCACCATGATTGCTACCTGATTAAGCAGTGCACACGCACGTCCAAGAAACTCTGCAAACCTTCACCTCAACGTGATCAATAAAAAGCATAAACATCCATCATTCCGGACCAAAAATAGTAACACATAAAAGCACTCAATCCCTTATTTCCCCACTGGCAAAAGGACCTCTAGGCTGCAATCTAAGTGCATTTAAATGTCCCTTTTTTTTGCTCGTTTCTCATGATATCCATCAAATTCTTATATCCCTACTGGCATTTTGATTACATGAGTCCTGTTTGCATGTGAGCCTGAATCGCCATCATAGCAGGCAGTCAGCTGAGGCTAATGCTGAAATGTCAGCCACCAGAGCAAGCCTTAACATGTCCTCATGTTGCAGGTTTCTGTGGACAGGAAGCCCTAATGTGCTCATTTGGAGCCGGGAAGTCAAAAAATGCAAAGTCGTCAGTGCAGAGGGATGATGGTTAGGCAGAGTTTTAGTCCACGGTTGCATGGCATCAATGATTGTTATTCATCTGCTACCAATTTTTTTTTTTTTGAAGCAGCCTGAGTGAAACTGTGTGAAAGACACCCACCAACCGATAAAGTAATGGGATTACTTGGGAATAACAAAGGGGTGCAATCAGGAATTGCAGGTTTGATTCCCGCCCTTGATTCACTGGGTACCTCACGATACGATGTGGCTCACGATATCGATGATATCACGATTATGGGATAATTGGTAAAAATCATTTATAACAACTAACAATATATAGAAGAACACATAGTGTTTAGGAAAATAGTTCCCAATTTATTTTCTAGCTTAAACACAATTCAATTAAACAATAAAGAACGTGTTTTATTTTGTGTAACAAATAATAGACATTTTTGTACAACGTTGCTGAAATCATTAATGCTTGTCTACCTCCGAAGGAACGTCTTACCAAATGATGACAAATATTACGTTTTACGTTTTCAACCTAAAATAAAAGATTGATACTTGATGAGAACCCATTGAGAATAAATGAAAGGAGTAAATATCGCGATATATTGCAATATCGATATTTTGGCACGCCTCTAGTGCCTATTTTTTTTTTAATCTGGCTGATCGAGACCCACTTAAAACGTGACTAAACTGTGACGGATAGACCAACTTTAATGATAGGGAGGGCCACAGTTTTTCTTCATCACTACCAGAGTACTGCACACTTCCATTAATAAGATGTACCATTTTAAATAAGACCAAAATCTTTGTAAGCTTTATTTATAAACATTTCTTCTTTGCTGGAGGCCACCTGTTGCAGATTGCTTGCGAGCGCCATATACTGACGAACCATGTAATTACAGTTTGTTGAATGAGGTGTCCGCCAGTTGCCTATCCCTGGGATAAACTACTTATTTGTTTAATTTTTAAAATGTTTCAGTATTATATATAGATTACAGAAATTCATTCTTTAAAATTTGCTTTCTGGAAAACTATAAATCTTACAGACACGCCCTGAGATCATTACACTTTTTCTGTAAGCCTCATCATCAAAGAAGAAAATAGTAATGTGAATGTCGCAAGAAAAAGTTTGGGGACCCCTGGTTTCGATTAGTGGCGTGGTGCAAGACGTCCTGGCCAGCAGGACGTCTTGCACCACGCCAGCTCTCTGCAGGGGACCTCCAGTCTAACTGACTGCACAAACCCATTTGCTCCACAGGTGCACTAACTTACAGTGATGGATCTGTGATAAAAATAATTGCAGCTGGCTTAATTTGAATTAGGAATCTGGTTAGCCTTGATGCATTCCTCTTTATTCAGAAGACTTTTGGAAAAAAAAAAAAGCACAGACGGTAGAAATCCTCAGAATGGAGAGAAATCCGCACAAAAGAACAGCACTTTTGACCGATGTTGGAGCCTCCACTCGACTACGCGTATTCTCAAGCAATAACATCCACATCTGTATTATCAACCCAAGAATACCCGTGGTCGAGACCGGAGCAACAAAGCCCACCTCCTCTCCATTCGGCTCTGGAGCTCTTTTTTTTTCTGTGTTCGTGCTCTCGGCTGCTTCGCTCTGAATGAGACTGCGGTGTAGAGGGAGGAGGTCTGTGTGGAGGCGAATCTTTAACAACAGCACCTAGAACCAAGGAGACAAAAGACATTGTACTTATCCTTGAAATGGCAACGCGGCGGTCATTGTACAACATCTTATTCACGCAGACTAACAACTTTATTGTGTGGACACACACTCTCCTTCTTCACCTGATCTGAACTGAATGAACGGAGGAGCCTGCCAGCAGCCCCGTCCCCTTGCTCCTGCTATCAAGGAGCCATTTAGGCAAGCGCTCAGGGAGAGGGCAGCCGTACCAATTATCAAATAGGTGTCAGTGTGTGTTACTCTGCTCGGAGAGGAGGCAGCGATTTCCAAGCACAGATGTTCTGCTCTCACCTCCATCAGTTCCTCCTTACTCATTGTCTTCCTTCATCCCCCCTCTGTTATCTGTCTGCCTCTTAATACGTCCCAAATGTCCTTTTTTTCCCCCACGAAAACACACTCGTCTTTCTTGCTTTGTCCCACGGAGAATGAGACACACTCTTCCCAGTCCACACTTGCCAATTAGAGGGTGTGTGGCTGTCAGCTGAGGAGCAAAAAAAAGGGAGGAGGGTCATCTGAAGAAACAGAAGGGGGGGTTGGATCAGCACCACAGACAGCTCCTCGTGGAAGCTAGTTTACAAGCTGGAGTTGACTCCTCTTCCTCTGGCTTTTTCCTCCTAACCTTTCCTCCCTCATCATTACAAACCCTTCCTGCATGCTTTTTTTTCCCCTTACCCGAGGTTTGCCCTTTCATCCCCACCTGCCCATCCCTCTGGCGCTCAGATCAGCTTCTTTAACCGTTCAGACACGAAGCATACATTCCTGTCTGTGCACCTTCAAAGCTGCAACCCATGAAACATGACACGGGAAATTCACTGACAGTCCTCTCCCCTCTCAACCCGCTGTCACTGCAAAGCAAGTCGAGAAGGTCTTGACGTCTCCCTCATTACCCAGACTCCTCTAGTCTTCTCTCCTCGTCTCCCTCCCACTCGCCCTCTTCCTCCATCCCAACTGTCCATGTCTGGCTTGCAGATGATGACAACTCAAGTGGACGTGTCTTCTGTTCTCACCACGAGCTGTGAAGAGATGTACGGAGGTGTCAGAGATTTGGTGTAAAAATACACCTTGCTGCTGCCCTGCTAACTACACAGGACCAGCCTGGGTGTGCTCCGTGTCACGGAAAAGCCTTCATCTGATCTGAAGACATGCTTCGGTGTGTGTGCAGCTTTTTTTTTCTTCCCTTGAGAACTTGGAGGTTAAGCTGTGACAGCATGAACTCATCAGGGTGTGCCTGCAGCCACAGCTTTCTCATTCATCCTGCATCTCCACATTACACATTCACCCCCCAATAACAGCTTTATAAACTAGTAAGAACTTTTATTTGATGACGAAAGACATCTGGTCCGCATTTATAAGAAAGTTCATTTCCTGATTGGAAGTGGACTGGCTCCAGCTGGAGGGCGTAATGAAACCAAATCGGTCTGTGTTTCATATTTATGTCTGACGCAAACAGACTTATCAATCCTTTTATGTACCTGGTGTTTGGGATAGGACGCGGAATTACAAGTGGCTGCGCCAGAGGCACAGACAAGACAGGCTTGTGATGGAAACGGAAAGCGAGCGGATGCTGGGCTGCTGCTCGCACATTACTGCTTAATTGTTTGGAACTAAATGCCCTTTTATGAGGATGTTTATGCTTATGCCTGCAATGGCAAATCTTCCCAGCCATCCTAATAGTCACAAAAAAGTAATAGCTTTTGCAACAAAAAAATCATATGAAGGCACCCTGAAGCTTTTTGGAAACTTTAAGCGACAAACTCAACAAAGCTGCTTTCTTTAATCTTGTGCACATGTCTCTGGCTGGCCTACTGGCCCAGATAAGCAGACAACCACACACTGTACAATTGCAGATAGCCAGCACCTGTTCTGTACGTGACAGGCTTGGATATGAAGCTTTCTTTGTTTGTAAATACATCCGCTCCCACTGACAAGGAGAACCCAGTTCAGAGTGGCAAAAGCGTGGATTGAATGTTTAACCCTTCGCTGGGAGTGCTGGAGGGGGGCTCCAAGCATCTTTTTCTATTCATCCAACAGGCTGCTCAGGAGGACTGCAGTCACCAGCCATCTGAGAGGCGCGGAGAGCTGCAACCTGTTTGGTTATTAAATCATCATCAAACCGCCTCCTCTCGGTCTACAAGTCATGTTTTCCTCACTTTGGGGGGGTTCTCAACAAAGACTCGGTCACAGCAGGCTGAAGTGACTGAGCTGATCCTCCGTCGCTTCTGTCTTGATGAGGAAACAAACAGCAACAACAAAAAGATGTTACTCACCGTTGATGCA
Organism: Oryzias melastigma; assembly: GCF_002922805.2. Taxonomy (NCBI): domain Eukaryota; kingdom Metazoa; phylum Chordata; class Actinopteri; order Beloniformes; family Adrianichthyidae; genus Oryzias; species Oryzias melastigma. The sequence continues at coordinate 23,070,105 of NC_050512.1, forward strand.
GCCCCTTCCATATGCCAGAGATTGCATCCACGCTGAAGTGTGAGAATGGGTTATGCTGCACAGGGAAACGCCCCCCCTCCTCCACCCCTTCCCTGCTATTCCTTTCTCCGTTGTGCGTGCCTCTCCTCCCCGCTTGTGTGGGGAATCACAGAACCACTCCTTGTTTTTTCCATTTTCTTCGAGGGAGGGATGCTGGGATGGAGCCTGTGCATCAGCAGCAGCAGCAGCATCAGCAGCAGTGGTGGCAGCATCCCTTTTGCTGTGCAGCTCATCCGCAACCTCTCACCTCTCCTCCTCCTCCTCCTCCTCCTCCTCCTCCTCCTCTGATCGCCTTCTCCTCCTTTCTCTTTCTCTCCCCCTGCCTCCTTCCAAACCCCGCCACCGCCACCACCGGAGAGCGTGCCCCGTAGTGCAGCACTTCCCAAGCTGGGATCCGAGGACTGAAAAAAAGTCACGTTGGAGCTCTGGTAGGCGCGTCAAGACAAAGATTTTGGCGCTAACACAATGAATGCTGATTGATTTTCCTCTCTGACTGCACACACTGTCCCTTTTTGTCCACGGTGGAGTAAACTTCCTGTAGTCTTTGTTAAGACACTCAGATGTGTTGCTTCTTTTTACTTGTTGATGAACTCCTGGTTTGTCGTGCAGTAAAACCGTCTGTTGAAGACACAGTTTATCTGTGAGGATGAGGAGTAGGGGATTACATTGTCATGTTTGATCATTTTAGGGTGTGATCTGCTGCCCAAATCTCTACGATCAAGATTTGAAGATGTTAGATGTGTAAAAACTTGCTTCCCCAGGAGAAATCACAACCATAACTGCTGCCTTTTTATTCTTCTTTTTTTTTTGGCTTCTCTGAAATCCATTTTAGTGCTTTCATTACTTTCCTCTCAAATCCCAGAAACATTGGATCCTCCTTTGGGACAGAAAGGAGAGATTTCTATTCTACAACATTGTGGCTGCAGCTTCCTGAGGTACAATGCTTTCACCCTTAACTTTAGGAATTTTTTATAGCATCTAAATCTTTTGCAAACTATATTTATTCTCTTCAGGAGTTCCGATTACTCCTTTGACTATTTTTTTTCTTATTTCCACTGCAAAAACCGAATCCTAAGAAAGAAAAAACTTCCTTTTATCAAGAAAAAATGTCTAAATTTCTATTTTTTGCAAGAAAAGTTTGAGAAATCATTAGAATTATTTTCTTACAGTAAAATCTTTTAACCATTTGACATATTTTTTGTGCATATTTATAGAAAATCTTCCAAAAAAGCAAGATTTTTTTTACTTATTTCACGGCTTGCTGAGTTTCTTTTGTACATATTTGGTGTTGGAGTATGACACTAAAACTTACCTGAATAGAAGTGCAGAAAATAAATGGGTCCTGTTGGAGGTGTATTCAAGTCACATGCACACAAATCCTTATTTTATTAGAGGTGAACTCATAAAAGCCTTGTCTTTCAGGGAGTTTCCTCCAGGGTCTCTGCAGAGCTTTGTGTATTCCCCCCGGTGTCCACGTGTGATCCTACACCTAATCCTACTCCTAATGGGACCTCTGCATTCAATTGATTTTCTTCCTCAGTGGAAGTGCTGCACGGGATCGGTGGTTTTGCCTTTTATTATTTTCTCCTCCTCCGGTGGTCTATAATGGAGCTTCTCCCTGAAACCTTGTGCATGGCAGAGAGTTGGAAAGCTTGGTTAAAGTCCACACTACTGGCTTTTGTAAACACCTCATGCAGTCTAGTGACTTTGGTCATTATCTCTTTTCTCTTCTAACAAGTGACAGGGGCGCAGACGTGTGATGCTGATCTTTTAAAGCTCACAGGGGCCAGCGCACGCACTGGAGCCTGAGGCCATAAAATAAATGACAACATTTCCTCAAATCAGGAGCCACACCGTTTCTCATTGTCTTTTTCTCTTTCTGTCTGAGACACATTCACACTCTGGGTTAATGGCTTGGTAATTGTCTGAGGCAGACCACTGAGATTAATCAGGAGACTGCAGCAAGGCAAGAACCGGAATTTGTAATTGACAATGAAAGATAGTACTTTATTTTTATTTTTTTTATTAGAAAGGAGCTTTTTGGTTTGAGATAGAATCGTTCCTCACACAAACATGGAGTGCTTGTGTGACAAAGGGTTAGAAGCCATCCTGATGAATGCTGAGTCATAGGGCAAAGGTTGGCTCATCTCAATGGGTGTGTTCAGCTTCAGCCACATTTTAGAGAAAAGGGATTTCTACTAAACCCACTCTGATAAAAAATGTGTTTTTAGTGTTCTGAACCTGTTCTTACAGCATTTTTCTAATAATGGAGGACATATTTAAAGTAAATTGCATATGTGAGCATTTTTTTTTATTGAAATTGTTGTGAATCAGAAGCAGACAATAAGAATTCAGTGAGAAAAAGATCATATTTGTGACGTAGGAGCTCCTTGATTATCCACTTGTTGAAAAATAGATCCATGTACGCCTTTGTTTTCCTCATCTGGCTCAAAATTGTACATCTGGATTGCTCCAATATTGCTCAATGTTTTTGTCACATTCCGGTAACGTAAATGTGAATTCTTCCCCTACCCCTAAAGCTTCTTAATGGGGTAGAGAATGGCCAACAATAGTTTTTTTTTAAGGGCCAACCCTCGCCGCGGACGGCTGCGTATCCCTCCGCCGCGAGGTGGGCAAGAAGCGCTTTTCTTCACATGGGTGAGCTCTGAAGAACAGAAGTTTACATTTAAATGTAAGTAAGGACTCTTTGTTTTAGCATGACCTTTTTTTAAAGTTATAAAACCCATGTGGCTATTTATTTTAGTGCTAGCAGCTCCGTGCTAACGTAGCTGACCGGCGACTGTTAATGAGAGAGAGAGAGCTGTAAGCTAGCTAGAAAGCACAAAAACAGAGGCATGATGGGAAGGGGGCGGGCTTACTCTGTGCCAAATTTCCCGCCCACATCTCAATGAACTCATCGCGCTTTTTTGCTTTATTTTGTTTTTTGTGTACTTTTAAAATTCCAAACACTTAGGAGAAATCTTCTAATGTAAAGTTTTAAATTAGATCTCCCAAAACAATGTCAGATAATATTTCTTGATATTTATGACTAGGTAAGGATAGCAAAATTCTTGGTTTAAACTCAAACGGTAAGTTAAACCATTGAACAAATCATGGGAAAAGTGAATTGTTGCATCGCCTCTTCATTCGTTTATGTTGAAAGTGTCAAACACTTGTATTGTGCGAAATTTAATAAGGATTTATTATTTTATTACAGTACAACCAGGCTTGGTGTAAGCCAACTGATATGTTTTTCTTCATTAGTTAAAGGAAAAAAACATTTTTGAGATTTTTTTTGTTTGTTTTGTTGTTGCTTTGTAAAACACAAATTGCATATCCAACCAAAACTAAAAAAAAAAAATGTTTTTAACTGAATTATGGGGAAAATGAATTGTTCCATTCATGTACATATTTCTTTATATTTTCACTTCTTACTATGTATTATTCTCAAACAGTTCTGATGTCTATTAGATACTTCAAACATTAAAAGGAAATGTAGTTGATGTCTGTTGATAGACACTCGAGCCAACGTGAAAACAGAAATCCTCATATCCGACTTTTTGGATGTGTTCTTTTGAAGTCCTCTCTTAACAGAGGACTTGGATAATAACATATCTGTCTCCAGGAGATTATACTTGACCTGAATAGATGTGATGGAGGGACTTTTCTTCTCCATGAAAGGAAAGCTGAAAGCTCCAAAACCTCTGTTTTCTTTGGAAAGCCCATTTTTGTGTTATAGGCCTCTTTCGTGTCTCCTCTTTTTTTTCTTTTTTCTGAATGCACCTCGACTAAAAACGAGATCTTTGATCTCTGGGATATTTCTGCTCCTTTGTCGCTAACATATGTTGGAGGTAGCAGCTTTTGGAAGGGAAATTTAACAATAGAAAAAATGACATTTCTTCCTCTGCATCATTTGCAAAGAAATTATAAACAAGCAGACCAAATCTTTTTATTATGGACATTTTAGTGTCGCTTTCCAGCCATTATTAACTACTTCAATCAGTTAGATTCAGATTGTGCTCAGCCAGTGCTACCTTTTCGACTCACATTTCTTATTTAAAGTTAAATGAAACCACAGTTTTAGTCAAATGTGTTCAGTTCCAAATGTTTTCAATCATACTTTTGTAAATTATTAAAAAAACAGCAAGAATACTGAAAATATTTGTCTTTAATACATGCCGGATGACATTTTTTTAAGCAAATTTTTGCCAAACAACCTCAAAAAGGAATATATTATCTCTTATTGTGAGCACATTTATATTTATTGCAATTATAATACAGAGGAATAAGTTGATTTGTTTTTTCTGGAGATACACCAAGTTTTCCATTCAAATAAATGCTAACATGCTTGGCATGTTTGTCAACCAAAACTGTTCTTTTCCATGTTTTCTGCTCTTTTTCACGATCGCTCCATTCAACAGTGGGTCTCTCAGTACAAGATCTGTGAAAACAAACTAACACTTGAATCATCGACACATTATCAGCTGATAATACGGCCAAGTGAATTCTTATGTTACCCATTAATGCGACGTTTAATAGCTGGAGGCAATAATAAAAAAAAAACAAAAAAACGGATCTGATTCTTCCGCCTGCAGCTCCTTTACAGCTTTGAAATATCCTCATTAACTGAATGATGAGTAAAAAAAAAATTACTAATTTCCTTTTTTTCCTTTTTATAGTTGTGTGAACAAAAAAGCATGAAGGAAACGGAGCAAAGACTTAAAACAAAGTTTGTAGTTTTAAATTCAACTTCAAGAAAAAAAAAAAAATTCTGATTTGCCCTTTTATAAGGTTTGAGCAGTGCAATAATTAAATGTGGTTTTTCTTTTTGCAGAATGGTACATAATATAAATGTATAATAGTAGCTCTTGTACCACTGATTGTACATTTTAGGTCTAAATTGCATCAAATAGCAGCATAGTTGTCCATCAGTGGTTTTCTGGTTTCTTCATTCGTCATCAGGTTTCCCCCATAATTGGATGAAAGAAACCACTTCTAACAGTCTACTCTAGCAAATGGAACGATCTGAAATTGTCCTTTTACAGAACCACTCTCATGAAAATTGTGTTTTTGGTGTTTTTTGTGTGTTCTTGTGGTATTTTTCTGATGATGGAGGAGATTTATAAAGAAAATTAAGCTTAAAACTGCATTTCTGAATATTTCTTCATTTAAATAATTGTAAATCAGGACGGAAAAAGCTTCCAGGAACGATATAGCCACAAGCTTCCTGCTCTGTTTTATTCTGATGCATCTGATTGTTGACAACATTGACTGAATAAGAGGACTGGACTGAGCAAGCGTGACGTCACCTGTAGAAAATGACTTCTAACCAAATAAAATCAACTTAGTCGCCATTTTTCCGCTATATGTCCATCACCATGTTGGAACCAGACAACGTCTGATTGGTCCGTGTCCACTTGAGTCTACATTTCTACACTCTCCAATCAGGAGTGAGCATGTTAGAAAGCCACACCCCTTCTACTGAAAGTGGGCGTGAGAGAATTCTGTCGAACGTTCGACATGAGGCCACCTGCTTCTCCATCAGAATCTGAAATTTTTAAACCTTTGAAATTTTTTTCTGAATTTTTAAACCTTTTGAATTTCCTGACATGGTTTGATTGGCTGGCTGTCCATATGTTCTTAGATTGACTAGTTAGTTCTGGAGAGACAGAAAAAGTGAGTTTTTTCCACCAGATTTCTGGGCCATCGACAATCAAGGGTTCCAAAAAAAAAAATGAAAAAAGAAAATTCAGAGGTTTAAAAAAATCTTACTTAAGATTCCTGCCAAACAACAGCATAATCATAATTTAAAAGACCACTGGAAACGATTTTATAATAGATTACGTTATGATCGGAGTGGGACTTTAAGGTTGTTTTTTCATTTTTTTTTAAAATTACCACATCTTGGAATTTCCATGTTTTCCCATGAATATTATCAAGTTTAGAGAAACTTTAGGTGGGAGGAAATAATTGAGACGTAAAGCTTTAAAGCTTCCTATCCCCAAAATATGGACCTTCCAGTCGCAGGACATTTGTATAAAATAGCTAAATAATTAAAGTGAGTGGTTTTGCACCACGAGGCAGAACTTAAGGCCGTGAAAGATTCATGCTCTAATTGGGGTTGAAGTGTGTTTATTATGCTCAGCAGTTCGTTTGTGGGATTGGGAATTGGGATGCTGGCAATCAGGACGGAAAAACTGAAAGCGTGTGTCTCTTTTAACAAGAGAGACAAATAAGACACACAAATAGGAAAAGACAGACAGAGAGGGAGAGGCAGAGAGAGGCAGGTGCATCACTAATGGCTTTTTAAAAAGGTTACAACATTGAGCTCCTCTTTTCTAATGGGGCTCTGGCTGTGCTTGAGAAGCAATTTCCGGAAAAGATAATGTCGAGAGTCCAGAGAGTTCTGTGTGTGTTTTCACGTGCACGTGCGAGTGTGTGTTTGTGCGTGCCGTTAACAAGGCTGACAACTGCAAATTCGAAGGAACACAAAGAGGAGGCGGGGAGAGATTGGAGCAATAGAGGGAGACAGACAAAGAGAGAAATTATTTGTGTTTGTATTCCAAAATAATTGTGCCACTACATCACATTTATTAGCTTGTTGACTGATGCCGACTGTGGGCCATCACAGCTACCAAGACAACACATTCTCTTTGTTTTTTCTTTTTTTCTGCTGCACATTAATGCATATAGAAGTCATGGTTCAGATATCATAAATGATTGTGAGTTTGATCACTGCTTCAGTCTTCTATTAGGAGCAGCAAACACTGCCACCTTGTGGCTCCAAAGGAAAATTGTATCTAATTAAAGTTTTTGTAGTGAATTACTGTAATGTATTACTTTTCAGGAACACAGTCACATGTGACTTTATCTATTGATCTTTTTTTTTTTTAATTTTGACATTATTCATGTTCTGGAACTCAGGAACTCCTGCACATTTTTCCTCCATATTGCACTATACTGCAAAAAAAATCTTAAGAAGGAAAATCTGTTATTTTCTGTCCTGCAAAAAATCATCTTATCAAGAAGTAGTAAAATAATCCTCATTAGTGACTACAATTTTTTTCTTAAAATGAGAATTATTGGTCTTTCTTACACTTTTGCCAGATTTCTTATTCTCTTTTAAATAAAATATCCTTATTTAGTGAGAATTTTTGACTTATTTTTAAGGGAACTGTTTTTGCGATGTGCTTAAAGTGAAGGGAAGCTTAAAAAAATCAAGAATGAAATCTTTTTGTTTTAGTTTAGTTTATGCATAGCTTGCACATGAATGTTTATGTCGTAAAATGACTGTAACTTTGTCTCCTAGCTTGACTTTAACTTCTAGAGATAGCATGTTGCGGCCTACGTGTTCAGTTTGAACATGAAAGTTTCATCTTGCAAACTTCTTGTTATTAGCGTAAAATTATAATAACAATGAAAAAAGTCTCATGGTCCGGCCCTTTTAACAGATTTTAGAACACTTTGTGGGACATGAGTCAAAAAGTTTGCCTTTCCCTGGGCTGTATAATGCAAAATTTTATTTTATTAGCTTTTAAGTGTATTATATTGCTAATTCCTCCTAGTAAAAAAAAGAAAACAACACAGAGTGGTATTTGGATCCATTCACGCATATCTGAGCACTCTTATGCTTTATTATTTAAATAAACCCACAATCTTTATGGATATTTTGCCATTTGATCCTTTTTACATCCACTGTGCTGATGAAAAAGTCTTAGATCCATCTTTCTTTCTTTTCTGTGTTGTAGAAGGTAACCTAAAACTTTTATGCTAACATCCAGGGGCAGAGCTACAGGGGGGGCAAGAGGAGGCAGTTGCCCCATGAGCAAAAAACTTTGTTTTGTTGTCTAAAATGCATAACTGTTTTCCTTTTATTTACATTTTTTTCTCTTTATACCTGTTCTTGTGATCTTTAAAATGTTTTTACCTCGAGTGATTTGTTGATGTGATTTGAACTTTTGGGTCACCGTAGTTTTAGAAAACTCATAATAACCCATCAATATTAAAATATTTGAAATGTGTATTTTTAATCATTTCATTGTAATGCCCCTCCACTCTACTGTTCTCCCTTGCCAGCACTCAAAAACATTTTGCCCCCCTTCTAAATGGACTGGAATTCCGAGGTCAAATTGTGAGAAAAGGAATCATTTTTAAACAAAAGCATCAAATGAAGGTTGCATGGTGGAGCAGCGCTCTTGGAATCGCTGCTGGGTTCTTTCTGCGTGGAGTTTGCACGTTCCTCCCGTGCATTGCACACAGTTTTCTCCGGCTTCCTCCAACAGTTCACAAACAAGCTTCATAGGTTAATTAGTTACTCAAAACTTCGTCTTTCTAGTTGTGTGATCATGTCGGAGTGATTGTGTGCCCTGCGACAAAGTAACGTCTTGTCCTGGGTGTCACCTGTCTTCACCCAACAGTTACCAGGACAGGCTCCAGCAACCATATGATCCTAAAAGGGACAAAACAGGTTTAGAAAATAAACGGATGGAATGCAGTTTAGAAGAGACCTGCACACCACTCAGCCATTCTAGTGGGTTTATCAAAAGAAAACTTTTATGTACAGAATTTAACCTGATTCAGAATGTAAATCTTGAGCTTAAGTTTTTGGTTGTGTTTTCGTTTCAGGATCTTGAATATTCTTCTTCTTTTTTGGTAAATTGGAAAGTATCTGAATTTATTCTGGATTTTTTTTAACATCAACAATTATGCAAATATTTCTCAATTATCAACTGGGAAGAGTGACACTGATGCATGGGAGCCATTAAAACACACAAACAGAAATTGCGTAATTGTGCGGGCGTACGACGCCTCCGTGAACCTGTCAAATAATCATTTTCTGACGTGTTGTGGTTGGAAGTTCACAGGTGTGGCTCTTCTCTAGTCAGCTGTGTCTTTTTCCGAGACACTTTGACCTAAACGTCACATTTTCCCCATTAACTGAGGCATGTTGATAAAACAAAGCTGCAAGTCATGCTGATAAAACACGCTTTAATTTAAACATCTTACTTAAAGATAATGGAACTGGCAGAGCACTCCCAACTAAAGCGTCTGGCATTTTATTTTTGGAAATAAATACAAAACAGTGACATGAAAATAACCATTTTTTTTTTCTTATGACAGATCAGTCTCTTCAGTTGTTTACAAAAAAAAGTCCAACTGAAAATATTGTAGGCAATCTCAAAGCTATAATGAGCACCTTCTGCTATAGCAGGCATTGTTAAGACACCCGGCAGGGGTCCTTTTGAGGCCCGCAGTCACACACCAGCAAAAGTGTGTGATTATAGCATCTATATTTTGAAAACAGATTTCCAGATGAACAGTTGTGCTGCCGTATAATGTGCTCATTATGAATACACACACACGCGCTTAATAAAAGTAGAACAACAACGTCTTTATATAACCCATTCAGTACATTTGTGTTTTATATCCTAAAGCGTTATCTGGAACCGAGCGAAAAACCAAGCAAGCAGTGAGCCAAACAGACTGTTGGGTTTCACACAACACATATTCTTGCTCTCACAACACAGTTCCAAGTGGCTTCGTGGTATTAAACTATTGAAACGGAATGATAAATGCTGAATATAACGTGTAAAGAAACCTATTTACTGTACAAAAACTGTACAAGTGAGGAGGTCTCACCTCTAGTCTATGCAGTTACCTTACAGGACCGGACGAGACGGATGCACCGAAACACACAGCTGTCCACTTGTTTTAGTGCAAATCACATCAAGAAATCGCTTGACGCAAAAACATTTTAAAAATTATCATTAAAAAAGCCAAAAAAACAACATTACATTTTAGAAATCAAAATTAGATTCCAGAAACCAAAAGGTATAAAATCAAAACACATTTTGGAAAACAAAAATAGTTTCCAGAAAATCAAAATTAAATGTCGAAAAACAAAATATAATAATAAGTAACTGAAACCGATGGGTCCTATAGGACATCGCTGATTGGATGATATACAAACCTCATCATCCAATCAGTGATGCCCCATAGTACCTACCTTTTCCAGCTTCTTATTGTGTTTCCTTTTTAATTATTTGGAATTATTCATGTTTTGGTTTCTGAAATTTAATTTAATTCTCTAAAAATGTGTTTTTCTTTTTTTAATCATAATCTTTATTATGTTTTTGCATTAAGTGATTTCTTCATGTGAATGGCACTTCAGGGCCACCGTATTTTTGCCAGATAAAAAAAAGACACTAAAATGAAGCTTAAAAGTTTTATATTACTGTTTAAAAAAACAAAAAAAGTAGCAAAGGAGCTTAAGACTTTGATCACATATTCCAAAATGCGAACCCACGGCGACCCCGCGGTATTTGTTATCCGGAGTTGCATTTTAACATGCCGTGCGATGGCTGCAAAGGTTTAAGAAAAAGTAAACATTTTAGGATGACCGGATGATTTTTCTCTATTCGTGACGATGACAGTTAATGCTACAGTCCCAAATACAACTGCCATTTCACGACATCTATTTCTGACTCCACTGTATACAAATGATAAAAGTGTGGATAGTTTTTTAAAAATTACGCTTAAACAAGTTTTTTTCGCAAAGATTTTTCGACCTCAATGCATTTGTGGTCTCTATTTGTAAGCATCGATGCACGCTAGTTTTTCCACAAAGTTTCTAGCACACTCAAATTTTGTAATTGTAGATTCGGACAGCACTACGAAATGGCAAACACACTTTATAGTGTGTAGATCCGCCCTGTGCCCGCCGAGCTTTCACCCGATTTCATAATGGCGTCAAACGCGCCTGGTGGACTGCCACCGCGTGACCTAAATGTGCCCGGGATGGCACTGGCTGATGTCAAGTTTTAGAAAAAGTTCATCCGGTCGCCATAAAATTTCTTAAAACCTCCACGTCCACCGCGCGGTGTGTAAAAATGTGTCCTGATTACAAATCCCACTGCACAGCCACCTGCCAAATTTGTTGAAAATATTGCATTTAGGTCGCCCCGCGGTGGCATTTTAGGATATGTGACTGTGGTCGTAGATGTGTGAAAAGGCAATAAATAAATGATTACATTTCCCAGAACTCTCACACCTTATAGACATCAAACCAACAGACATTGGACACACGCTGGAACAGTAAGATTTGGGAATGTGGGATACATCAGACAGGGATAATAAACTGACATCTCAGTAAATGATAATATCACAAGTACAGCTCTAATGGGTATAAATCTCTGCTATTACTTCACTAATTAGAAAAGAAAATATTTAACCTTCCTATGTGCTGTAATTTACAAAAGTGCTTTTTTCTTCCTCTTGACGACAAAAAAAAGAAAAATCTGCTCCACAATACTGGACGGTACCTGCATCCCGATAAGGTCTTTTTGTTGACTTCTAGAGAACATCCTGAGTATTACAAAACGGTCTGGAATAAAATCCACTTGAGACCCCTCAGCTCAGCTGATTTTTTTTTTTTTCATTTGATTGTTAATATCAAGTCATCACCAGCCAACAGTCTTTAGAGTCACCATAGAGTCACTGTTGAGCCCAGGATAACAGGACACAGTATTGCTATAAAAGCTCTGGCTTTAACGAGTTTCTGAGTCTTTCACACCCTAAAGGGTCACGGAGGCCGTCTTTGAGGACCTCTCGGGGTGGGGAGCATATGTCCCTCCAAGGTTCAGGCGTCTGTTCTCTGACCGATGACGCTTCACACCTGGGTGGATTTGACCCGCCGCAGAGGCTGGCGTCCTTCGCGGTGGGAGGGGCAGCGTTGGGGGCATTCAGTGGGCAGGTCTAAACTGCGCTGGTGAGGCAACGCCTTGAGGGGAGGAGCACATCGGGAGGGATGGGGGACGGGGTTGGCTGATGGTCATGTGATCTCAGAATACTGTAACCCCGGAGCCTGAATGAGAGGAGACGATGTTAGAACATCCCGAGACCAGAGCAGACAAACTTCACCAGAAGAGCACACAAACACAGCTACTAACGTATCATTTCAGACAAAGGTAAAAACACACATCCACCCCCTCACCCCTTACCTGGAGGCCACTTAACTTTTCGAGTGGACTCTCCACGCGGGGCAGGGTGAGGAGCGGCAGCCCCACAGTGGGCTCTGGATGCTGTGGAGGGGGAGGTGTGCACACTGACGTCTTGCTCGGCCGGAAATTGTTGATCACACAGGAAACCTGATGGAGAGCAGACATAAAGATGGAGAAAAGAAGTGAAATATGAACTAGTTTTCACTTATCCATCCAACTCATCCAAGATATGGTAAAAATGGTCATCTTTTTCTTCTGCCTCTGTCATATAAAATGTAATCAAACGTATCCTAACAATTATATAAACATAAATATCCCTAAACAAAGACAAAAAAAATAAAGAAAAGCACAAAATTTGCTTTAAATTAATTAAAATATATGTTTTCCTTCCCTTCTTTTGCCATCTACATCCTCTAGCTCCACTGTACCAAAGTAACACTTTACAGGTGACGTGTTGAACAGTTCCCTTTTAATACTGCCTTATCATTCAGATGAAAAGCAAACATGCAAAAGATAGAAGCCAAAAATTTAAAATATTCAAATTCAAAAATGTAGAAAAACTTGGAGGTCTGAAATAGACTGCAAAACACAACATATTATGGTTTTTGTCTAGTTTTAATGTCTTTTTATACCTGATATAAGACAAAACTATCTAATTTTTCTGTGAGATGTAATGACTTCTTTGACGACAATAAATCTTAAATTAATGATTAATTGGTTTATTTCAAGCATAGATTGAAAAATACAGGACAAAGCACTCAATTATTTCAAACTCATTACATTTACAATTAAATGCATTGATTAGAAAATAGGAAACAAAAATGAAACACACTTATGTCACATTTGGATCATTTATTTTGTGATTATTAACTAAAATCAGTAGGGATTGATTGATATCTTGTTGAGTCATTTCATCTTATTTTAAGTAACATTTCTAATAAAACTCAATTTACAAGTAATTTAGTCAACATTATCTAAATGTGGACCACAGGAAGAGTAGTCTTAACTTTGGTTAAGACGAATGGGGGTGCTTAAATAAATAAAAAATAAATACATTAAAATAATATACTCATATTATGTATAATCCTTTAATAATTGGAAATATTGTATCTAAAAATGAGTGTGTAGTGCTTTTATAAAATTTTACATGTATGTACCGGTATATTTATGTAAAACATCATACTTTTTCCAAAAAATGTCCTTGACTATTTTTATTACTAAACCAAAAAACATGTTCATTTTGTCTTAAAAATGCAGGAATATATTTTAAGAAAACTTTCATAGAAAAATTCTACTAGTTCTATTGGTGGATTTTGTAATAATTATAATAAGGGAAAAACATCAAGTTGTTTTATTATTTTTTCCAGAGTGTAAGGTGGAGAGAAGTCAGTCTCATCTCCAACTGTGAGTCTTAACACCAAAGATGAGTCAGCTTTGGATCCAAAAACTCTTCACAACTAATCCTAAAAGTTCATCCTCCTGGAGTAGATTTTATAAGGAGCTGCAATGCACTATCCCCGATTACAAATGTACTTCAAATTTGGTTAAATAATCAGATTAAAATCCTCACTCTGAAGGAGAATTTAGCAGTCTATGGATTTACACTGTGTGTGAGAAATGGATTTCCCTTTGTGGGGAGGGCTTAAAGCCTGTGCTCGTGCCAGGATAACCCAGATGTGAATGAATGACTTTCAGTGGATAAAGTGTCGAATCACAGAAACGGCTCGTTTTTCACCTGCTGCTTTTGCAATCGTCCAGAGGAAACAGCTGAGATTAGCAAACACATCGCCGCAACTATTTATCATGTCTGGATTGAGTCTCCCTCCCACCCCACGACTAACATCCCTTCAGTATTTGCTGCATGATGTCTGCAGAGTCGGAATGTAAATTGCTCCATTTAAAAGCGTTAACTTAGCT
>NC_050512.1:23084068-23090702 GCF_002922805.2 Oryzias melastigma
AATATTCCATATCTTCAGTTCTCTTTCATGATTTATTTGATCTTTACTCAGACTTTGCACCTCTTTAAGGCCAAAATTGCTTCTAATTCTCTCTCGATCTTTAACTGCAGGATACAGTAGAATGTTTGGAGTACGGTATATAATGTTTTGCAAAAAGCATGACAAACACAGACAGACAACTTTAGAAATGCCTGATCGTTAACTTACAACACAGAAATGTTTCTTTTTCAAACCCAGCCAGCAGCCGTGTGAGTCTCATTAAAATGTTGTTGTTTCTGTGCATTTCTTAGATACATCACAAATGATCTGGCAGTTATTTGGGATTTTTCTGGGAAAAAGTGCACAAAAGCGACAAGTGATTAAAGACTCAACTGTGAAAAACAAAAACATTTATTGGACTTGCTAATCTGTGCTGTGACTCCAGCTGCTCTGAAATGAACCCTCCAGTGAGTTTGCCAATCTCTTTGGTTGTTTACAAGGATAAGGAAATGACACAGACACCCCCAAATTGAAAAATGTATATACATATGTCTACACTGACATGTGAAGAAGTCAATAATAATTACTCTTAATCATAAATTGATCTATTAGCTGTAATACATACAGAAAATTATATATTTAAATATTATGTTTGTCAAAAAGAAATTTATTAATCCATTTAAAGGGAATAGGAACAAGTAAATTTATGCAATTCCATCCCTTTTTTTATTTTTATTTTTTTACATTAATGATCATTATCCAGTTTTTACATTTTGATCAGCTATTTATACTTCACACAAATGCAAATCAATAAAAAGTGCATAAGTATGAGTAAAATCAGGGATGAGGCACAAATTAACTATGTAAGTTGACATAATATAAATCATTATATGTCCAGATCAAGTATTAACTTAACTTAGTAGTGTTTGTCATTAAAGAAAAAGTTGTATTGTGTGAAAAGTTATTAAAACAAATCACATGATAGAAAAATAATTGGGAAGCATTATTAAAATAATTTATCAGGAAGCAAATTAAAGTTTTTTTTGGTATGATTAGACAAGACTATTACTTCTATCATCATTGAGTGATTTATTTTGTTTTTGTTATGCATTATTTTTTAAATTATTAGAACTAATTTTTCTGTATTTGGTCAAAATCAGTGTTTGTGATGTTGAATTAAATGTCTATACTCTGTAAATTGTCCATGATGGCTTCAGCATTGGTTTTCCTTTTTCTGCTGATGATGTTGAATTAAAACAAACATAGAAAGAGTTATGACAAACAATTGTATGAATACTTCCTCAAATAAATCTTTTATTAATAAAAATATAGTTTAGAGGAGCTTTACCTGCTTATTTAAGACATTTTTTGCATTGTTTTGGTTTTGTTCATGCTTGGTTTTTGGATTTATACATTTTTATTTAGTCTCTCTAAGTTTATTTTTGGCTATAAAACATAAAAATACTGTTTGATCTCCTTTTTTGTGATTTTTGCAGGGAAAAAAATGACATGATGTATTACTCAGAATTGAGTTTTTTTGGACAGTTCCAGGTTCATTTTGGAATCGTTGTGTAATATAATAATAATAATAATAAAAAAAAACAATATCTTAAAAAAGGAAGAAGGTGGGGTTTTACTAAAAAGATGGGTATCAAACATTTCCAACAAACCTGTTTTAAAGAAAAACTAATTGCAGAGAGAAACATTTAAAAAGGCTCCAGACTGTTAAGAGTGAAGCTGAATGAAACATGATTGATGAAAGTTGATGCAGTGATGATCTGATTCATGTGTAAGCTTAATAGCTTAATAGCACACGTCTGCATATGATACTCTTCCTTTAGGCTACAAACTTAAATCCGTATATTAGCACAATTGTTTGTTTGACCTTATAAGACCAAATCCGAATTCTTCCCCTGCCCCTCCAATTGTAGGGTCATTTGGAGCGGTAGTGGTGTCTGAATTTGTTTTTTTTTAAAGTAGCCAAATAGGGAAATGCATTTCTTAACGTGGGTGCGCTTTGAACCATAGAGGTTTACATTTAAATGTAAGTAATGACTTTTCGTTTTAACATGACTTTTTAAAGTTATAAAACAATGTTATTTATTTTTCCAATCGCTAGCAGCTATGTGCTAACGCTAGCTGACTATTGATGAGGGTTAGTAGTATCCTTATTTGAAGAAACCATTTTTCCATAACTGGAGGGCTAAATCTAGGGGTAGAAAGAAATAAAAGCGTTTTATTGACAGATGAGTTTAAGAAGTTCATTTCCAAAAAATGTGTCAAGATATTTGTGTTCTGTTTTGGTAAAAACATCCTAACAGATGATAAGAAATTCCCTAGTTTATATCAATTATTCTCTGTATTTCACAGCCATACTGAGTAAAAAAAAAAATATATATATATATATATATATATATATATATATATATATATATATATCCCTAATCCTACTACTGTCAGACTGTACAAAAGTTATCACCATAGTTCAATAATCAACTTATTTATTTACTTATATATTTGTTTTCTTGATGATCTGGGTGGTTTGCATCGTTATCAGTTTGAGGTGCCATGACGGGTGAATTTCTCCTCTGTTTGATTAATAAAGTTCAGTTCACGACAAAATATAAATGTTTGACACATGTTTGAAATAAAACTCTATAATTCATCATATTCCTCAAAGACGCTATTTTTTGTGGATTTGAACCCCCTCCCGCTTTAGCTGAAGACACCTGTGTGAGGTGAACTTTTTACACATATTTCTCCCATCGTGTTCCAGTCCTCAGTCTCACCAGAAACGCGGCGATGGCCCCACCCGTCACAAATCCAGCCAGGATGTCGTTCCAGTGGTTTCTGTGCTCGGTCACCCTCACCACCCCCACCAGCACAGCCAGAGACAGAAGCACCAGGCACAAGGTGGGCTTCATCAGGCGTGTCCCTTTGGTCTGAAACACCAGAGTCACGTACATCTGGAAGACAAAAAACGAAGCCAGTAAAACAAAAGAAAAAAAAACAATCCTGTTATGATGATGAGCCAGGAGTGTGTCCAACCATCCAGCTGAGATAATGCAAACGGCGCCACAGTTTGATTGGCTTAATGCTTAAGTAGCCTCATCAAGCCACCAGAGGCCGCCCTCTGCTGCAGAATCACAGCAGCTGAGGGGGCATTGAACAAAGACGAATGCACGGTAATGACAGCTGGGATGGGTTCCAGCCCACTTCCCCAGTGACCCTGAACAGATTGAAGCACATTCAGAAAAATGGATGAAAATGCCATAATTGTCTTAATGTTTTCAAAAATTACAGGAACAAGGTGCTCTGATTCAACACAATAAAAAGGGCTCAGCTGCATGACAATCCTGTGCCTGTGTGCGTGTGTTTATGTGTGTGTCTTTAGCTAAAATTACCTCACTTACAGCTGCACGTGTGCTTCTGGTGTCACACCGAAAGCAGGAGAACACTTAAAGTCTCCCAGTTGACTCAGACGTAATTTCATATTTCGAGTGTCACAGCAGATTTGTAAGCATTTAGTGAAATTTTAAATTCTGTAATAGAATTATATTAGCTGAAACCTTTCAAAGAAATTGTGTAATAATTATCAGATAGTTTAGTTTATTGTTTTTGTACATTTAAGACACAGCAAACAGACAATTGAATGCAGTGAATGGAAAAGCAAACAAATGAAAATACTTTTTTAAGGTCTTAATGTCACTTAAAAATATAGAAAAATAAAACCAGTGATAAGTATTAAAATAGGTTTGACAAAAACAAATTAAAAACTGTTGCAATAAAATACAATTAGTTAATATGTGACCAATTAAGTGCTGTAAATGTAATTGATATGTGTGACCCATAAAAATAATTTCAATTGACAAAAGATAGAATAAACAGCAGCAGTTAAACGTTTTTAAGACATCTTTTGCAACAATTTAAATAAATACAGGTTTCTTGGAAAAATAAATTTCCCTTTTCCTTAATGCCCTAAATCTTATTAAATATTGACCTCGACAAGTGAGAAACTTAGGAAGATGAATAGCTGATGAGGTAGGAGTTGAATGAGAATGCACTTGAGAATTAACCATAAAATGTGCAGGGAATTGATCAGGAATATTTCCTTCACTACAAAGGTAAAAACAAACACATTGAGTAGGGCAACAAAGTATCTAGTCAGGCACCAATTGTGTAAATTCTCCCACTTGAGAACTAAAAAATCCAGAAAATCACATTGTCTGATTTTTTTTAAATAATTTATTTGCGAATTATGGTGAAAAATAAGTGTTTGGTTACCTAAAAACAAGCAAGATTTCTGTACAAGAATCCTCTGTCCTCCACTCGTTAGCTGTATTAATGGCACCTGTTTGAACTCGTTATCTATATGAAAGACACCTGTCTACAACCTAAAACAGTCACACTCCAAACTCCACTAAGGTCAAGACCAAAGAGCTGTCAAAGGACACCAGAAAGAAACGGAAGAACTCCGACCAAATACTTTCTGAAGAATAAAGATTTATTAAGAGTAGTTATAAATGATACTATCAGCACTTGTACTTTCATAAGCAAAATTCAAAATCGGGGGCGGGGGATACAAATTTACTACTAAAAAGTAAACATTTTAACATCAAACATTTAAATAGCAAAAAAGCAAAATCATTCAAATGTTGCAATACAAACTGTTATAATTGTTTGTGTCTGAATTCTCTCCCTATCTCCATACCCCCTAGAAGACTTTATAGTGTGGGATTATCAAGTGTCCTGGATTTTAACACATTTCAACACATCCTCACTAATTTTTTTTCTAATTCCAAATATGACGTCAACTATTTCCCAAAGCAAACACCTAATAAACATAAAGATTTCACTAAAATTATTCATAAAACCACCATGTTCTAATTATGAAAATGTGGATGATTTGTAAAAAAAAAAATGTTAAAATTATAAATTTTTGGCCTATATCTGCCAATCTAGTGAGTGTAGATGCACAGTGGGGCTAAGTCTGAATTCCTTCACTACTAACTACATACTTTTATTTTGCTGTGAATATGACATCAACAAATGTCACAAAGTGAAAACCTAAACATTACAAGCACTTTACAACAAGTATGAATCCACTGTGTTCTGATGATTGATGGTTTAATAAAACACATTTTTTTTTTTGCAAAGATTGTAAAAATGCAATGCATTGTGGTCTATACGATGCACACTGTTTTTTCTCAAAGAATTCTGGGAAATTTCTTGGGCACTCTTTTTTAGAATGGTAGGTTCAAATAGCAAAATAAAATGGCGAGCACACTTTATGACGCACTAGTGAGCATGCTGTCGGAATTGCTTCTACAATCCAGGCCACTGAGTATTTTTTTAGTAGTGAGGGAGTAGAGTAGGAATTTGGGCATAGGCTAGTTTATAACAAAGAATTCTGGGAAATTCCCAGTACACTAGATTTTAGATTTGCAGATTTGGACACCTCGACAAAACGGCAAACACACTGTAGTACACTAAGTAGTGAGTAGTGAAGGAATTTGGACTCAATCAATGGGTTTATTGTTGACAGTCACATGGATTTAGATGAGGAATGCTAAAATTTGGAATATAATTTGTAAAATAGGTTTGGTTTTCCCTACTCCCTTAAAAAGCAATTAATCAAATATGATTTAGTAATCACTTTATTTAATGGATTCAATGTGTTTACAATGTGTGTATTGTACATATAAGGGCAAATATGTCTACTTATTATCAGAATTCATTTTAATATTCAAAAAATATAATTATCTTCTTTTATTTTCCAATCAATGTATTAATTAATACCTTAAATAGGCTTGAGATTTCTATGTATTTTTATTGCCTTTTTTTCTTTCAATGAAATAAACCCATATATTAAAAAAACAACAAAATGACTTAAGTAAATATGTCTGGTAAATAAAGCAGCATTACCTACATTAGTGTAAGGTCAAAAATACTTTATATTTTATCAGATTTTTGGGGAAAACAATTGAGTTAAAAAATGTGAAAAAAAAAATGATCAGATCTTTCTTTCTTGCTGTGAAAGGACAGTTTACTTCTGACACAGATGTCTTTATAGTATTTAAATGGTTCTGATGTTGATCAGTCCCTACGGAGGATAAGATCAAAGATTGCTTCAGGTCAACCAAAGTTGAGAGAAATACATAAACGAGAAAGCAAAGCAGAAATCTCAGCATCTGTTCATCAGAATTTTCTTCCTGTCATCATGAACTTTCAGCGACTCGATGAGACCAAGAGGTGGGAACATGATGTGAAGTATCCCTTCCTGTGCTCTCTCCTCCTATCCGTCTCATTCCGTTGACGAGCCAGAGGAGGATTGTGTCACGGTCGGACTTTTCTCATTCTCTGCACTTATTGTGTTTCTCAAAAAACCATCACAAGTTCTGCTTCATGTTTGCTATACTCCGTGTTCATACGTTTCCCTTCTTACTTTCTCAGCCTCAGAATGTCCTCT
This sequence comes from Oryzias melastigma, assembly GCF_002922805.2. NCBI lineage: Eukaryota > Metazoa > Chordata > Actinopteri > Beloniformes > Adrianichthyidae > Oryzias > Oryzias melastigma. Next base: position 23,090,517 of record NC_050512.1, read on the forward strand.
TCCTGCCTCTCGAAATAGCTTAAATCCAGAACATAACAATGGAGGCCTTTTTCTATAGCCTGCGACATGAGAAGTTTTTTTTTAAGTGTGCTGGAAGAAAAGTACGGAGCCCCTCGGGGGCCAGCGGTAAAAATAATAATAATCTGTGCTCTCGGATTAATAATTGGTGCTCTCAAATTAATAATC
>NC_050512.1:23090926-23146997 GCF_002922805.2 Oryzias melastigma
CATTTATTACATTGTGTGTTTACTTCTTGATCTCTTGTTAGGCTGGTCTCGTGTTTCCTTTGCTTCCCCTAGTGGCAGAATGCCACATTGCGGTCATTTCTTTAACTCACCACAAAAATTGGCCAGAACAGGGGTGTCCAAAGTCAGGCCTCGAGGGCTTGCCTATAGCTGGTTTTCCAGAAATCCTGCCTTATCTGTTGCTGATTACCTGGATCAGGTGTGTTGGGCCAATAGGAGCTCTAATGGCAGGTTTGTTGGAAAATATAAGTATAATATATAAATATGTAAGCCCTAGAAATTTGCCTTTTTAAAAATTTTAACAGCCTTGTATTTTTTTCTCTTCATGACTGGGGTGGATTAAACCATCTAGCAGGCCGGATGTGGGCCGGATGTTTGACACCCCTGGTCTAAAACCTTTGGAATTTGGCTGAAAATAGTAAGTGATAAAAATGATACTCAGGGGAAAGAAACTCTAAAATTCCTAAGCTTTAAGTTCTTACATTATTAGGTTTCCAAATGAAAAATCTGAAAGTAGATTTAAAACCCCTCGCTCTTTTATGGGGTCCAGATGACCCCACCCTTATATTGATGCGTGATCCCTCCTATGACGAAGGTGGACAGGATTTTATGTCTGCCACGGTCTTGTGGAGTCCACTTGACACCACTTTTAATGTAAACATGCCTAGGATAGCACAAAGGTTACAAAAGAGTTCTGTAAAAGTCTAAAATAAGGTTGCTGATAATGTGGAATATTCAGCAAAACCATCCCTGCCTGATAGTAACCATAAACTTTTCTCAAAGAATACAAATATAAGTATTTTTCCTAATTAATTTTCTTAATTATATTTTGGAGGAAAAACAATACAAATATATGCTGCTCAGGTTCTCATAAGGACAGACAAAGTAGACCAGATCAAGTCTAGTTCTGAGGTCTTTACACTGTCTCCAGACAGTACATGAACAAAGTCTTTGTGTCTGATCAGAGCATCCCTTCATCGCCACAGTCATAAAAGGCTTCTTACCACTGTGTAGATGGCTGAATAGAAGCTGAGCGCAGCGTCTTTAGAGGGGAAGGATTTGCGGGCGGACAACACCAGGAAGGGGTTTCCTGTACAGGCACGGTGTTCTGTGATGTACTGCAGAGGAGACTGACAGCCCAGGGCTGTGTAATTGGGCTTGCAGGCGGAAAGGAAGTGAGGCGTCTGGTTTCCTGTCACCACCTGGCCGGCATTGGCGAAGATGGTGGTAGTGAAGAGACCAAAGGAGTAGACACCTGAATAATAAAACAAAAAAAGAGGGATAAAGATAAGTGAATCTGTCTTTCGTTTAAGAGTCACAAACAGAAGTTTTTTTGGTTTGCATCTGTTCCTGCAGCATGTCACGTTCACTCTACTGAGCAAAGATGTTTGAATTAGATCAAAGTGCTACAGTAAAGCCAGACGGTAAATGTTTGAGAAGGCCTTTTTTCAGTCATCCGAACACGGTTGCCTTTATTCCACACTACAAAAGTGTAGGAGCGGGTTCACACTCTTTGTTGGTGTACCATCCACCAACGAAAGAAAGATAGAAGACGCAGTTCCTTTTTAACACTTCTATAGAACTGTTGGGCAAACTTTGTAAATATATTTAGGGGAGTTTGCAGTTTTGTATAAGTTGTGGCCGTTGGTAAGGCATTTAGAAGTGTTGTGGGTTCAGAGGATTCTGTTCTTGTGGCACAATCAGCTGCCACACCACATGCTAACCACACCAACCAATCCACGTGCCCAGATCTCTCAGAGAGGTGAATATTCTGAAATATGGACACCCTTTGTGGGGCAAAAATACAATCTACTGAGTTCCTGAATGCAGTTTTAGCATATGGTGCAGACACTGGACCGTCGCGAACCTATTGTAGCGCATGTAGCTACAGGCTTGGTCCGAAATGTCAATCCAAGCTTTTTCTTTCACAGCTCTATTCTGAAATATAAAACACTCGGTGTCAAATAATTTCAGCCAGTCACAAACACTTTTCAAAGGGTTGGAACTTCCGTGTTTTAGAAAGGATCACTAACAAACCCAAGGTCCTGATTGGTCAAAGTTCATCGCTTTTGTGATTTAACAGTCAAAAGGTTCAACTGGTTGAACTTCCAGTGTGCGATCAATGAACGCCAGTTTAGAACGTACAGCCCGTGACTGGACTTAAAAGCTTGTGTTGCATGAGCACGACAGTTCTAGACGTGGGTTGGCGTACATTTACACCGATTTTTCATTGAAAGTGCCCCCTTGGGATGAAAGTGAATTTAGCTTTAGAGATATGGGTATAGTGGCTACACGGTCTCATGCAATCAGCTGGCCACTACTTACATTACTGCAGAACCAGAATCTCAAATGACGCCGTCGAACGTCTGATCGTGTCAGTACAGCGACGCAACATTAGCTGCGTTTTCATGTGCAAAATGTCCTGAACGGTTTAAAGATCGGATTAGAATAGAACTGTGTACATGGCCCTGAAAAACTTTATCACATTGCAACAAACGTTTACATGCGCCACTCTTTCGATCAGAACAAATCATTTTGATACGCACAGAACTTTTCATTATACTGGAAATGGCCGTAGAAGAAGAAATGGTGAGTTCTGTTGTAAACAAACAAAGATGCAGCTTTGAGTGAGATGATCTTTTGGGCGTGCTTTTATTATTTATATTTTGAAGTGATTTTTTGCTTCTTATTGTCTAAATTTGTATGATCAATACTTTATTCTTGGCCGCACGGACCCAGAGGAAGAGTTGGAGTTCAGACATTTCGCCTTGGATGCAGTTAAAATCCATGCGGATAATCTTGTAGGAATAGCAAGTTTGTTGAAGTTAGAAAGATATTCACAGATTCACACTTCAGGGCTCAATAGCTCTTCATCAGCCTTTCTTTAGTCTGCACATGATTGGTAACACAAATTCACATGATTGTTTGCACAGTTTCTGAGGACTGTTCGGAGCGTGGAGCGGCATTTCCGCCAGCTCACATCATCCCAAAGCCGGTCAAAGACACAGTCCTCCCGGGAGACAGTTTTCCCAAGTCCGGTAGGGGAGTCCGAGCCCCTGAAATGCAAATCCCTTTCTGTGTGAACGCAGCTTTAAACATATCTCCAACTAAGGCAAAACGGTCAAAGCTGTCATAGAGAGTAAGTGTGTTCCTCAGATTAGACTTTACACTACATCCTGGTAATATAAGGGAAAACCAGCCCTTGTTTTGTTTAGTCTGGGATGGTATAAAAAATGGTAAAATAAAAATGTTTTATCCCTGCTGTGATAAAAGTGGCATCCCTACCCAAACATTGGCGGATGAAAATAGGTGACCAGAGAGTTAATAATGAAGGCCTGGTGAGATCTGAGGCAACCGTACCTCGTACCACACTGTAAACTCCCCCCTCCATGACTAAGAACTGATGCTGTTGTTCTGAGAGTTACTTGAAAGCCGAGGAAGCTCCCATTTGAAGGATTTGACTGACCTAGAAAACGTACAATCCTTCGAAGGAGAGGATTGAAGTAGCAGCAGTCTGCGGTCACGATGGTCTTCTCCTGCGCTCCCTCCGTCTTCACGAAGAAACTGGTCACTTCTCCTATCAGGATCTAGGACACAAAAAAAGAAAAAAACTAAACAAAGGGCGACACTGTTGAAAACATTACTGCGAGCGAGAATTTTTTGCCAGTTCAAATTAGTACACAGCAAAATAATTTATGAGCGTTCCTCCCTCGTGCGCGCGCTGATTAAAATTTCACCCGTATTTTTTTTTTTTTTACGAAATGCAAACACAAGCACCTTCAGTAATCAGAGGGGATTTGTTTCCACATTTCACACATTTTTCATCTCATTTTGAAAGACTGTTTCCTTCAGAGCGACAATTGAGCTTCAGGTTTGCAGCTTATTATTGTTGCTATTAACCCCAAAATAACATAGTTACAGCTCAGCCTGATCACTTTTTATGACCCCACATATTTCTACTATTACTGCCTTAATACATTTTTAATTTCAAGAGCTTCCAGCCAACGTGTCTGGCAGCCTTTTCAAAGGGGCTTAAAGTCCAGTCAGCACGGCCCTGATTCCCTCTGACAGAGGGAATACATTGATGAAACATCATTCTACACATTCCCAGACACTATTATGAAATTTGTCTGATCTGAGGAAGCACTGCTAAGATGTAGGTTACATGCTCATGCACTATGCATGGCACAGATCGAGCGGCGGAGGACGATGCTAATGCAGCAGAGCTCCTAGCCCTCAGAGTGACAGATGAAGGCTTCTCTGGCACTGATGGGCTGCTGATGCTACAAACTATAAGCCTCGATTGAAGGTTCATGGAGAGCTGTGGGCATGTGTGTCAGAGCAAATGATGTCTTTGGTGAGGATGGCATGACTTCAGTGCTGCGACGCTGAGGTCTGGGTGTGACACTGAGAGGTGGGTTTCGAGAGATCTCATTAACTGAGAAGATGACTGTCGCTTTTTTTGCAGAATAATAATAATTTGTAATTTTTTGAAAAGGAGCCCTGTTGTTGCAGGTTGCTCTGGGCAAAACTAAGGTAATTTTTCCTAATGACAAGCTTGCTTTTGCTTGTGCATACTTGTATGAAAGATTTATATAAAAACTAGAAGTTTAACAATATATCTTAACAACTATTTGATTCATATCATAATTTGTGGTTGATGATATGCTTCATAACCAAAATTGGTTCGTTTTAAGCCAAAGTGGTGGCACTATTTTCATTATAGGAAAATAAACCTACCACGCCTAAATCCAAATTTCCAATATCGATTATAGATGTGTCAAATCTTGAGATGATTTTATAATAGTACAGGTCGATTCGATTCTGCCTCAGACAGATGGATCTGATTGGATCCTATATAAATTAATTAATCGATTAAATTGATAAATCGTGACACTCGCAATAAAAAAAAGAAATATATATATTTCTTCTTGATGTCAGATCTGATTTTTCAGTCTTTAACCTTGAGCGCAACAGAAGGGCCAAACAATTCTAAGTTAATAAAAAACTTTCTTAATTATAACTTTTTATTTGTTTATTCTTGTTCCCCAAAATCTTTCATAACAGTGCTATGAATCAAAAAATTGTAGAGAGGAACTTATAGATAGAAAGGTAATAAGACAGCAAAAATGAAAATAATGGGACATAATATTTTATCAATACATATACAGTATATTTGTGTGTATTAAAGCTCCACTTCAATCATCTTTTCATCCATTTTCAGTGTTCCCAGTGGTCTTTGCATTTTGATTATCCTGTTTTTAGCCCAAAAAAAACTGTAGTTTTCTTGAACATAGCTTAATAGAGGCAGTATTTTATTAGAAATTTGTCTTAGTTGTGGGCGGGACTGTGGGCGTAGAGCAACTCTGCTCCCACTTTCTCCTGATTCACAAGGATTTAAATAAAGAAACACTCAAAAATCCAATGTTGAGCTTCATTTTCCTTATATACTGTATGTCCTCCATCATGAGAAAAATATCACAAGAACATGTTTAAATAAAACACAATTTTCCTCAGATTGGGTCTTTAAATGTTTCCATTTTTAGGTTTCGTCCTGAAGAACAGCTGGAAAAAGTTCTACGTTATGTTGTAGCAACTTCAAGATAAGAATGTGTGCCGAGTCGAATTTAACACATGAAATCTGCTAAAGCTCAGCAAACGTTTCTGAGAAATGAGATGAAGGATAAGGGGGGAAAATTTCATCGGCTCAGTGCAAAGACAGATAAGGCTCAGGCAGCAAGTCTTATCTCAGAACCCCTCAGTTTTATCCTCATTTTTCCTTATTTGTCATTACACTGAATTTAATGCAAAGATGTAAACTGTCGTCCTTGAAGCTGGTGCAGAAACCCCTTTTTTAAAGTTGACAAACCAGAAACCAAAGTTTTGTATGTTTAGTTACCTCAGTGTGTCTTTGGTGAAAATAACTCCAGATTCAACCAAAAGAAATCTGTAAAATGACTTTGGGAATGATTAGAAGGAGCTTTGAGGTTTGCTGCATGCTGTGCTTGATTGGAAGCTTTTAGAGAAGTGAAGCTGCAGAGAGCGGTTGACCAACATAACCCACTCTGTTCAAAAAAGAACAGCCGTATAATCATGACAAGCACAAACATTTGTTTGGCACTGCAGAGCTCTAAATTATATAGTCATTTTAGAGTGATTCACAACACTTTTCAAGATTTTTGGGTATTTTAAAATCAAGGGTCAAAGTAAGTTTAACTCTGAAAGGGAAGGTACAGATGAAGATGTAAATGCAGTTAAATGCCTATTTTCTTTTCTACTTGTGATCAGATTAGATTAGATTAGATTAGATTAGATTAGATTAGAAATGGTTTATATCAAACAATTAACAGAAGTTTACATCTTTAAAAAATCATGTCAAACGCAGAAGAATTACCCATCAAACTCTAGATTGCTTAAAAAAAACATTAGAACTTGTTAAAATAAATATAAAAAGATTCAAAACTTAAAAAAAGGAAACCTGACAAGATGAAAAATATCAGTAACAACTTACAACACTATTTGCACTGGGAAGGCCTTTAAAAATATGTTTTAAACAAATACATATATATATATATATATATATTTTTCTTACAGTTTTTACTTTCAATTTCTATTTAGATGTGGTGTCTTTTTATTTTTTATTTTCTACATTCTTGCTCTGGAATTTGAAAGGACAGAAATGTTTTCTGTGTGTTCAAAATATTTTGGCAATAAAGAGATCTTGAAATGTTAAAAGACAGAAAAAAGGTACGAAACAAAATTATTAAAATTCAACAGATCGTATATTTTTGTCTATTTTAGTAAGAGTTTGAAAATGGAAATCTGTAATGATCAGTTAATGAGTAAAAGTCACTTTAAGTTCCACTCCAGTCATTTTTTAGTAGTTTGTCTGCTCCTGATTCACGATAAATTAGAAAAAGAATACTCATAAACTGTTTTATTCTTAAATGTCATTATATATGTCCTCCACCATGAAAAAAACACAACAAAAACATGTTAAAAACACAATTTTCTTCAGAGTAAGTCTTTAAAAATAAAGAATCTCTGCATTTTCTTGCATGTTATTGTGTCGACTTTGTGTGTAAACTGGACTCTAGTGTGATTGCAGCTTCTTTGTTGCTGTCTTGCACATGATAATTATCCGAATCCCTAACTGTGCTTACAAATTAGACAAATCCTCAACCACACGACACTGCCACAGAGCCATTTGAAATTGGTCAGTCCATTGTGAATCGCAATTTGAGAAAGTTTCCCCAAACGCAGGACTCTGAAAGAGCTGCCTGAAAGAGGAAAAACTCCCTGCAGGGAAGCAGGATGTGCAATCAGCATGACGGCTGAGGCCACAGATGTAATCTGTCATCTGATGGTGTGAAGCATGATCACATGCATACGCACAAACCAAAACTTCTTAATTACACTTTTGCTTGGGGGGAAACAAATGGACTTTCTATTTTTGAAGCCTTTTTTTTGCCTAATTATTAAAGATAAGTTTTTGCAGTTTTAAAAACCTCATACTTAATCGTTAAAAAACGTATGTTGGAGTTTTTGTTAGAAGTTACAATGATGATTTAAAGTAATAGTTTTCTGAAAAAAAGTAATATATCTCTAAGTGATTCTATTTTTATGTTTCAGTTTTGACATGTGTTAATCATTTTACTGAAAAATGCAGATAAACTGAAGCTCTGGAGAAACTCCTTCATCCCTTCATCGCTGCTCTTTGGCTTTAAAGATAATGAGAATCGGAATCAGATTGTCATTGTGACATGTTTACATGCACAAACTAAAGTTTTTTGCAGTCGCATGTTCAGGAAGAAAATTAAAGTTAAACATAAAAGTTAACATAGAAGTTTGACCATAAAAGCATAAAAAGGTAAAAGTAATAACACAAAGTAACATTTAAAATCAATTTATTGCACACAAAAAATAAAAAATCAAGTTTGTTTTTTAGTCTTTTTTACTAACAATATCAGTAAACCGGTTTGTAGTCCTGGTTATTTTCTTTTAGATAAGTGTCAAGTTTTGCCATTTACATTTAACTTTTTAACGTGCCAGACAACAGAGAAAATAATGGTTAACAGTGGTTTATTATTAGAATTAGCTTTAAGCTCAGATTTGAAATACATTTGGATTGTTCATCACCAGTGTTATCATGTTTATATTCAATAGCAAAAGGAGAAAAATTACAAAATTACAAAAAGTGTCATGTTTGTAAATCTGGTGCAGCAGGAGAAACTTTGTTAGGGATTTTATTTTGAAGGGAACTCGTGTATTCAGTCAACAGGAAAAGAAGCTAAAATCGTGAAAAAGATTGCAAAACTTTTTTTATCCACTTATTGTAAATATTTAAATGTGACATGTTATTAATAAATGTCCACAAAAACATAAAAAAGTGGATTTCTTTCTGTTTTTTTTTTTTTTTTTTGAAACCGTGAGGTTGAAATTTGTGGTTCTTGCTAGGTTTAAGTCAGGTTTAAGTCTGTAGTTGCTAGATTTGACACTTTAGGTGTTTCCTTACTTTACACTACTGTTGTTTTTTCCACGGTGAACTTCCTGTTTCTGTTCTTTACTTGAACCTTTCAGTTTTACAGGGCCATAGCACTTTTTTGGCCCACGTGGCTCTTTTAGCATCAAAGTTTGCAGACTTCTGTTCTAAAGGAGAAAAATACACACAGATATAGTGGATTTATAGTGGATAAAATTTCAATTGAGATCCTAATATGTGATCATAAGTGTTCTGTAAGTTGAAATTCTATATTGCCATGCAAACTTACATTTTAAGCTGCTGTGTAATTATTCCAAACTTGCTTCTTTATCGTTTTTTGCACTGATTATGCCTTTATTTGTTTATTCTTTTGGTTGCTTGTAGTTTTTTTTAGTTTATTTGACTCTGTTGGATCGTTTCTGTTCATTCACAGCAGCTGTGGGCTTGTAATTATCGCAGCTGTTTCTGCATCAGTTCATTAGTCGTCTCACTGAAAGTAAGAGCGTGGTTTGGAATAGTCTCCTCGTAAGATCATCTTTTTTTTTTTCTTTCTTTCATCTTTTTGATTTTCTCTACGGGTTCTGACATACTTTTTAAAGTTTTGTCATATTAGAGGTTTTTACTGTCAAGTTTCAGCTAATTTATGGAATTATTTTACTAATATGTGGTGTTTCAACAATTGGCTCCTCAAATTAATTTGATAAAAGTTCCTGAATTTGTTAATCATAATTTAATTTACAGATTTTTCTTAATTTAACTAGCATTTTCTTTCTTCTCAGTTTAGTCTCTTTATTATTATTATTTATTTTTTATTTCTTTATTTATTTTTTAGTTAATTTAATTTTACTCATTGACTGTTTTCTCTAAATATAACAGTGAATCTTTTAAAGGATCCGTCTTTTTACTGTATAAAATTGCCTATATGTCCTTTGATGTTCACAGCACAACGTTGCAAACGTTCAATAAAACCTCTGGTGGAAGGCATTTCTGTTAAAGTGTTGGTGGTAAATTTAGTGTGAGGCTTCCTGAGGACAGTTTGCAGAAAATAAATAATTCTTGAGAAAGATTATGCATTTCATGCAATGTTAATGCTCAAAAACTTTTCCTTTTAGAAGATTATGCAGCATTTTTGCTTCACACCCTACAGATCTGTCTGCAGTCTAAAATCCATAGACGTTATGAATTATGAAACGATACATTTGTACTTAAAAATGGTTAAATAAATGGGGAAAAAAGAAAAAGAATTGCATGCATACAATGTTTTTTTGCATTGCCTTTTATCATTTTAGGTAGCAATGACAGGTTACAAAACTTAACATGAAAAAGTTTCTAAATTGCAGTTTTTTTCTTTAAAACTCTCACTGTGATGAAGACGCATCACATCATCATAAAATTCTCATTTTTATCTTCTGTAATTTTTTTTCAAGCTGAGTTTCTCTATCATAACATTTGCTCCTGCGTGACAACAATAGATTGTTCTATTCTTTGCAGCAGTGCATAACAAAATGTTCAGTTTTATGACTAATTATTTTAATGCAGACATCACTATAAAAGCTGCTTCCTGCTGCTCCTCAGAACATCAATTGAAACCCACATAAATAGGATTATTTTTCTGCTTAACTGTTTCCATTCTGACAGAGATCAAGTATTCTGTTGAAACAGGGATCATATATGTTTAAAAATAAAAAAAAAACTATAGTAATTTTACATAATGAATTTAAGAAAATATGAAAAATCAACTTTAAAGATCATTTAAAAATATTCAAATTGGACTCAGCTACTCTCTAAAAATGCGCTTCTTTGGAACAGAAGGATATTTAGAAAATAAAATAAAGAAGATAAAACACGTTAATGCTCCTGGAGTGACACATTTTCTAATCATCATCATCCCACTCAGTGATCTGCTGCTGAATCTATTTGTAACCTGACTGAAGAGCATCTCTGCCAAACGTTTGAAGCACAATTTGTGTTCTTGTATGACACAGCTCACGCACCGTTTTAGAACTTCAACTGAAGCATGAAAAGCTAAAAACCGAGTAGTTCACGACAATTGACCACCATCCCTCACCAGTCCTGCTGTTTAAGGAAAGACTATTCACTTTCTTTGATGACATGTTGACTCCTCCATCTTCAAAAAGAGACAAAATTATTATGTATGTATGTATGTACATGCACTGCACTGGAGACGGGGTTAGGGAGCAAAAAGGCAACTCTTCAGTCTTGTGAGTTCAACCTCTGATCTCTGACAGGAAAACATGTTCAGTTAAAGGACGTTCAGGGAAGCAGGTGACTCTTTCATGAGGCAACGACAGCTCTTCTCGTAGGCCAAGAGTTTACCCTCGAGCTTTATCCCAGATCTCACTGGTGTGAAGCTTCGCTTTACCAGATCTCGGAGTGTTAACCTCAAAAGAATCACACATAAAAGTGAAAACAGAAGACAATTGTTATGACCCGGAGTGTCAAAAAAAACACCACAACTTTCTAAAAAAAATCTTTAAAAAAATGCAACAAAAGTTTTTTTTTTTGGTCTTTAAGTCGCTTTGGAGTATAAGTCACAGGCAAAAATATAAATCATACTTTTGGAAGACATTTATTTAACAAAATATTTAACTAAGATTTCATCTTAAAAGGCTAATCATAGCGGAATAGACAACAATAACAGACTATAATATACGTTTTCCCTCATTTCGCTTCATGAAACAGAAGTAATCCAGCATATTAGTGCAACATATGAACAATTATTAAGTCAACCATAGTTTAAAATACATGCCGACAAGTCACTTTATATCACTTCCAATCACAAAATCTGCTGAATTCTTTATTTTCTGTTTCGGTTTGAGACTCATGCTGCATTCATACAGGCCACATGTGGTGCGTTCAAGAACAATTGTACGCAGTTTAATGAACGCACATCCAGCCTGTGCTGTTTACGCCAGACCAGCGCCAGACAAGCAGTTAGCGGCAGGAAGTGGATTCTTCTTTGTTTGGTTTCCTGCCGTTCACTAGTGCTAATCTGTCACCTACAGTTGGTACAGACTGTGTGCAGGCAAAGCGGTGCAAATCCCATAAATATTGCTCTGGGATTTTTGTTTTCACAGCTCTGTTTCTTTAAATGTCTGTCTTGGTGTAATATTAATCAGACGAAGTACGAACAACCACAACCGGACTTGTAGAAACACACGATCACAAGCGTTCTGGACGCGGAAGCCTGAAATTCTGGTCTACATGCGTTTGGATAGACTTTTTATTGAGAGTCCATGCAGCCGTGTACCTTAAGCGGTCCTGCTTCTTCTGTGTTGCTGTCAGTAGCCAATTGAATTCAATTTTATTTACAGAAGCAGAATGTCGGTCTTAAAATATAAACAATAGCTGATTGCTAAACTAAACAGATTAAAAACAACTGGTTATCCCTGACCTCAGACCCTCATCAGCCAAAACTGATATACACACCACAGTGCGCTCTAGTGGTTGTTGCTACTTTTTTTTTTTATTATATATGTTGCACCCATTGACTGTATCAGTAGGAACTGGACTGAGCCACCCCTCCCTTTTCTTGTTCCAGGTAGGATGTAGCTGCAGGTTGCAAGACGGCCAAAGTCCCATAGACTTCCATTGAGAAACAGACCGTTATTTCTCAGTCATTTTTTTAGAAAAACTATTCTTGCTCTGATGCTCTCTTCTTAGCACGTTCTTTCTAATCCTGATTTTTTTCAAAGATTTTTTTCTCTTTATTACAAGTTATTCAAGTCATAAACTGACCAATCAGATGCCTCACTAAAAGCATGTGGCTCCCTGTGGACCCGCCTCGATCGCTTCATTGACAGATTTCCCGGCCTGCTTTCAGTGGGAGGGGTGATGCCTTTGAACAAGCTGGAACACACTCACTCATGATTGGCACCAGGAGTTCCTTTAACTCAGCGCAACTCAGACTAATTGCTGATGAGGGGCGGCAATTGGTTGCAGTATGGCGGTTGACGTATCGGGAAGTGACGGCGAAGGCTCAACGCTTGCATGTCCAGTTCCTACTTATACAGTCAATGGTCACACCCGAGTTTGAGTTGCACCCTGGCCAAACTATGCAAAAAAAAGGTGACTTATATTGTGAAAAATACAATAATTATAAACAGGTCCAGCTGAGAATAAAGTATTATTTCAGTTTTTTTTTTAATCATTCATCTTGCAGTTCTTTCAAAAACAGTGATGCATGGCTGTAACTTGAAGAAAATGTGTGTATAAGTGCTATAAAAGTCTAATGTTGTCACCATGCAGTGCGAGTAGTACAAATGATGCAGATGCAGCTCATGAAGCCAGTTTGACGTCACCGTTTATAAAAAGCTTTATGGGAAGGGTAGAAATGAATGCAAGTGTAGCTGCTCTGGCTATTGCAGATGTCCTGAGAAACATCATGTTAAAAAATGTTAATTCAGTCAAATCAATAAAGGTGATGTTGTTTCACACGGTCTATGTATTTACAGTCTAATGTTCATTTTTGGTGAAGATTTTGGTCATATGTCAGAAACGTGCTGTAATGCTGTTTGTGGTTTTAGTAAAAAGGAAAGCATTGAGAATTTCCATTATAGTCCCTTTAAAGTACAATAAATCACATGACATCTGTTGACACTGGAAGCTAAAGCACTCTACTTTAAACACACACACTGGCGCACATACACGGACAGCATCCTCATGCTGGAGGTGGTAACCATGACGATGAAACTGCTTCAGCATCTCCCACACTCTCTCCATCCCTCTCCTCTCCTCTGTCTCACACTGCTTTTATTCTGTTTTTCAGGGCAGCTTTTCCCAGCTCTTGGTGAAAAGAGAAACTAGGTTATCAGAAATGTCTTTTTTTTTCTACTTTTCTCTCAATATTTTTTTTGACTCAGTATCTGAAATCCTTTTCTCACAGTTCACATCCTGTTATTTTCAGTCAGGTTGTGCTGAGCTATGACCTCAATAAAGTTCTCTTCATTTCTTTCCGTGTCTCTTTGCATTTTCCACAAGTCCATCGCTCTCTGTCCTTATCCTACTTATGCACCATTTGTCAAAATCTCCTCCTCCTTAAGTCTTTGCCCATATGTCGTATTACTTTCCACCCATTTCCTCAGTGTGGGAGGAGACCTCTCTAACACAGCTCGAGTGCGTTGCAGGATTAAGGTTCTCATCTACCAGTAAGAACGTGTCTTAAAGCCTGTCACAGTGGGAACAGAGAGATGGTCAGCAATATCAACATGAGGCTACATACCCTGCTGTCTCCCTCTCTCAGACCTCAACCCAGTGTTATTGGCAGTGACAGGATAAAGCTGTGATTATCCCCTATTATCCCTGCTTCTCTTTTCACTGCTCCGTCTCATAAGCATCATACCCATTAACACGCTGATCTGCCCGGATGCCTTTCTATCAACCTTTTTCTGCTTTTCTGGATGGAGAAATAGAGAGACGAATGAGCGGACAGACGAGTTATGATGAACACATTTCAAAGTATTCTCATGGTACACCAGTTTGGTAGTGTCGACAGGGCAACAGGATTGCTATATCTGCCACTCAAACTACTGTCAGTGTTTAGGCATGGCTAGCACAAACACACTTGGGGTGGATTTTTACCCCTATTGCCCTCGAGATGTGTTGCTTTCGCCACAGCTCTGTCCCATTCTCAAAACCTGTAGCTCCTGTTTGTTTTTTATTTGACAGAGACATTGTGCAAAAACATTAAAGATGCTTTACACCAGATTATAGCCAAAGCTAGTTTCTGTCTGTATTCTCTGAAAAGGTGAAAATAAATGTAAACGTAATTCAAATATTCACACATACATTAAACATTTCCACCATCTACTGAATACATGATAAAATGATATATTCTAACCCCAACTATATCACTGCTTACAGTAACAACGAGTTGCACGATAAAAAATGAAATAAAATTATACAATTAAATTTCACTCAGACTGTATTATGCTATTTACAATTAAAGCTAAAATTCCTGCTTTTCCAATAGTTTCAGACTCTTGTTAGTTTGTTCCATTCTTTGATGGCGAAGACCGAGCTTCCTTTAGTCAACCTGCTGTCCTTGAAGTCCTGGCTGTTTGCTAAGAACAGAGCTGGACGTATTTTGTCAACAGGGGGAGGCGCCATATTGTTTAAGATTTTTTTCTTTAAAGTAATTGCATATTCATATCGATAATTAAATTGTCAAAGTTTAGCATGCTATGTTTTGGAAGTATTGGACAATGGTGGGATCTCAGCAGTTTCTTATTCAGTACTTTAACCGCTTTCTAATACAGCGATTTTAAAGCTCTTGTTGTTGTCTCGCGCGCTTGAGACCAGAAATAACTAATGTGGGAAAGAATCATTGCATCTAGATAGACTTTTGCACTGTGAGCTTGTTTCCAATGTGTGTCTAAAAACAAGCAAATTGTATTTTATAGTATTAAGCACCTTTTTAAACATTTTTTTAAACTTAAATTTGAATCCAGAGCAACTCCTAAATATTTAAATTCCTCTACCTCAGATGGTACTCATGGGTCAGATGGACCCAACCAGCTTACTGTAGATCCTAAAATCCCATTTTAGCATCAAAGCCTTTAGGTGGAATAAGTGATGCAGAAAGGATGGTTAGTCTAGAAGAAGCCCCGCTACGGACTGATGACCTTTACAGGGTGGCTGCCTTTGCCTAACAGTAGCTGGGATAGTCTCTGGTAGCCCTGTGACCCCAAAAGGGATTAAGTAGACATGGATGGACGGATGAATGAACAACAAAAAAACTCATATTAACAGTTTAAAGAGGTGATCTATTCTTTATTGTGCAGCCATTGAAAACATCTAATGGGGAGATCAAATAAGGTCCCAACCATACGCATAAAGGTAATGCAATATTTAGTTAAAATTAAAAAAACAAGTATAGTTTTCTAGAACTCAAACACAATTTAAATCTCAATTTTCTTTATATATTTCCTCTATCATCTAAGAAATGCTAAAAACATTAAAAACAAGATCGTTTTCTAACAGAGTGGGTTCTAAAATGTGTATTCATTAAACAAGAAGCCAATTTTTACATGGACTGACCTGTGCAACAAAGTCTTAGAACACAAATAGAGCAGAATGCAGATTTTGATGCAAAAGTCAATATCAACACCTGATATTTTGAATAAAAATACCCCGCTAAATACTTTTTTTTTTTCTTCAAATGATGCTATGGGTGTTTCTGAATTGTACATTGCTGCAAAGTTATTCATTTATGTTTACCTTCAAACTATCTGGCCAAGAAATAAATTTTACTTTGAAATAATTGAAGACAACAAGTTAAACAACAGGCTTTAGGTAGTCTAATAAAAATATGTTTCATGGCTGAATGTTTTCTTGGTGCTTTGTTGGACTTAAGATGACAAAAAAAAATAAAAATAATAAAAATAAAGAGATTTCTAGAAGGGATTTTACTTGGATTAGGAACAAATATGGAATAAAAAAAACATCACAGAAAGATGTGAATTACGCTCAAGTCAAATAAATAAATAAATAAAGACACAACTAAAGCAAACTTACACTAATAGCTCTAAAAATATCCAAAATAATTACAGGGAATTTCAGACAACAACACAAGAAAGTCTATGAACACAATGACTCGAACTAGAAAAGATCTTCTGATTCTATCTTGGCATTTTTGTGGTGCAGTTGTGTTTGTTTCTTTAAACAATTTGGGAGCCATGTAATGAGCCTCGCTTCATGAACACAAATAAAATGATTTGGTTAAAAAAAGGAAATGTGATAAGTTAATGATTTGAGTTCCCAGACCAGAATCCCCTCTGGCTTCCTCCTCTGTCCTGCTACAGAACGTTCATGGAGAAATGTCATCCCCTCACAGCCCTTCATTTGCCTGAGAAAATGATGGCGTTTCAGCCTGACAATCTTTTCTGCGGCTCCCCTTTGTCCTCTGGAATCTGTAATTATTCATCTCTACAAAGCTCAACTCTGTGCAAACTTTTGATCAATTTGCATATAGAGATTTCTGGTGGGTGCATTATTCTGCACACAGTCTTCAGGCAGTTGTGACGAGACACAAATTATAACTGCAAATGTCAGAAGAATAAGACATAAAAATGAGTGAGTTAAAACCCGTTATGATGTATAAAGACACTCTTTGGCATGTGTGCAGGGCCGTGTGATTAAGCATCATATACAACCCTGTGTGCATTTCTGTCTTTTGTAATGCTCGTCAGAGATGACGCCTCTGATTACAATCACAAAGGAAGGTAAATTTAGAGTAGAGAAAGGCGTTAAATGAGAACAGGAAAAGCCTGGATTTTCTCAGAAACATAATTTGTTAAAATCAGCATAACAATGAGCTGTCAGGGAGCACCATGGCGGCCTTTTATACACAAGAACTCAGCTGTCGCTGCAGGGATCGCCTGCCACCCACAAACCTGCATCGGTCTGCACCTGTGCTGAGGGCTCACTCTAAAGCTGGTTTCCACAGCTTCAGAAGGCTTTTACTGAGAGACAAAGGTGCAGCTAGATTCAGTTTAGTTACATGTTTCTGCAGAAATTGTGTTTTGTTTTTCATGTCCAAGCAGGAGAATGAAAGCCGGAAAGTTATTTAATTCAACAAGTGGGTTTACATGCACACCCAACATCCCATCTCTAAGGATTTGATGTGTATAACTCCTGTCTGTTAAGTTCAGTTCTGGTTTTATGGCTTCCTCCTAGTAACAGCCAGTTTACTATAGGAAGGGCTCACTTAGAAATGTTCTTATTTTAAGCCCATTTTTTTCAATCAAAACTTTAAGCTTATCAGAAATACACTGTTAATGCTGTTAATGATTAAAAATGTACTATTCTAGCTGCAAATGTCTGGGTTTTGCTGAGTTATCTACATAGGTGACCAGAGTTCCATTTCAGCAGTGTTTTAAGGTACAATGTGTTTTCTCATTGTGTCAGAAGGCTAACAAATGATTAGAAAACCCTATTGCAACCATGTTAGCACAGCTGAAAACAGTTTGGCTGCCTAAAGAAGCTGTAAAAATGACCAAACTTTGAGTAGGTTGAGTATCTGGAGTATCACGTTTGTGGGGTTGATTACATTGTCAAAATGGATGAAAAACAAGAGAAGTTTCATGTGAAATTTGACAATCTATTGTTGTTCCAAGAAATGAAGACTATTCCATGAGAAAAATTGCCAAGAAACTGAATATTGTGGGGATAACTCTCTTTAGAGAACAGCACAAACAGGCTCTAAACAGTAGAAAAAGGAGGCCCTGGTCCAAAACTGAGCAAGAAGAGAAGTATATTATGCCTCATTTCCACTGACTGGAGTGATGCCAGTCTGGTATTTTGAACCTTTCCATTATAAAATGGACCCATTAAGCCAGCCTGATTTTCTTTTTTTTTTGGTGTCTAGGTCCATGTAAAAATGGAATGGACCAGTTAGGGGGGGCTACTGCTGAAGCCAAGGGGGGAAAAATGAGTTTCTGGAGGACTTTATTGAATAGTAGTCACAAAATGCCTGTGTCAACATCTACAGTGAGCAACTTGCTGGCCTAAAGGCCAGAGTGGTAAAGAAAATGTGATATCTGACTGAGACTGTCTAGCAAAAGAAAACGATTCATATGAGTAAACGAACATAGACATCGGACAGAGGAAGATTGGAAAAAAGTGTCATGGACAAACAAACAAAAACTCTTGTTTCAAGAACTTTCTATCTCGCAAGAAAAAAAATCTTATCAAGAAAGTTTTTTATAGAAAAACATGTCTTAGTGACTTAGATTTTTTTTTCTTATATTAAAATTATCGGTAAGACATTGGCTGATTTTATACATATATATATATATATATATATATATATATATATATATATATATATATATATATATATATATATATATATATATATATACACATTACTATAATGCTTTTTTGACTTGAAGTGCACCGCTCCAGAGTCTACCTGAAAACTCCCCAATGACAGCTCTCCGAGTCAGCTCTGATACGCTGCAACTAAGAAGCCAGGAGCAGAGCAGGAGCATGACAGTCATCTAACTGACCAGCTCTATTGTTGGCATTGTACTCACATCCAGGAGCTCAGATGAGAGCCTAACAATACAGTTAAAATCTTTGGAGATAAAAGCTGTTTTCTACATTTTTATGAATTTCCTTTACATTTAACACTTAAGGAACCAAATGTACACCAATTACATATTATTTTATCCATAGTAAGTAGTGATGTGTTGTAAAGCTGAAGTTAATGGAATAAAAGCCTGAAGTTTAAAATTACATAACGGCTAAACCAAAGTTCAAGTTTTTCTTTAATGCTATTCATTTTACAAGAATTGTGCAGAAATTGAAATATTGAGAACTGTTAAAGTTAACTACAGACTTTAGTATTCAATTTGAGATTCAATAATTTCTCAATAAAGTTATTTTTTTTAAAAAAAAGCTTTTCCTTGCAGATCCTGAAATCTGATCAGAGACAAAAAAATCTATTTTGTTTAAATGCACAGCTTTTCATTAAATATAATTTTTTTTTCAACCGAATGTTGTTGCAATAGTTTGACCAACTCCAGATAGTTTTATTCTTAGCCTGGTCTGTTAATGTCCCATGTGTTAGGCTTTTAGTTTGAAATAAAAACATTCTGAAAGCAAAAGTAACATTTTCAGACCAAGAAAGTCTGAAAAACTTGTTTTCATTGAGCATGAAATGCATTTTCTTTAAAGTCACATTTGTATTTGTATTTGTTTTGTTTTTTTCACATTCCAGTTGTGAGAGTGGACCAAACTACCAGGACAACATCACACACTTGGATAAAAGTAAGTCTGACAGTTTTTCAACTTTTATTTTTGTTTCTTTCACTTCCAAGACACTTTTACTAAGAAGAACCTATAGCCGCAGACAAGATGGCGCCTAGCATGATCAGCCAGAAATGGAAATTCTACGCTAACTTTAACCCAAACTTGTTCAGAATTGTAGAAAAAACTTTTATTAGAGCTTAAGACTGAAAAAATAGAACTGTCAGGGTTGCCAGTTTAATTAAAGTTTTTTTTAAGCGAAATGGAGGGACTTGTGCTTTTGGACATCAGTGTCTTCATCCAGGTCTTCTTGCTTTTTCCTACTTTTCTTAGCTTTCAGACTTAATATGAACCTGTTCCAGCTTTTATCTGCCCAGTGTCTGCTCTGGGCTCTAACCCTTTTCATCCTTTCTCATGGAGGGATTTTTAAAAATATGATCGATTCCTTGAAAGCACAAAGTGGTGATGTCCCTCATCTCTAGCGATCTGTCACATCCAGCTGCATTATGCATGGGTGCAGAGCTTCAACAGATACTGTCAAACATCAACAGAATAGCAGGGTTTCATCCGTCTCACTCTCCTAATGCGTCCTCATTTTCTGTCATTTTCAGCTTCACATTCTCCTTTTTTTCTCACTTTCAGGAGGACTCTGAACTCCTTGGTCTTCTTGAAAAGAGCCTTGATTTTTTTCCTCTCACCCCTGAAGGATGGCAGCATTTAGCATACTAAAGATGTCAAAAATAGACCCCCACAATCATAACTTTGAATACTCTGAGCCCAGCATCCTCTTCCCTGTGGCCATGAATGTGTGGTACAATGTGAGTTTCCATCAGCTGTGAGGACTCACACTGGGTCACAGGCTCCTTAAACCCACAATTACAATTTGATCCTCTGATTGGTTGCAGCTAAACTGCATTACCAGACAGGAGGGGCTGTGGCGTGCATAATGTCTACACCGCCCGCCCTCAGACACACTTGGATAAAGGATTAGCAAATGGGTCAAACAGCACTTTGCTCTTCTTCTTCAGCTCGGAGGATGATAATTGGGGTGAGCGCTAAAAAAGTCACCTGCAAAGCATCCGGTGCGCGCATCTTTCACCAACTGTGCCCGAGGCTACACACTGCATTCTGCATGTTTGTGTGCATGAGCTAATGGAATTAGATACAGTTGTGGAGAGTCATAGAGAGTGCCTGTAGCTACTCTGACTGGCGCTCAGATCCACGCTCTGTAGAGCACACACATCAACAAACACGTCTTCACACACAGATGCAGCTTTCAGCGGCGGTGGAGGAGATGTGCAACCATCATCCACCCACTCACTTACCTGCACTGATACACTAAAGCCGGGAGCGCTTATTTCTGCAAGTGCCACACAAGTGCCTCCATTTCACTGACACGTGCATTTCCTTTCTCCTCAGCTTTGTGAACTAATGCAGACATTCATGCATATTGTGACATGTTTAATCAGAATCCTCCCAAAGAGAGGGGACGGTGTCCCAGTATTTTGAAGAAAAGCACAGAGCACACAGGGCTGCTCTTGGAGCTTCAAAAGTATTTTGGAGCTGTGTTTCAGAAAACAGTTTTAGCATAAATGTATTTGTTAGCAAGGGGAAAAAAATAAAGCGTCATCACAAAAAAGAGAACATTTTGTCAAAGTTAACATGGTTATTCTAAGACTTAGAATAAAAAATAGATTTTTCCTTTTTACTGGCACGGTCATGTGACTGTGTGCAGTACATTTTATGTCTGAAATAAAAGAACACTTTAAAAGCTAAAGTTGTTCAATATTTACTGATTTAATTCTTACAGTAGTATCAAGAACTTCCTTTTCGCACTTCTAAACTTATAAAAACTTTCTCAGAAATGTCACATTTCTTGATCTATTAATGTTCTTTATAATATTTTTTTTACTATTTTTTTATCTTATTGTTTTTTAGAACTCACATTAAACATCCATTCAACTATTTTTAGCTTTAACCAGCTGTTTTTTAAACTAAATTGACGTTTTTTATTATTTGCCCACTCCAGTGAAAATTTTTCTTTTTTTTTTGGTGTTTTTAACGTGTTCTTCTGCATTTTTTTCATGTTGGAGGACATGTAAAAATAAAATTAAGCTCAAAATTGCTTCTCTGAGTACTTCTTTATTCAAATTGTTGTGAATCTGGAGCAGTTGGACAAAGTTTATAGGAGTGACGATGGACCTACAATGGTCACAAGCTCTCTGCTCTGCTCCATTCTGATTAGGAGTGTAATGGATGATTAATTAACTGATGAAGGGATTTCTATTCCAACAATCCAACCATCAATCTGTCTGAGGCAATATTTAAATGAATCAAATGAATTGATTGACCTATAGCATAAAAATTGTTTCAATATAAAATAATAAATCTTAAAAAATACCATCTAGATTAAAATTTGGTGGGTTTGCTTAACTATAACATAAAAAACAATCAGGTGTCATCACAGCAGACAACAAGCACGTGATGATCAATCCATCATTACAGTTTGTTGTGTGAAAACACTTTGAATTTTGCAAATAAATGTGACCATATACTGTTTTAATAATGTTCCGTTTGTGTTATTTTGATGTGGAAAAACAACAGTGGGCTGAATGTAATGAAACTAATGTGAATGGATTTGACATTAATTCTTGTTTACTTGTTGTTCAAGAAATCCAAGGAATCTGGAAAGCTTCGCCTGCACTGTTCAGTTCCAGGTATTTATCCCTGAGTCACAATGGTTGAAGTTTTGGCTAAAGATGTCCTGGATCGATTTAAGGTCAGCGAATCAGATCGAATCGGATCAACATTGACTATGGATTGCTGTTTGTCTTGAGCTGTTCATGCTTGTCTGAGTGTTCTGTTTTGTCTCGCTATGTATTTTGGATGTCTAAAGATATTTGTTCTGCAGAGAAACACGTTTTTAAACTCAGTCAGGCCCGATTGTTTTTAATATTTTCCTGTTTAATAAACCAATGAATGAATGAACCGCAAATTATGGTATGAATTGAAACGTTGGTAAAACAATTAATCACACCCCTAATTCTGATAACTCCATTTGCTTAAAAACAGATCCGTGTACGTCTTTGTTTTCCTCGTCTGAGCTGGCATCTGGCTCAGAACTGTACATTTGGATAGATCCAATATTACTTGCCAATTTTCTTGCACTCATAATGTTATGTCGGAGGTGTGAGGGGCTGTAAGGTAGCAGGAGAGAAAGGGATGATGGGAAATGGGGAAGACTTACTCTACTACAACGGTCCTGCCTACAACTCAGATGCAAATTTCTGATGAACTGCTGCCGCTCATAGAAAACGACACATAAACCCAATGCTACAGTTAACACTAACTCTCCAAAAATGGAGGATAAAAGTTGACTCAGCTGTTTTTATGTTCTGATCGACTTAGCACACCTGATCCAAGTTATGAGCTCCAAAAAATGCAGAGATCAGAATTATGTAGCCCCAATTTATGATTTGATTTAATTATTAATTTGAAAATCAGTTGCCTCCCCCAAAAGAAAAAAACAAAAAGCAACACAGACTGGCTTTTATAGTCCCAGCTGAGCAGCTCAAGCATGTTGTTTAAAGTTCTGAGTCAAATTTGAGAGGAAAGCGTTTGAAACTCCTGCCTTTCGCATCATAACAGAGCAGAGACTCATGGGACAGAGGTGGATCTTGTAGCGAGAAAAAAAAAAAAAAAACAGATGCTCTGACTTTTCCAGGAGCAGGTTTCCCCTCTGGGCAGGAAAGAGAGAGAGAAAAGAAAGCTTTCTGTGCAGCTTGTTTTGAGAAAAAAAACAATTTAATGTATTCATGATGAGCTCCAGAAAAAGCAACAAATAAGCACAAGTGCATCTTTTATTATTGTGCTATTATTAAAAGAAATAAAAAACAGATTTTCAAAAAATTAGCAGCAAATTGATTTCCGAACTGGACTTCTTTCACAATTGATGACCTAAGACTTGGTGTATTTGGCGTTCTAAGCATGAGTACCGCCCTAATGTGTGACTCAGAATCAGCCGTGCTACTTAACTGTATGACATCAAAGACGCAACCCCTGTGGCTCAAGAGAGAAGTCATGGAGGCAGAGCTTTGATGGGAATGTGGAGCTGCCTTTCATTATTAATAGTATCCTGCTGTTCAGATGAGAAACTACAGATGCCGTGACGGATATCAGTAAATTCCCGCTCTGCAGCGGGAGTCGGCATGATTAGAAAAAGGATGAGGAAAATGCCTGAAAAATTAGAGCTGTCAAAACTGAATGAACGCACTTAATGCACTAATTTACGCTTCTCACAATTCGGTTGAAATGCTGAATAATTAAACCCCCTTTTTTTCCTTATTCTCATGTGTGACAGATATAGTAAAGCTCTGTTTATTAAACTCTTTAGAGGCGATGTTTTAATCTGTTCTCTGGTGAAAAAGAGACTCTGTTCAAGCTATCTTTGACTGTTCTGTGGAGGACAAATATAGTGCCCGTTGCCATGGTTATGACATAGAACACATCCACACAAACAGAGGAGAGAAACCACGAGGAAGCACACCTACACACATCTCCTCTTTTCCATCCACTAACACCACGTGCAGATGAGGTGAAGCCATCCTTATACATGTGTGAAGACAAACACCTGTGGAGGATGATGATCTTTTTTTTTCTGTTTGTTTGGATAAGTTAAATAGACTCACTGTGACTGTGGGGATGGCGGTGACGAGGGAGTAGACGAGGACTGGCGGCGCCTTGCTGTTGTCCTCTGGTCCGGGGTACGGCTTGGAGTAGGCTTTGTCAAAGCAGAAGAAGCCCTGAACGTGCACCGGGAACGTGTCCGTGTATTCAAAGTAGTACGCCAACAGAACAGTCCCTGCCATGATGACCAGCTGGAAATAAAACATATTGGTCGCAGCTTTAGCTCCAGATCCGCAGGAGTTGGTGCAGCCGCAAAAACGCAACCAAGGAAAGGTTGGCACATTAAAAAAATAAAGAAATGTTCTTATGAAAGAATGATTTTCCCTTTATGGAGCAAAATGAAGCATGCAATCCTAATGTGTGAAGCAAACCATTTGTGCATGGAGAGAGAGAGAGAGAGAGAGAGAGAGAGCTGAACAGAAGAGGGTGAGAGTGGGAGAGATGGAAGTAGGGAGGGAGGGAAAGATAGGGAAGGATAGAAAGAAAGCAGAGTGAGAGATCCCTTCAGCAGTGTTGGTATTCAGAGTAGGAGGAGAGAGAAACAAATGGAGCTCGCCTGGAAAAAAAACAAAAAAAAAAGAAAAGACGATGCTGTGTGGAGGAGCAGAAGGGGAACTAAAGAAAGATGGGGGAGACACAGATGGATGAGTGGAGCCAAATAAGAGGGAATGACAATTACGTATGCATGTGTGCATTTCTGCACAACTTCCATTCTGACATTTATTTGTAGGAGAGTGACGCTTTTATCTATTAGAAAATAAGTGCTAAACCTTATTTAGGAAAATATGAAAGAGAAGAGATGAACACAAAATGACAAACGTGGAAATAATTATAAAAATATGGAATTTTGCAGCGATTAGACAGATGCTCTCGCACTAATTATGGATTTATACTCCAATAAGCATCACACTTTGTTGGGTTCTGCACAGAACAACAAACATCCTCAATAAAAGCTTCTTTCAACATGTAACCGAGGATTTGGGGTTTTAGCCTTCTGCCATTCGAGAGTGGAAAAAATAACGAATGCTAGCTGGAAAACAACAAGCTTCTGATTAGTTTTATCTTAATCTGCAGCCTGAGTTTCTTCCCAAGAACTGTCATTGTTTGTAAAGGACAAGTTTATCGGACGCAAAACACGAGGACGGCAGGCTGGGCTGGTTTTTTACCGCAGGGACTGAGGGGTTTAGCGGTAACCAGTTCCTTTAAATCTGGGAGGTTTCTGCTTTCATTACAAAAAGCTAACATCAACATGACACGGAAACAATGTGTGTAACCTAATGTAATGTTTGATTTAAAGCACGGGAGTACAGAGCAGTGTTTGTATTTTGTTTCTAAAAGGAAGATTTATAACCATTAGCTTTGGGATTTGTGAACTATTTTTATTTGTTTATCTTATTTTTCTTCTCACACATCACTGTCAGATCTTCTTTCTAGTTTTGTTGTACTTGTTGTAAAGTCCAACAGTTTTCAAAGATTTTTGTAAAGAGTCACATTTCATAACACTGTTAAAAGGTTTGTTAAATTTTAAATATTTGTCAAAAATATATGTTAGTATTTTCTCCCTTTATTACATGTTTTTGCAACTTAAATATTAATAGTGACAAAAATCCATGCTTATTTGAAAGTGCCTCTCAAAAAACTCTGACTCTGTACATAAACACAAAAGCCAATAAAGCATTTAAGCAAATTACAGCATCAAAATTACCACGCAGCGGCACAAATGCCAAAAAAATTAACTGTTTTTTTTCTTGTTTTCCTGGACAAAGTAGGGAAAGCCTTAATGTTCTGTCAATCCAGTCAAATCAACTGTTACTGTAGAAAAGTAGCTACCTGTCGCTCAACAGAACTGGTGTGCTGGTCCTATGATAAGCTTTGCCACGCCATCATTTTTGAATCTATACTTTTAGGGATTAGTTTTCTAACAGAAACAGAAAAGAAGAGATACATCCATTTCATGACTAAAAAAGAACAAATAGATATATAAAGCAATAAATTCAAAACAGCATTTAACGACTTGGTGATTGAGTAAAGTGAGGTCAACACCATTGATTGTACATGAGAACTGGACAGAGTGACCTGCTGTTCCAAACACGAAGGACCAGCTGGTTCCAAAAAGCCAAAATCCCATAAACTTCAATTAAGAAATTAACAGTTATTATATTTGTCAGAATAACCATTCTTGCTCTCTTTTTTTTTACATATTCTTGATAAACCTAATTTTTGTCATTTTTTCCGTAGTGAAAGTAAATTATTTTACAATTAGGCCAATAAAAGTTAATAAAAGTGTGGGGTCTCGCAACAAACGAAGTGTTTGACAAATTCAAGTAGAAGGGGTGTGGCCTTCCAACAAGCTTACTCCTGATTGGTGAGAGTGGTTACCATAGAAATATTGACTCAGACCGACTCAGACTAATCACAGTTATCAATTTTTTCTGGTTCCAACATGGCGTCATCCTTCTCTCAAAAAAATGGCTACTTTCGTTGCAGCCAGAAGTAAGTCATTTTCTATGGGTGACGTCACTGATTCAAACCTGAAACCTTCTAGCTCTAAATTAACATTCCTAACTCTCATAATATCTTCTCTGGTTATTGTTATCCACCATTTTTAAAAACAAAATCAAGTAATTCAAAAAACTCATCAGTGTGCTTCAAACAGGAAGTGGCAGATGGCCAGCCCACATTAAAAATGTCTTCCAGCATGTTTACCGTCTTCAGCACAGAAATAAATCAGCAACACTCTTCACCTTTATAACGAAATGAAAGGGGGCACAGAACACTGCAGGATGATGGTGACCTATTTTAAACCCCTTTCATTAGAGGCTTCCTTCCTCTGTTTAATCTGCCACTTTCTTTTCCCAGCTTCCATCACAGTTCCTGATATTCACCCTCTAAATGAACTGCAAAAGCAAACAACTGTTTTCTCCTGACAGCATCGTGCAAGACTGATCTGCTTGAGAATGTGCGAGCAAAGCCAGAATTTCACTGATAAGTCTGTGAAGCCAAGGCAGACAACCCCGTAATCCACCAAGTAGAGTCTTGTTTTTTTCTAAAGCTTTTGTCCATCTTCTTGGTGTGTTTAAAGCGTGGGCGTGTTTCCGTGTGCAGAGTGTGTTTGAAGGCATGTGGGTGCATTCCCATGTCTGATGAGGAACTCTGACACTCTGTGGCGAACATTTCTCTCCATCAGCCGGCCCTCTGTTCTGTTGCAGAAGGCTGGAGCGAGCGCGGGAGGTGCAGAGGAGGTGGGAGGAAGAGAATGATGGAGCTTCCATAGAAGTTTAAAGAAACATCTGAGCACAAACCTTACCGGCAGATTCATGCCTGCCAGTTTGGCAACTCTATTTTTTTCTCTACATGAGCATGAAAAAGCACTTTAGAAGCCTTATGAGCAGAAGTATACTCTGGATGAAGCACTTTAAGACAGGTTATTGAGGTTTTTAACTTTTTAACACAATAGTTTCTGTGTTTTCTGTTGATGCAGTTATTATATTTCCTAATTAAATCCGAGCTTAGCTGAAATGTCGTATGGAGATTTGCTTTTAGCTTGCAGTTTGTGGTCATAGACATGAAAGGTCAAAGCTTCTTAAAGTTGAAGGCCTTCCTCATTAGCATGTGCACTGCTGCACGAGTCACCTTGATGCATTTTTTAACATAAGGCTGAAACAGAAAGCACCAAAAAAAAAAAAATTGGAGAGTTTTCCAACACTCTTGATTATTTTCTCCTTGGATGTCACACAAATTGTTTCCTAAATGATAAATGATCTTCTGGGACGTTCTTAAGTATCACAGATCCTCCACACTTTCACATAAACATGGAAGTTCTTGATTGGTCTTTTTATAACTGCTGCACTGATGTCATATCCTTCCAGTGATTATTTATGTTTTAAAATGTGAACTATGTTATGTGCATGTGTTTAATAATTTTAAATTTCTTAATTTTAATCTTGTTGATTTTTATGATTTTATTGTGGTTTATCAATAGATTTTTTTTTCCTTTTTTAAATTTTATATATTTTTGTACAACACTTTGAATTGCCTTAGGTAGGAATTGTGCTTCATAAATAAACTTGCTTGCTTTCTGGACTTGTTTTTGTTTTGTTCCTCCAGGTCCCCTCCTCCCGGGTGTTGTGCTGTTTTGGGGCATCTGGAATGTGCCTATTTGGGGAGGGGTACTGTCAGGATTCTATGTTTTAGGTTGAAATTTCAGTTTTTCACTGTAAAGCACAACTGAAAAACCAAACCAAATCACAAAATTCTACACTAGAATAGAATAGGAGTTAAAAGAAATAGAAGTCACCAAAATACACAACTCTATTTGTTACTCTATTAGAGGTCTACCAATAGTTCCCTGAAGAATATCTGCATATGAAGGTCTGCTACACAGCTATTTGTAGCTCTCTCATCTTTGGACATTTTTAGATGTGCATTAAATAAACTTTTTGAAATATTTACTAGACATAAAATAAACATTGCGATTTTATATTGATCTATTCATCCTTAGAACCTGCTGAACCCCATTTGAGGTCATGGAGCTGCTGGAGCAAACCCAGTTCCTGTTGGGTGAAGGTGTGGTACTCCCTGAACTTATCCAGGACCATATACACACAGGAACAACATAGAGACACCAAATAACCTATTTAGTATGTTTTTGGACTGTGGGGGGAAGCAGGAGTGCCCAGGAATGCACAAGGAGAACTTTAAAACTCCTTAGAGAAAAGTCCCAGCTGGGATTTGAACCACTGCCTTCTCGCTCTGTTCCAAAAGCACTAACCAGAACCAAACCGTGCAGTTCTATTTGTGATTTTGTGCATTAGCAACTATTAATCACAAAATGTTGTATTCCAAGAAGGAGCAAAACATTTTTATTGGAATTTAGGTTAAATTAAACTCAGAATCTTGCATCAAAACAACAATCCAACATGTATTTTATGCAATTTCTTGCTTAAACAACAAAAAAAAGAAAAACATCAGGATTTTTCAACAATCTTACAAATTAAAACCCAATCTGAAACACTTTGTGCACACAAAATGACCTTATAGACTACAGTCATGTATCCTAAAATGCCACCAAATGTTCTTCAGCAAATTCGGTAAGAGGCCATTCGGCCGCATTTGTAATCAGGAGGTGGCAGTCGCATTTTGAAATGCTGCATGGTGGCTGCTGAGGTTTAAAGAAAAGTTTTACACTGACCAGACGATTTTTCTCGAAAAGTTGACAATAGTCAGTAGCATAAAGGGAACCTATTTAATTTGTCCTAAACCTTCTTAAGAAAAATGGCGGCTTGCTTACTGAATGAAAGGCATGATGGGAGCATCCATCGGATACACTATGCAATGTCAAAAAAGCCATGATTTAGATATTTAATAGTTGTGTCCGTCCCCAGTGGGAATTTATATTGTTTGCATAGAGTACCTTAGACTTACCTCAATTATAAGAAAATGATGTTTTAAGAAAATGGTAATGCAAAGCAGTAAACAGTGTTAAAGAAAAGCCTTTAGGTGCATCTTTTTGAAGTTCAAAGAGAGCAAAAGCTGGAAATCAAAAGGCCTTTTTTGTCAAAATGACACAAACTGAAGAAAATCTCTGGTACATGAAAGCCCCCAAACTATAGATGGGAAAACAAAATGTGACAAAGGAATTTCATCATGGTTAAACTATGAGGTGACTCCTGAGGGGAGAACTTTAGCAGCAAAAGAGGTGAATGTCTTCTCCTTAGATGCAGCGCAGCAGCCAGATGGCCCAGAAGTCAACTGATAAAGTCAAACCTGTTTTAACGGAGGGTGAGAACGGAGGACGGAGGCCGGTGCTGCGATGACGGCACCCTGCTGGCAGACCATGAATGCCACACGGTTTCATATGAACCAGACGCGAGCTGCTTTGTTTTGCTCCAAACATAACTAATATGCTTTTAGATGCTTCAGTATCAAACTTGTGAAGAACCAATAGGAAACTGAGAGGTATTCCTTTCTGAAAATATTTCATTCTTTTAACCAATTTGCACTCCAAACAAATGTAGATAAATTTAAATGATTTTAAATGATAAAGTTTTTGCTCTCTTACCAATATACATACATATATAGTGTAGTGTGCTGTTCTGTTTTAAACATTTATTAGCATATCCTCACCAATCTACTTGCAGGCTTCTTCAACGTCTCTGCCGTCACAATTCCTCAATGTGCTCAGAAAAGCAAATAAACTAAATAATTAAAAAAACTCCCCCCTCTTAATTTTACTTGTAAAGAAGCTGCTGCTCTCCTCTTTTGTCTGACATTTGCCTTTCCTTCTTTTCCCCACAGAATTACTTGGTGATGAGATCTGAAAATTTCACAGCAGACAAGATTTCATTTCTAGATTTTCATGGATTCCATAAATAAATGTTTCCTTTTCTCTCTACTACCCCCACCACCCCACTTGGACACACATTTTGTCCCAAATGTATTAAAGCAAAATACATATTTTGTGTGATTGAATCAAGTGAAGCAAATGAATGGGCTTGACCGCCCTCTGGTGTCGGTTCTGGGTATTACAGCTCTCTGATGGAGGGAAGATGGATCAGACGGAAAAGCCAGAGGGTAGAACCTTAAAGAGAGGACTGGGAGTGAAAATAAAAGAGGAGATAAACAGACGGATAAAGGAGCTAATGAGACATTAGTGGATCACAGACGGCAGCACTGTGAGGCTGCATGCCACCGGGTGGTAAAAGAAGGGCAAAGGGAAACAACAGGGGACTGGAGGTAATGGAAAGTAAATGATTGTGAAAGATTAAAAAGGTGGACATTTAGAGAGGAGTGTCATAGATGAGGTGTGTTTATTATGCTTTTATCTTAGTCATCTGATTTTTCAAACATCCTGTTCTATTTGAATTTGGTTGACACATTTTTAAGAGTATTAAGGTTTTAAGCACATCTCCTTTTGCTTTAGATTACAATTTTATTTGAAGGATGCAACATTATTCCCATTTTTTACTTAAAAAAGTTAAATATATATCAACTAACTGGAAAATGCCATTTTATTGAAATATTTATATTGAAATATTTAAGGGATTTTTGCAGTAAGTAAGAAGTAAGAGTTTGATTTATTTTTGTATTTGTAAAAATGTTGGATCAGCCTCATATTATACATTGTATTTTTGGAAAATCTCCAATGAACATCAGCCTATAACAGGTAAAGAGGATATTATATTTTAGGTGGAATTTCAGTTGATTTCTGGCTTTCTAACATTCAACTTACCGTCAAAAATAAGTATTTTTTTTATGTTTTTTCTATTCATTTGACATAGAAAGTAATTAAAATGCATCATAAAAGTTTCCTTTTTTTACAACCTTATTGACATGTTACATGAATAAATGTTTACATATATTGGCATGTATTTTTTGTGACTTTTATATCTTTTAACTCCTATTTATTAATATATTTTTAAACCTCCTACTTTTTAAATCAATTTTTACATGTTATTTTATCATTTTATGCTATATTCTTTCTTTCTTGAGTTTTTTGATTGTAGAATTGTATATTTTTGCTCTAGTTTTTTCTTTCACCCATGTTGTTTGCACAGCTTTGTGTCCACAGTTTGATTTTTGACATTTTGGATTATAACGGTGAATCCTTGCAGCCCTTAATCTGAGTCATTTTCATTTTGTTCCCTCTTTTCTGCACCTTTCTTTCTGAATTGTTTTTACTGTTTCAGTCTCTCATTGTGCTTTATCTTCGTCACTCCGCGCTCTTTTGAAGATGCTCCTTCTGTTTCATCACATAATTCCATGAAATCTATGGTCAAAATTCCGCCTTTAATCCTTTATGTTTTACTAGCAGAAAAGAAAAGATTCCGTTTTGTCGTCCCTGATCTCAGTCCTTTGACACAGTTTCATTTTTAATTCAAAGCTCTCTGCCCATGATATAAACAGCCGCACTTTTATTTTCCAAACAAATGCTTTGCATAGCTTTATCTGTGTCTAAGGGGGCTATTAAATGACATCCATTAGTAACACAGCCCACAAACATTTAAACGACCTTATTCTGAGTAATGTGAAGCTGCACTTCTCAGGCCTGTGATTGCATAGAAAAAAATGGAGCTCATTATCAACGCAGTAAAGATTATAGCTTTATTATTACTGGTGAGATCATTTGGCCTCAGTGCTGCAGCTCAGAAACAGACAGGAGCGTTTTTATTAATGCTCGCAGACGATATGAGACTGTGGTGCGCCGAGGTGCACGGGGCCGCTCACGCCCATCTTCCCTTCCCAAGGTGCCATAACAGGTAAGAGGCAGAAGCGCTAACAAGTGTGTGAAACAGGCAGGAAGGATGTTGAAGAATCCCAGAGCGCCCGCTATGTATGATTTATGGATTTTGAGAGATAATAACCGGAAAAATGAAGAGAATGAAACATTCTAGAACGTATTTTTAAAAATAAAGATGATCATAAAAGATAGAAAACCAGAAGCACGGTGAACACCTGTTTGCAAATACTTTCCTTTAAAAAAAAAAAAAAAATAGCTGATCGTTAAAAAATTGACCAGAAAAATAGCAAAAATTGCAGAGAAAATTGCTTCTTTTTCAGTATCTTTTGGGTTTAGCTACAAACTAAACCAAGTTCAGCGAAAAGAAATGTAGAAAAAAAAATCAAAAAGCAGATACAACAAATGCACTGCCAGAGGCAAAAAGATGTACTGAGGAGGTACAAAGCTCAGCTGGGATTATAGATAAAGGGATCACGTACTGAGTTGGAGCTTTTTTTTCAAGGCATCTGTGCACTGATATTCAGCAAAAAATCCAATTTACGTTGGGTAGGACTGATTCCTGTCAATATCTGCTTCTTGATAAAAGTTCTCACCCATTTAAAGCTGGAAAGGTGGTTTTACACTGAATTTACTGGATAAAAAGAGCAGGTGGATGAATTAGGCTTCTTCTCTTTAATGAAAAAATATGGAGAGCAGCAACAAAAATGACTTGTGTTAACCCTATCATGTCATAATTTATTTCAAAAATTTGTTTAAAAATATATTTGTGTTTTTCCCCTTTAAAGGCAATGCTAAATTAAGTGCAATTTAGGGACTTTAATTTATTTAATTTGGCTCGCCAAACTGGAATAAAGCATTCCATAATCCTTATTAATGTTTAATTTTCCCAGTAATACAGGTGTCTCCCCACTACAAGTGAAGTGATCTTTGTCTTGATGCAGAAAGTTATTCTGCATTTATTTGGTGTCGTCGTTTTTCTGATGTTTATTTGTCATTTTTGAGTCGGACGGTAATTTTTCCGATCATTTTGACCCCACAAATAGGAAATTTCTCTAAGTGTGCGCTTTTGTTTTTTTTCTTTTTCCTTATGGATGTCAACCCATTGATGGTATGGGCACTAAAATGAGAACTAAAAACACAGTTTTTATATCAAAGCTCCAAAATGTTCAGTTTTAAAATGAGTTTTCGATCAAAATGTTACTTCTTTCCCTGAGAGATGGATTATCAAAAATATTCTACACATTTACTCCTGGTCCAGCCCTTCTGTTAAATTTGAACTGTCAATGGTTTGTATTTCCAGAATCAATTCGATTTGTAACACAAGAGCCTGGATCGATTCGATTACAACTTTTTTCCCCTGATTCTTTCAATACAGACTGTGCTGTTCTGTTTTAAACATTTATTAGCATATCCTCACCAATCTACTTATATGATCAGGCTGCTTCAACATCTCTGCTGTCGCAATCCCTCAATGTGTTAAAAAAAAAAGCAAATAAACTAAATACTTAAAAATTGTGTCTTTGTGTTTTGAAGATATTAATATTAATCTTGCAGTTCACATACTGTAAAATGTATTAGTGAAATAATGAGATTGTTAATACCATACAGTGTTATATGGATTCTCAGAGAAGCTCCAACAATTGTTCTGTCTCTCCTGGAGGGCGTTTCAGTTTGGCCACCAGGTGGCGATGGCGTTATAGCATCGCACCTCAGTCCAGGAGATGAAGAATGAGCGTAAAGCAGTGCTTTAGACCACAATGGTTACTTTAAAACATATTTCCTTGAAAGATTCATACCTGTGAGTTTATAAAGATGTTCATTTAGACAGTATGTATAATTAGGTTGACCAAACATTAGCATTAGCCGTCCAATGGGAAATCCTATTACACGTTAGCATGCTAGAGGACTTATGCACTATATTGATCTCTACTTTTATAGATTCATTATTGATCGATCAAGATCGATTATTACCCAGCCCTAATCAACACCTATTTGAATGCAGAGGCTTCACAGGACTGAGTGATGATGGGAGAACTAAAAGAGCTTTTAATGTGCATCAAAGTGAACGGCAAACCCTATGCAGCTGGGAGATGTCTCTTAAGTTCTGAACAAAGCATTGTGTGAAGCCACTATTCCTTCGAAGGAGAATAAATACTTTTATTTTTCAATGTCTCCTCCCAAAGATCTCAGAACAGAGATTTAAGGTTAAATCAACTGATAGCATCATCAAGCCAAAGTCTTCTCATTTCAGTTTCATTTACATTACAATGCCAAAGGTTCCACTTGCATTTAATCAGGTATAATTAGCTCTTTCTAGGCTAAGACTTTTTTTTCTTTCTTTTCCAGATTGCTCCGATATAAAATACGACCACAGATTACAGGAAGGAAATTAAGCGAGTTAGTTTCTTCTGCTGATCACTGCAGCACCATAATGGTCATTAATGGAATAAGGATGAAAGTGTAAGCTCTTCAGTTAATTTAAAGGCTGATTTTGCTTAAGCAATAGGAAATGTTTCATTTAAAAGACCAATTTAGAGTTTCGGAGAATTTTCAAAAACTGTAGACGGAGTCCATGATGTGAAGTATTTACCTGAGGAATTGTCAAACTGTAGTTTTTAGGTTTTCTCCCTCCATGAGAGACAGAACAATTGTTGGAACTTCTCCGTTTGAGAATCCACACTCCAATATAAATCATGTTTTTGGTTTTTAACACGTTCTTGTTGAATTTTACTTATGGTGGAAGACATGTATAAAGAAAATAAGGATTAAAAATGCAATTTTAAGTACCGGTAGTTTGTTAAATGAAATTATTGTGAAGAAGCAGACTCAAAAAAAAAAAAAAAAAAAAAAAAACAATTGGAAAAAGCTTGTAGCAGTGACATAGAAGTCACAATCGGTGGCATGTGTGTCTTCATTTTCCTTGTCCAAGCTGGCATCTGGATCAAAGCGGTATGGCTGAATAGCCACTGTTTTGCTCGCCTTTTTTGTTGCACCAATAATGTTAGGCTGGGGGTGTGAGGGGCTGTAAGCTAGCGAGAGAGTGTAAACAAAGGCATGATGGGAAGTAAGAGCAGGTTTACACCAACTGTTCCGCCCACAACAAAGAGGCATTTATCTGATACTGCCATTCAACAGAAACTATGCTCTAGATCAGGGGTCGACAATCTTTAACAGTAAAAGAGCCATTTGGTCTCATTTTCTACTGGTTAAAGGAACCGTATCTTTACCTTTTACCTTTAGTAGGGGCCAAATTAGCAAAAAATCTAGCTCATTACTTAATTACTAGCTGAACTCAAAATTAGCCTAAAATTCCTCAGTAAATTAAATCAGCCAAACATGTTAGCATTTTGCTAAAAGAAAAACTAATCCCTAAATTAGCTTAAAAACCCAAGTAGAAAAGAAATTAGCCAAAATATTAGCGTATATTGCTAAAATATTAGCTGAACTTCAAATTAGCATAAAAAAAGCAATCAGAGGCCAAATTAGCCTTAAAAAAAGCTAACTTGTTGTTTAATTAATAGCTGAGCGCCAAAATGGCCTAACATTCCTCAATAAACTAAATAAGTCAAAAATGTTACATGTTGATAAAATAGAAGCAAAATTCTAAATTATCCCCCCCAAAATTCAGTAGATAACAAATTAGCTAAAAACATCAGCATTTTGCTGAAATATTGACTAAACGCTAGCATAAAATTCCTCTGTAAACTAAATAGTGCAAAACGTTAGCCTGTTGCTGAAATAGAAACTAAACTCTAAATTAGCCTAAAACCTCAGTGGACAACAAACTAGCAACATAAAAAGTTAGCATTTTGCAAAAATAGAACTCTAATTCTTTTTAAAACTACCATTATTTCATTTTTCTCTTTAGTCAGAGAGCCACCATGGAGAGATAAAAGAGCCACACGTCGCTCTGGAGCCACAGGTTGCAGACCCCTGCTCTAGAAAGTTGACAGTTTTGGGTTTTTTTGGCTAAAAATGGCCGAAATACAGTAAATAATTAGAAGATCACTGGGAATGCTTTTAAAATAGTGCGATGGATGTTTAAAGTGGACCTTAAAGCCTCTAGTGCATCTAAAGAAACACATTTGAAATGTCAAATTCCAGATTGGGGCTGCACGGTGGCGCAGTGGTTAGCGCTCTTGCCTCACAGCGAGAAGGCCCCGGTTCGACTCCCGGCTGGAACCTTTCTGTGTGGAGTTTGCATGTTCTCCCCGTGCATGCGTGGGTTTTCACCGGGGACTCCGGCTTCCTCCCACCTTCCAAAAACATGCTTCATAGGTTAATTGGTGACTCTGAATTGCTCCTAGGTGTGAATGTGAGAGTGAATGGGTGTGTGATTGAGGCCCTGAGACAGACTGGCGACCTGTCCAGGGTGTACCCCGCCTTCGCCCATCAGTAACCGGGATAGGCTCCGGCACCCCCGTGACCCCAGGAGGGAAGAAGCGGACAAGAAAATGGATGGATGGATGGAAATTCCAGATTGCTGTAAATACAATATTATAATATTTGGTCGGACGCTTCATAGTCCATTTTGAAAAAGTTATTTAGTCGGAGAGTGACAAAGATGAGAAAGCTGTTCCTTTCAGAGCTGTCCACAGAAATGCTTTAAACTCTATAGTCATATAATCTTTTAGGGTTATCAATAATAAGAGCGGTTATAGAGAAACCACACTACAACTCATCCTGTGAGCTCAGAGATCCACTGAGGAACTCCACTTGTGATCATTGAAAGTTGGATTCCGTTTTCCGTGCAGATTTTCACAGTAGGTCTGTCTGGCCTAGATCACACCAAGCTCCAACTAAACATCCTCCCACTCAGCAGCGTCTGAAAGCCAGTCAGCAAGCAGTCATCCTAAAACGGCATTATAAAGAAGATCCTTTGAAGCACTTCTCCAAGATCAGCCACTCGTGCGGCTTTGTAGCGGCGTGAAGTGTAAACAAGACAGGGCAATGAGAGGAAGGAGAGCCGGGATGATGGAGGCTCTCCATGAGTGCTTCCATTTCCCTCCCCTCAAAGTAAATTCATACCTTTTACACAAAAAATGTTACCTTAACAAGAATAGAGGAAGAATAAAGACATCCTGAGAGGTGTGGAGGAGAAATGCTGTTCTCAAAGTGATAACTATAACTACAAGACGGAGAATCTGGACGATAAATGATGATGAAGACCTAGAAAGATCACAAGAGAAAAGGGGGAACAAGGCGTTTGAATGGAAAAGAAAGGAGTAATGAGATGTTAATGTAACAACAAAGGGTAGAGTACCCTCTGGGGGAAGCAATGCTACAGCGAGCTGCTTTGGTGTGAGCACATTTAAGGGGGAAATCTAGTCTTAAATGTCTCTTTATTAAAGGGCTGCATTGCATTCATTTGCATATTGGGTAATTAAGTCAAACCAGGTTGACATCGACCTGCTGCCGGCCATGTAGCAAACAAGAACACAAAACCTTGAAAATGGTGAGTTAAGATTGCAAAGCGAAGAGAAACTTCCTCCTCAAGTTCATTCTCCCCTTCGGTGTGCGACGCGGTGAAAATGAGGACGAGGTCTGCAGAGGACAAAAAGATGAGCACAAACAGAAAATAGAGGAAGAATCAGAGGGAAAGCTGGACTGAAAATGAAGAATGGCGACAAATGATGAAACGTTTTGAGTGGGTGGAGGAGATTACTCTTTACATGAGGGAGATATATGATACAATTAGTGAAGTGAATTCATGCTGAAGAAAAGGGAAGCTGAGATCTTGAGCATTGAAGGTTCCTGAGCACTACATGTGAGACCATCAAAGAGAATACATGAAGAAGGGAGGAGTACCTCGGACAGATACGAGCCTAAAGAGATTATATAGACACTATGGAAAATTAGAAAGCTGGATGATAAAAAGCCCTCGAGTGGACGCTATAAAGGAGAAATTAAACGTATGAACAAAGCGATGAGTAAACCTGCAGGGATGCTGGTTTATTTAAGGCTATAGCAGAGTGCTCATGAGCAAAGAGTGGAGGTTTGTCGTGTTGGATGAAGCACAACAAAGCAGAAAATCTCATGAGGAAGTTGTGAATTAGCACACATAAAAAAGAAAAAAAAAACTTTTGTAAAGAAAAAAAATGTAAAAGATTTGTAAAAAAAAGTAGCTCCAGGGGTGAAGGGGAAACACTTTCCCACACTTGCCCCCTTAGTCCTTAAAAAATAAAAATCGATTAAAAGAGAAGATTTTGTTTAATTGCATAATCGATTGAAGAGCAGCCAAAAGAATGTAAACGCTGGAGCTAAAGTATTGCAAAAATAATGATGGTTCTAAATGAAATAAAAAAAACCCCATAATAAAACAGTTAGAAATATGTATTCCCCCCCTAAAACCCCCTTCTATAAAATATTTTAGCTCCGCCCCTGCCACTGAGTTTTATCCTCTCAATAGAAAACATATTTTTTCAGCTTTTTATAGAGTCCTCAGGCTTTGTGTCTTATTGTATCCAGTTTTAAACTTTAATATCTTCCCCTTTTTTGGAAACAAATTCATATTTCCAGGCAGAAATCAAAGACAAAAGCTGCTATAATTTAAAAAAATAAAAAAGCCAAATCAGCTCATTCTGCTATCTTTGTCTGAGCTCAGAGGACCTGCAGACTTGGAGCGTCTTCGCAGTGGCATGGACTAATTTGGTTTCCATTCTTAATTAGGCCAATTAACTTAGAAAAGCAACTGAGGCCAAGAGCTCTCCTCCAAGAATTACAGGAATTACATGAAAAAGAAAAAGAGTCATGGGAAGAGTTAGTACGGGAACAAAAAAGTCACATGAGAGGATTTTTGTGTCAAATCCTTCACACCTCCTGCTGAATGTTATCACTAGTAATCAAGTAATAGCATTCCACTGTTAATCACTCATTTTGTGACAGTTTGTCCAAATCAGTCCCTCCTTTGGGGGAGGTCGGTGAAATGAAAACAGCATTCGCCAATTTATGCAATTTTGCAACTGGCACTCAGAGCTGTTATTTAGTCTAAGAAAAACAAGAGAAAGGGTGGAAGAGAGAGCAGAAGGAAAAATGGAAAAGAGTGTGAAAGTACTTCCATGTGTTCATCTGTAGGACTCAAACTTATCTGAAGTGTGGAAAAACTTTCCAGAATGTGTGCAACTCCTTATGTTTCTCCACCTAATTTTCCAAAGGCCTTTATTTTGAAATTGTGCCAATGTTGCAGTTCAGTTTGTTGCTTTTGAGCCTCATATTTGTGCATTTTTCAGCCAATGCTTTAGGACTGAAGCTACATTCACAACAGGCGTGTGATAGGCAACCCAGAACGCGAGTTCTTGTACGCTCATTTAGCATATGATGTTCACACTGGACAAACAGGGAGGGGCTTCTTCTTCTCTTCTTGTTCTTTTGTTAGTGTTTATAACTGCATGTCTGCCACTTACAGTTGGAAGAGCCCAAGTAAAAAATGTCAAAGAGGTACAAAACAGACTTTGTGTTGTAAAATTATGGCCGCTCAATCAATAGATCCTTGTCACGTGACGTTAGACAAATTGACGAAATCGCGTCTACTGTATGAATTACTTCTGGTTTAGACTGGTAAAGCTAACAACTCAACTTTGTTTAACACAATTCTACATAAATAATACAAAGCAACCTCACCAATTTTAACAGAAATGTATACATTATTTATTTTCTAAATGTTTGACCTAACTGTTTTCATTTTCCTCTCTTAGATCATTCACAAATCAAAATCCAAATGTCAGTAATCCAGAGAAAATTTAAGACAATTTCAGCGTGTCTTACATTCAAGTAGAGCTAATTTCTGCTGCAATACTTTCTAACTTTGCTCCCCTTTGCTTTGCTCACATCTGTGTCTAATATACAGGAAAATAAAGGCATAAAAGATCAAAGGAATTGTAAGCCTTTTTTACTTATATGGTAAGTAACTTATATAGTAAGTACTTATATATATACTTATAAAGAAGCTATTTGCACATAATTTCTAAAATATGTGCAGCCAGTGCTAAAATTTTTAACATCAGCCCAAATAGAAGCAAAAAAAGATATCTGCTCCAATGAAAGGTCTACATTTTCAATATAAAAACTGAAGGATTACTTAAATTTGTATTTTAATTTGTGAACGATATAAGAGAGGCAAACAAATATAGTTAGGTGGGACATTTATATAATAAATGTTGTAAAATTTTGATAAGGTTACCTCTTATTATTTATGTAAAATTGTGTTCAACACTGTTTAGTTGTCAGCTTTATCCATCTCTCTAGAGTCTAGACAGTTGACATGAATATAAATTCTTATTAACGGTCTTTGGTCTAGACCCGTATACTGGAAGTAAGATTACAGAGATGTTGCTATTTTGTCTGACGTCACTTTAAAAAGCTCTATTTTTAAACGGTTTGGAGTTCTGTGAATTAAAATGGACACCATCCATACGTCACTGCCAAATCTGAGTCCCCGATTAGTCAAACTTTAACCTGGTTTAGCTAGCAACATGTGTTCAAGACCTATGAGTTTTGTTCATGAAGCATGAAAACACTTGTACAAACTTGTGCAGTTACATGTGAATGCAAGAGTTTTGATGCAGAATCCCAAAATGTCTGTTTAGAGACTTTTTATTGGAACTTGCCGAGTGCTGTGTGAACATAGCTCGACCCTCATTCCACATGGTGTCAAGGGCTGTCCAGACCTCTGTCAAGTCTGCAGTCTAACTGTCATGTGACCAAATGATCAAAAGAGGTGAACATGAGCGTGTCCAGGTAACTTTTGATGTTTTTTTTTAGACATGTTTTATTTATTTTTATTGGAGTAAAACATTTTGGATACTCAAATTAAAGTATTTTCACAATATTCAATTTTTTTGAGATATTGAATTTTCACTTTTTAACCATGTATGAGTTACTAAAAAACTGATCTGATCTC
This sequence comes from Oryzias melastigma, assembly GCF_002922805.2. Lineage (NCBI taxonomy): Eukaryota > Metazoa > Chordata > Actinopteri > Beloniformes > Adrianichthyidae > Oryzias > Oryzias melastigma. Next base: position 23,132,024 of record NC_050512.1, read on the forward strand.
TGTAGCTCAGCAGATTTGGTGCTGCTTGGAAAGGAGACCAATCAGAAATACCAGTTCAACCTGCTGTACATTTTAAATGCAAATCAGAAAATGCTCTTCCTGTACTCATTGTGACAATTATTTTTCTGGTCAATGTCAGCTTGAAATATGTGAGCTTTCTGAGCCTTACAAACACAAAGCAGAGGGGTGAGACTTGCAGAGTTTCCTGTAGACTCTTCATGTCAGAAAGGTCAAACTTACCTCCACAAAGAGGAAGCAGGGCACAATGTAAGTGCTTGTTTTCTGATAGCCTCTGTCAGGAGGAACGACGCTCACTGGCCTCCTCTGGGTCGACAGCCGACTGTTGATCATCTGTGGAAGTCAAGGTTCACCATTAAATTGATTTGTTTTAGATTTTTGCAACCAAATCCATACAAAAACGAGTTTTTGTTCATATTTGGAAATTCACTATTCACTGTTTTATACACAACTTAAGGTTTTGGCTTCAAGACTTAAGCAATTCTCATAAATCAATGAAAAATACAAACTTTACAGTGTGTTACCGAGCAGCAAGTGCTTAAAATACTCCTGAAATCATATTAAACCTTCAAGTCATTTAGACTTTAAAGCATTACTGTTTTAAGCGAAAGCTCAGTGATATCTCCTCAACAAATGTGCAGTGTGTCCTCAGGCTCTTCCTTGGATTCATTCCTCACATGTCTAAAACAAAAATGCTGTTGCAGTTTGAACAGCAACGGCCTGACAGACTGAGGCGTTTTTAAAGCTCACCCTATTAAAACAATCTTGAAATTCTGACAGTAACACATTTGGTGGCTTCTGAGCTGGTAATTATTTTTAAATCTTAACATTGCTCTATGAATAACTTTATAGATCCACTCCAATGAAAATGGGGTTTTAAAAAATGTTCTTGTCGCGTTTTTGCGACATTTATTGAGAATATTGAGCTAAAAATAACATTTCTGAGTATTTCTTTATTAAAATTGTTGTGAATCTGAAGCAGATGATAAAATGTTGTTTAGAAAAGAACTTTAAAGCATTAATGATTCATAAAGAAACGTTGAGCTATCCATTTTTTTATCAATTACTGCTGGACACTTTATTAGATATTCAATTTTATTTTTATAGCTCAATATCACTAAACAATTGCCTCATTGGGCTTCATAGAAGGTCGGTCATAAAATATAAACAATAGCTGATTGATAAACTAAACTAAATGGATTTAATTTAACTAATTACTCATGCCCTTAGACCCTCTTTCTCTCCTCTCCCAGAGCAAACATGACTGTTACAGAAGAATTAGCTTATCTAGCTCTAAAGCTACGTATCTGAACAGAGTTCAGCCAGATAGGACTGGGGGACAGGTGGTCCACAGCCAAAATGAGCCAGAGGCGTGGTCCACGGCCGAGAATAGGAGCACAGACGATCCACCACCAATCTATCCTGCTCTCAGATGCGAGATGAGGTTTGATATTATGTTGTTTTTGCAGGAAATAAAGATCTACTAAGTTCTCACACACAACCATCTCTAGAGTTTGTAATTTATGGTCCAAAAAGAGAAATAAAGATGAAATAACCCAATGGATGTCCTTAGTTTGGTGCAGAAGAATACACGAACTGATTGAGAGTTTTAGAAAGACAGTAATTCAAAATACTCAATTGTCACAACTAAAATACATAAAATACCATCGATACACAGAACCTTTACATCACATATGTCAAAGTCAAGGCCCGGGGGCCGGATCCGGCCCTTCAGGCAATTATATCCGGCCCGCAACATTGTTTTGTATTATTGTTATTTTATGAAGATTAAAATCTTTTGGGTTATTTACAAGTGTAATTTTTCATATAAAATGATGTAAAAATAATGAAATGTTTGTGTTTTTTACTTAGTTTACTTGTAATGTATAATTTTGTCAAGATATATTTTTATGGAGAGTTTAATATAGACCGTTATTTAAGTTGATAAGCTGCCTGTTTTTATTCAAATTTAAGTTAAAAAGTTGTGTTTTTAAAGCTTTAAAAATTTAGTTTTTGTATTTTTCAACAATTGTTTATCTTGTTCGGCCCTCGACCTAAAGTGTGTTTTGGATGTTGGCCCCCTGTGTGATTGAGTTTGACACCCCTGCTTTACATGGTCGACTGCTGCAGGAAATCACTTCCAAGTGTCATTCCAGTCAAAACTGACAGGAATGCTTTCACAATCAGCTGTTTGGTCCACACCAGCATTCATTCCAGTCCATCTGTTCAATAGCAATTAGATTAAAAAATGTTGTTACAGCAACATGAAGTATTGTTTCCACTTGGCCTTTTGAGATGGAGATAGATTGGCATCATTAAAACAAAAACAACTTAATGCAAAACAGGATAATCTGACTTTCTTCTTTGTGCCTTTTTCTTTTACAATCATTGTCTGTTTTACGCATTGCCAATAAAAAGCTGTGGTCACTTCTCAATGTTTTTGGAGTTTGATCAATTCTTCAAACAAATTCAGTGAAAGTGTGAAATCTTTATGTCTTGAAGGCAGTTGAAGGGATTGTTCTTTTTGAAAAGTCTTCTTAACAATTGAACCTAGTTCCCCAAATTGGAAAAGAAGAGATTGGAAAAATGTTTTTTCTGTCTGAACAATTAATTTTAGCTGCATCACTCGAATTGTAGCGTTAATTCAGAATCCCACTTTGGAACTGAGAGAACATCAAACAAGGATGATTAAACTTCAGTAATTTAATTAGAAATCTTTGTCATTTGTCAGTGTGGTCCCACTGACCACGAAAGCATAATCAGCAGCTTCTTCCACTCCATGACCTGCTCCAGTACAGAAGAGTTGGAGCACTGGATCCAGAGTAGTTTTGCCTTTTATATGAGAAAAAAACTTTGTAAATGTTGGTCACTGGCGGGAGCAAGCTCCAGAGTATTAACACACTACATCTCCCAGCTGCCCCAACGTACAGTTCCTGGATTCCGCTCACCTGATTTAAAAATAGCTCAAAATACGGTCAGATTAGATATTTAACACCAAAGGAGCACTGTGTTAGCATCACTATGAAACACTGTTGCTTTGAAATAAAGTGGAGGAGTAAATTTGTTTTGATAAATCAACAGCGGCTGCACAAAACCATCATCTAAAAATCAAAGAAAGTTTTTCAAATCTTTGTCTCAACTCATTTCACGAAGGCAGTTGTGAAGCCACATGCTGGTTAAACTGTGGCTGATGGGTAATTAAGAACTGGATTTGCATCAGTTGTAACTTTGAGCTAAAAAAAAAAAACAGAGATAGAAAACAAGCTGCTTCTACTTTAATTAAATGTTCGAGAGGTTGAGTATCAGAGATGCTGAGGCACTTATGAAAGATCAAACCAAAGACTTGGACAGCTTCTTTGATCCACATTACCACACATAATCCCGTCTGATCTTAAACAGGGGATTTCCTTCAGTAATGAGTAAATAAAAGTAGTAGTAACATTAGGAGTTATTTTACATAAGCTCCCACCTACGTGCGCACAGATGCCCACTGAAATATACTCTGCATTGTTTCATACACACACAGAAATGAAATAACAGTACGGCCCTGCTATGTTCAAAAGAATAGAGAGGGAAATGAGGCTGGAAGGAGGAGCACTAGAGCGGAAACAGAGGAGGGATGATCAAAAACAAAACCCTGACAGAAAGAGATGAGACAAAGATGATGCAGATTTTTAGAGGATGCTCAGAAGCGAGGAAGGTGTGAAAGCCAGCAGACTCGGAAATGGGAAGTCATTGTGATTGGAAAAAAATAACAGGTAAAAGTTGAAGGAAATCAGCCAAAAAAAGAAGAAACGAGGGAGAAAACGTGAAAGGAAGCTGAGGGGGTTCTGACTTGTAAATGGCTCCTCTCCCACTAAATAATACCAATGCTCTTTTAAGTTCAGGGACGCTTCCAGAAAGCACTCAGATGTTTCCTCTTCAATTAAAATAGCAAGCGAATCTCTTTCAGATTTCTGAACGCTGATATTCTGATGCAATCAAGCTAAAAAAAAGACCCTCAGCAATCGTCAGAAATGTTTCATTAAAGCACCAGTTGATTTTCCTTGCAGATAAATTTGATTTTCTCTCCTCATCTCCTTGGTAACGTATCCAACCCCAACTTTAAGGCTGATGGAGCATTGTCCGAGCTCGGCCCAATCAATGATGGTGGTTTAATCGCTGCTCAAGGTTGGATTGTGTTCATGTAATCAGTGTGATTCAGAATACCTTTGAGCTCCATGTTTCTAAACCAGAACATGAAGAAGATGACTGCCTATGCAGGCATTAGGAAACAAGAGAGAAAGAATTGGTGCTGTAGAACAGCCAGAAAAACAAATTCACTTAGATCCCCTCTTATCTGGAGCAGCTTCATCTCACTAAAAATCTTAGATTAATTTAGCTGTCGGATGTAGGAATCAGCAAGAATTAAACATTTCTACTGAAACTTTAATTTCCTTAAAGATATGCCAGGAAGTCCTTTACTTTTTTAGCACGAAAGATTTAAAAATTCCTATTTCTGCATCCTAAAACTTCATTTCTCACCAGTTGATATTCAATATGGGATCCTGCTTTTAATGGCTCCTGCTCACTCAAGCCCAAATGTTAAACAGAGATCCACAAACTAATTTAAAAACCTTTCTACGGTGTCAGACACTCTTAAAAAGTGTGTGTCCTACTCGTCTTTATCTCATGGGAAACCCTTCCTCACCACTCTGCTCCAATTTCGGTAAAAGCCTCTGCCGTGCAGCATGAGGTGTATTCAAAAAGAGGAGTGGAATTCAATGGTGCTAAATCGGGAGAGTGTGTGTTGTAAAATTCATGGTGGTAGATAAAAGGATTGTGTGTGCACGTATGCAAACAGGAGGCGGCTTGCTGTAAATACTGTATCTCTGTGTGGAAGATCTGAAAGCAGAGAGAAGCAATAAGCCATGAGGCTGCCGTGACCGATCGCCTCTTGTGTTGCTGTCTATGTTATTCACTGTGATGTGCATGCTTAAGCCTCGCACTGACACATTATCTCAGTGACACACATACACAGGTGGGCACACATATTTTTCTTGAATCCTGCACAAATGGGGGCTATTTCCTACGTAAAGTCATACTCGAGCAATACTTGAGTGTGTGTGGATTCCTGTGACCCACATTGAACCTGAGAAGAAGCCCAGCAGGGTGCTCGTATCCCTTTACCTTTCCCAAATGAACCCCAGGAAAAAAACAAAAGTAGGTGGTTCAAAAATAGCCTCACCTTAAACCTCTGTATGTTGGAAGCAGAGCTGTTGCCTCTGGAGTCTAGGAGGATGTGCTCCTGCGGAGTGGTCCCATTCTGTGCTTTGGTTGTAGTCTTCTTTAAAGCCCTCACTTCCGATCCTCCACCTCTCGCAAGCCCACAGCGCTGAGTATGAATAGAAGAGAGCAATAGAAAGCTTTCCCACTATCGGGCATCCAGCCTCCAAGCCAGACTGATCTATATCTGTCTGCACTCTGCTGCTATGTCGCTAAGCTAAATATGATGATCTTCAACAGCACTTCAAGGCTAATTAGTCAAGTGACTAGATCCACAGGCTTTGTGAGGCAGCCTGCCTCAGCGCCGTTGCCGGTAGATATGAGGAGAGGAGGCGGGAGAAGGCGGGAACGTGTGCGCGCATCTGCATGTGTGTGAGGAGAGGAGAGGCAAAAGAGCGGAGGGAAAAAGCAAAGAGTGGGAAGAGGGAATGGGAGAGCTGGGGAGTGGAGAGCAAGAACAGGAAAAAGAGCCAGAATGTGTGTGAAAGGAAGCAACAGAAGACAGGGGCTGTGTGAGGAACACTGTGGGTAAAATGGTAGCCACGGTGAACTTTAGTAGCCCTGAAAACCACTTTGATTCAGGAAGACTCTCTGAGATTGTGTGCAGGCATGTGTGTAATTATTGGAAGATGGGAAATGGAAGCAGGAGAGAAAAAATCAGATGGCAGAAAGTATTCTGATCTGGGAGCATCTCGGCTCCATGCTTAAAAACCCACTCCTAAAAAACAAGATGTTTTTGGTGTTTTTAGCATGTTCTTTTGGCATTTTTCTCATGATGGATGACATATTAAGAGAAAATGAGGATTAAATTGCATTTTTAAGTGTTTCTTTATTCAAAATTGTTGTGAATCCAGAGCAGACTAAAATACGCTGTTGGAAAAAGCTTGTAGCTGTGATGTAAATGCTACAATCATTGGGCCACAAGCTCCCTGCTCTGCTCCATTCTGATGCATTCACTTGCAGACAAATAAATCCATAAACATCTTTGTTTTGGCATCAATATTGCTCCCTAATTTTGTTGCACTGATAAATATTAGGATGTGAGGGGCTGTAAGCCAGTAGGAAAGCTCTTAGCAAGAGAAAAGGGTTTTGCCCACAATTCAGAGGCAAATTTCCAATGAACTTTTGCCGCTCTCCAGAAACTATGTTGTAGAAAATCGTACAAGTTTTTAAAATTTGCCTAAAAACGTTCATATTTAACATAACACTTAACCTAAAACCGGTAATGTTAGGTGGTGAACGCCTTTGCGCTAGCAGGGGAGTATAATCATGTGAAGTATGGAAAGGTTTACACCCATTGACTGTATAAACACTGGATATATCAACCCCTCCCCTCTTGTCTTCCAAACAGGAAGTACCTGCTGGTTCCAGGAAGTCAAAATCCCATAGACTTCTAAAGAGAAATACAAAGTTATTACTCAGTCATTTTATTTGTCAGAATAACCATCCTAGCTCTGATACCTTCTTCTTAAAATCTTATTTCTAATCCTATTTTTTATAAAGATATTGTTTTCTGTATCGCAAGTTATTCCAGTTATTAACTGACCAATCAGAAGCCTCGGTAAAAGCATGTGGTGCTCGAACATTTGAGTGACTGCTTCTCCTGACCCGTTTTCAGTGGAATGGGTGTGGACTTCGAACAAACTCACTCATAATTGGAGACTGTAGTTCCTTTAAAAACGTGACTCAGACCTACTTGGACCAATCACTGTCGACTGGTTTCAAAATGGCGGCAGACGATCAGGAAGTGACAGAGAACGCTTTGGCCTGACATTGCGAGGGCCGAAGGTAAAACATTTCCTTTGAGTGATGTCAACACCTTGTTTTGTCCAGTCAAATAATATATGTCTATGCTTACACCACACCAGTGGCCCCGCCCACAACTTAAATTCAGAAACTATGTCCTAGAAATCAACAGTTTTTTTTGGTTTCACCTAAAAACTGATAACACTTTTACAAACAGATCAAAAGAAGATCGGAGAGGAATTTCAAGACTGAATAAGGAGCTAGGATCAAAGTTTTGGACAGCTGGAAGTGGGTTAATGATGCACTGTCACATAGAAAAGTGGGATGCATCCTTAATATATCCTTATGTAGGTCATAGACCATCAGGTGCGAACTCTCCAGAGAAATGGAGCCGCTTATGTCTACATGTATGTGCAGGATTCAACAATGTGGACTGGATCTCAGTTGTGGCAAAAGGTGTTTCTCTTCTTTGGTGTTTTTGAGTAACTGTTTAAACGTTTCCAGTCCTGGACACAGGAACACCTCCTAAAGGCATTGCAGCACAGTTCTATTTTTGATGCAACCTGGAGTCCTGAAGAGAAAGGAAGACAGAAATGTGCAAGACTAGAGTGTCTTTTGAATGATCTCTCCTTGGACCCTCACTTAAATATAATCATCACTGTGCTGTGTGACTTTAATTGGCATGTAAAATGCAGCTGCGTTGTTTAACTAATACTCAATGTCTGCACAGGATGCAGCCGCTTCCTGGAGACTCTTCATCCACCCATGGAAGTCACTGCAAGTAACATCTCAGAAGGCAGTATTTTCATTTTAGTGTAGTCTATGCAACGAAAAAAAATAATGTTTCAATTGTTTAGAGGATTTTATTGTTACTTGTAGATGAAATTATGCTAAGCTACTGATTTAAAACCCACTTTGATCTATTTTTAAAGCATTCCCAGTGGTCGTTTAACCATAATTATGCTGTTTTTAGCCAAAATTAAAAATAGAAGTGTCTATTTTGGGGACATATAATTTCAGCAGAGCGGCAGGAGTTCATTAAAAATGTACTTTTGGTCAAAAAAAAAAGAAAAGAAATGTACTTTTGGCAAGGACCAACTCCGGCCCCTCTTCCCCTCTCTCACCTAGTTATTTATCACAAATAAGCTTCTTTTCAAACTGGATTTTTTCATGATTTCCAAAAATTTTATTTAAAAAATACTCAGAAATTCAATTTAAGCTTATTTTTTTTATATATCCAAGAGAAAATATGTGAACCCTTTACGCATAAAGGTGACACATGATTGTGTTCAGTAAAAACATTAAAACATAAACTGATGAGATTTAAGCAGGCAATGTTTTTCTCCATCGTTGTGATTTAGATTGAAATTAAAAAAGAAACATAATGTGTCCTTTTCCGTACAGACATTGCCACTTGGTTCACATACTTTCTCTTGCAACTGCATGCTTTCCATCATCCGAAAAATGCGACAAGAACACGTTAAAAGCACCAAAAACACAATTTTCATTGGTGTCTGTCATTGATTTGTATAGATTCTAGAACAAATCAGGGATTATGTTACTCATCAATAACCTTTTAAGTACTTCTTTTGGCATAAAGAATGATCTCCACAGGAAAACACCACATCAAACAGACTTTCATAAAGACCTTTTCATGTTCTTGATTTTTCGCTGAAATACCAGCTACCATAATAAATCACTGTCCCCGCTGACAAATGAAAGAAAACAAATATAAGGATAAACCCGGGATGAGGCTTTATGTACAGCATCCCTCCTGCCAATACAAATTTCACAGCACATCTCTGTCGCTAATGAAGACTTTGAAAGGAGGCAAACGTGTAAGAAAATGGCCTGATAAAATCCGCCCACCCTTCTTCTGCACTCACACAAATCACTCACAGCTGGAGAGGGACCGTGGACCACTCATGGCAAAGTGGCTTTTATTTTTTCCGAGTATGATGCTGATCACATGGTGTCACAGATGTCATTGTTCCCATGGCAACTTGCTGCTTTCATACAGTGTTAAAGCAAGCAAAGAAATGTGCATATGCATAAGTATATACACACACATGCTACTCAGACAGCTAAAAGCAAACCCACAATGAGGAATTTGAAAAAAAAAATGTCACTTTACTAGCCAGAATAACTCAAGCAATAAATAAGTTAAATAAATACAAGTAAGAAAACTCAAAAACAGATGAAATGACAAGTTAGGCAGGTTGAAAGGAAGAATATCAACTTAGAACTCAATGGTAAAAATAAATTAGATACTTTATTATTTTTTTTTTTATTAGAGTAATATTTTAAGTTTTTATGAGTCAAGGTTTGCATGTAAATAAGCATCTGGTTTCAAAATGAGCACACAACTCCAGTGCATTTCTGCTGTTACATCAGTTTCCCTCTTCCTGAAAATATGTTTGGTATGTTTTCTGTCAACTGTTATATTTTCTGTCCAATAAATGTATTCGGTTAAACTTTAAAAAAAATGTAAATGTTTTCTTGGAATCTATTAGATTTTATTTTTGTCTAATTTTTTTGTCTTTCTATATTCAGTCGTTTTTAATCAAAATAAGCATTAAGTGCAAAATTGAACATTATACCTTTACAGTTTCTCTTTCATTTCTTAATTTTCATCTATTGTTAAGTGTAATGACTCGTCTTCAAGTTATAGTAGCAAGTGATGCTCAGCCCGCCTCGGTCTGCCATGGCACTTCAAGTTGTAGGGCAAAGTTGAGGGTGTAGCAGGACAGGTGAGCTGTAGTCAGAGACTGTAAATGGGGCAGATGGTCATTTTTGACCTTCAAAGCAAGACTCACAAGTTCAACCTTCCTGCATTTTCATAAACGCACCATGCACTTGTGTGGTCCTGAAAGGCGAGAGATTGAGTCTTACTTTTGTGTAGGAAACGATCTCGCGAAAATATCTCATATTTCATTAAAAAAAAATGTTCTGTAGTGTGCTAAAGCTAATATACGTTCATATATATTGATATAGTTTTCTCTGAAAGGCTAAAGAATAGCATGATATAGACCATGTGACTCTTTTATCTCTATGGAGGCTCTCTGGCTGAAGAAAGATTAAATAATAGCATTTCTCTAAGGAGGAGTTACTTTATTGGCATTTCTTTAATGTAGATTAGTTAAATTTATATATTTATGGCTGAGGTGCACACAGATGATGAACTGTGTAGGTTTTTACATCCTTTTGATCTGAGGAAGCCTTGTTTGCTCAACACTACCTCCAGGATGCACAGATTTAAGAAATGCTAAGTAAAAATTTTGATCCTTTATAAATTTGAAAGACGTATTTTATGCTGAACGGCATCTTTTATTTTGAAAATTAGTTATTTGAGCTATTATAAAAAGTAATAACATTTTGAGAAATGCAATTTTTTTGCTTTAATTCATACCAAAAAAAAAAAAATAAGCAAAATTATTATTTATTGTTATTAAAAGAAGGTAATGAATGTAAATCGATTTTTTAAGGCTAGGATAATATTTTGCAGCTCCCACTAGCCTTAATCAGTAGAAAATTAACCTAAATGGTTCTTCTTCTGCTAATGCTTGCAGACCTTTGATAAAAGCTCATTAAAATTTGACTTTTTGATGAAAAAAATGCATTTTGAAAAAGAGTGTAGGCTATTTGTTCGGTAGAAAATTGTTGCACCCGTAATGTTAGGATGGGGGTGTGAGGGGCTGTAAGCTAGAGGAGAGAGCATAAATAGAGCGCTCTGAGTTATGGATGGCAGGAAGGGGGGTTGCTTCGTGCCCCCGTGTTAACAGCCCCACCCACAACTCTGGGGTAAATTTTTAATTAACTACTGCCGCTCTACAGAAACTATGTCCTAAATAAAACAACACATTTTTTTCTTTGGCTAAAAATTGCATAATCATAATTAAAAGATCACTAGGGACGATTTTCAATAGTAAAAGATTATTAGAGTTGTTTTTTAAAAGAATTTCTGCAAGATAATTATTGACAATTCCATATTCTATATATTTCGTTCAGATGCTGCAAAAAATGGGTCAGATGCTTCATTCAGAGAGGAGGAATCGGATACTTTGAAGTTTATGGATTAACTTCAAGACTCATCCCTGCAGGAGATTATATCACAGGTTTTAGGTGAACGATCAAAGGGTTGCAAATGCATTTCCATGAGTCATCACCTTAAAGTTTACCCGACTAAGCAAAAATATCTGGTCGTACAGCAATCAGTTTTAAATATAACGAAGAAAAAAAAGGGTCACATGACCAAACAACTTTGTGCAAATGGGGCAAATTCAGTGTTCAGCACCTTTCAGCTTGTTGCTTTGTTCTGTCACCTCTCATGTCAGCACTGTGACCATGCAGCCACAGCTGCCAGCTCTTTTCACCACGCAAAAAAGTGGCTGGCGAGCATTAGGTCTATGTCAGCTGGATGTGTGAAAGGAATGACAACACGCACTTGCTTGAGTGATTTTGAGTGAATTTTCTACACTCAAATTGGTGATACACAAAGTGTTGACTCATCATTATTTTTTTAGGTGAGGCTTGAGACCTAGCTGGACGGAACTAAGATAATAGACCATAATCATCTGAGCTCGCCACTCATAGAAATAACCCGTTCATCTTGTTCCCTCTTCCTTTGTGCACTGTATTTTGTGCAAACACATAGACACAGGCGCTGATCTATCAATAGAGTGCAACACAAAAAAGAGGTGTTCACAAAGTGCTGGTGATTGTATGCATGAATGCACAGGTAGAAAATCCCACACACAGCTTCATTTGAGAAAAAAAAACAAATATCTCCCTCTGTCAACCGCACAAACAGAAATAAATCCATATTGTTTGGAGAATATATGTGCTCCCAGTGTCTGCCGGCTCACGTGAAAACTCGTCTTTGTCTTGGGGATTCAGAAGTAGGCCGTCAGCGGATGTTCTCATTTCAGATACTATCACTGTGGATCCTAGCCAAGGACATTCTTGCTTAAAACTGCCATGCTGGGGACTTTCAGACATGAAGTATTAATCAGATTTTTAGCAAAATGGGATTATGAAGAAGAGATGTCACCGGTCAGCCAAGCTGTGATTCATTTGGCTAAAGCACAACCTGCTTCTAGAGAACTTATTCCTGAAGGGGTTCACATCCTACATATGGGCAGATTTCAAAAAATGAATAAATTGTGATACAATTAGGCTGAGATGTATTGTGTTATAAATGAAATATGAGTAAGCTGTAAGACGGCATGGCCTAAATTTACTGCTGAATTATTGTGTTGTTAAGGAGCGCCTTCAGTCTGTCTGCTAACAAAAATGATCAAAAAGCTCTAAATCTGCCATCTCAAAGTGTGAACGCTATTTAGTTTCGGATGAAATGGAAATTTCCCCATAAAATACATCTTTTTACTAAAGTTTATTGGTAAATTGTGAAAATTAGAAGCAATCTGTTTCAGCTGAAGTTCTAAATTAAACAGCTGCTTTACCTTTATTTTTGATTGTGGCAGATGTCAAATTGAAAAAAAAAGTCAAATGTGTTAGATTTTAAGGGTAAATCTATATACAACAGAAAAACTCCATAAAATCACAAACAATTTTCCTTAATAATTAGGATAATATTCTCTGAGTGCTTCCTCAAAACTCAAGAATTGTAAGTATATTTTCATAAAAGAGAGAGAGACATGCTTGATAGAACTTTTCAAAGGGTAATACATTAGTTACAATACAATATTTTATTCACATGGTCACTATGTTGAAAAAAGAAAGAGTTCTGTTACTAGACACTGTGGATTTCATCATAAAGTCTGTGGCATTATGAAAGGATTTAAGAAATAGCTCTAAGAGTACAACCCGGATTAGACAACTCTGATATTTAGAGGACACAAAGCTGTTACAAAAAAAGAACTAAACCAGGGGTCTGCAACCTTCGACATGTAAAGAGCCAATCGGGTTGATTTGTAACCAACCAAAACTCAGCGGAAGCCACAAAGTCTTAAAAATAAAGTTTAAAAAAATAAGACACTCCTTTGTATTCATGTTATTTTTACTATTATGACACAAATCAACAAAGTGTTGCTTTTATGCATGAATAAAACATAATCATCACAAGAATAATAGAATTTTGTCTAAATATGAAATCCCTTATAACTTTTGACTTCACTCTCTTTCAAAATAAAAGACATAGGATCATCTCAATGGAGAAAATCCTGTAGTAGGTAGTTTGTCAGCAGTTAGTTGCATTTGACAATGTCAGCAGTAATAAAAAAAAATCTATATAATGTTTATTTTGGTGTTTTTTTGTAGAAATTAATATGTTGAAGTCAGAGCTAATTAGTACCCCTTGGGGGTGTTTTTCAGACCATCTGGCACAATGAAAACCCTTGAAACAGTGCTCTTTATAATCCAGCATGTGAATTCCAGTTGTGCTTGCTGACCTTGAGTTCAGTGGTTCATTGCACTCTCTTTAAATGTTTTAGTACAACTATGAAGTTGTAGCGCTTGATTGATTTTTGGAGCATTGTGGGTACTGTAGTCAGGAGCCTGGTGGAGGGATACGTGTGCTCCACAGTCAGAAAACAAAAACATTTCAATTTTTAACAACCAGAGAGCCACAATGGAGGAGTCAAAGAGCCACATGTGGCTCTGGAGCCTCAGCTTGCAGACCCCTGAACCAAACTAATAAACTAAAACTAATAAATAAACAAAATAAAATCCTGGGTGGTAGTTTTTGTATTTTTTTAATTGCTTCACTATTAAACATTGCTGATATAACATTTATTAAAATGAAATGTAGTTATGCTACAAGTCATTGTAAAAATATTTCATTAAAAGAAGTTACAAAATATTAGATATAGTGTTGTAAATCTAATTAGCTTAAAGTTCCTGCATTATCATCCTTTTGATCTATTTTACTATTGTTCATAGTGGTGTTTTAATTATAATTGGGCCATTTTTATTATTGACATATTATTTTTCCAGACATATCAAAGAGTTGACATCACCCGTTCAAAATACCTTACCACCGGCTCTCATGAAATCAGGCCAACGTCTTCTCCGTCACTTCCTGATTGTCTGCCGCCATTTTGAAACCCGTCGACAGTGATTGGTCCGAGTCGGTCTGGCTCAGTTTTTAGAGGAACTACTGTCGCTAATCAAGAGTGAGCTTGTTGGAATCCACACCCATTTTACTGAGGCATCTGATTGGTCCGTTTATAACTTGAATAACTTGCATAAGGAACAAAAAATCAGATGGATGGGAGAATTCCAATAAGTTTATGGATAAACTTTATTTTAAAAGTTAGTATCAACAGATGGCTAATATTTTCTAAATAATATCCAACGGTTTTCATGGTTATTAGGATGTTCTACTGAATAAAAACAGTCTATTATGAATTTGGCAGAATTGTTTACTTGTTCTTAATTTTACTTTGAAGGCAGATTATAAGCTTTTCATCCAAGGTTTTAAAGGCGCCAGGAAGAGTAAATATTAAAGTGATTATAGTGCTTTCGTTGTCTTTAAAACACTATTTTCAGTGGGCAGATGGTCACAGGCGGACTTTTTTTATTTTTTTTTTGGGAGGAAAGCCGTGTGTCTGCCTCCGCCGCCATTCACAGCGACAATAACAGGAAACATGAGGCAGTGGCGGCGTGGAGGGCTGGCCTCACCGCGCTGCTGCTGACTGGAGTCAGGTAACCGCGCGCGCGGACCGGCCCCGTCCTCCTCACGCGGATCCCCAGACGTGCGGACGGAGAGCCTCACGAACGCCGCGTGGAGACGGCTTTTTGGGGGGAGTTTTGAACTGTTTGAAGCGCTTCTCGGCGCTCACTTGTTGCTTTGGAGAAAGCTTAGCAACAACCCCAGAGGCTTCTCAGGTGTTGAGGGAGCACTGCGGGCTGCTTCTACTTTTTTTCGCTCCTTCTTCATTATTCATTCAGCTGAGGAGAAGAAGGAGGAGGAGAACCATTTTCC